>NC_081411.1:17266521-17578708 GCF_030272615.1 Cryptomeria japonica
GTATGGTGAGTTCTTCACCTACTTACGTGATCACACACTTCCTCCTAACCAATCGAATAACCAACGCAAAACCTTCATCCACCAAACCGCTCGATACACCATCATTGTTGAAACCCTATACCAACATAGTCTTGATGGTACTCTCCTTCGATGTTTGGAAAAGGATGAGACAACAAAGGCCTTGGAAGAGGTACATTAAGGAATCTATGGGGCTCAATCAAGCGGCCCTTCACTAGCGAAGAAGATCATGTGAGCAAGATACTACTGGCCTTCTATGTAAAAAGAATCCTACTATTTTGTTAGAAAGTGCAAGAAATGCCAAGTTCATGGAGATCTTTTACATACACCAGCACAAGAATTGAAACCAATCACAACACCATGGCCTTTTTGTAAATGGGGACTTGACCTTGTGGCTAAAATCCATCCATCTTCATCCAACGACCATAAATTCATCATTACCGCCACCGAATACTTCACAAAGTGGATCGAAGTTGTTCCACTTACCCAAGTCACTAGCAAGAAGATCACCTCATTCATCCTCAATTACATCATCTACCGGTATGGTGTACCCATGTCCATCTTCACAGATAACAGACTCCCATTCAAAAATCAAGATGTACGTGAACTCTGTGAGAAATTTCATAGCCAACACCGCTTCTCCACCCCATATTACCCACAAGGCAATGGTTAGGTTGAAGCATCGAACAAAAATATATTGAGGATCCTCAAGAAGATAGTTAATGATGTTGGTCGTGACTGGCACATGCGTTTGAATCTTGCACTATGGACATATCGAACTAGCATTCAAACCCCTACAAGCGCAACTCCCTATTCACTAGTTTATGGAGCAGAAGCTATCTTACCTATTGAGGTTGAGATACCATCTCTATGAGTTTCCTTGCACAATCTCATAGATGATGAAGCATACTGAGTCTCACGTCTTCAAGACTTGGAACTGTTTGATGAACGACGACAAGTTGCCTATAACCACCTCAAAGTATATCAGCAATGCATGAGAAAAAGTTACAATCATTGAGTCAAACCTCAAACATTTGAAGTAGGCAATCTTGTTCTCAGGGAGAATCCTCACAACCAACCACATAGAGAACATAAAGGAAAGTTTGAGTCAAATTGGCTAGGTCCCTATGTTATCACTGTCGTCTTCGGGTCTGGGGTATATCAATTGGCGAATTTAGAAGGTGAACCATTAGCAGATCTGATCAACAACATGCACCTCAAAAGGTTTCATACATAAGATATGTAGAGTATCGGGCTCCTTCAATATCAGAAAACACCAAAAACATTCAAAAAAAGTCCTAAACAAAACACAAAAAAATCAAGAAAATAGTAAAGAAAAATCATTCATCCAAACGGTGAAAACCACTCTTGTGGCACCTTGGGTAAGTACGATGGTGAAAACCTATAAAATAGGTGCTACTTGTAAAGGTTATGGCTTCTTTTTCTTTCAGACTTGTTGCGATCACATCCATTGCATCCATCCACGCATCATTTATGCCATGGCTTGTTCTTGATCTACAATCAAGGTTATTCCTCCATGTGTCCTGCATCACACTTTCATAGCACCATCTAATTGGGGGAAAATATTCTTAAAGCTACTAATGGGAGTGGATTATCCATTACTTGTGATTCATTGAGTTGTTCATTTGACAATGTCTTGAAAAACACCCAAAAACATTCATAAAAACTCAAAAAAAACAAAAAAAAACATAACAAAAACATCAAAACCAATCAAAAACATTGTAAAGTATATTATTCCTTGTACATACACCTCGCAACAGACACAAACAAAATTTTGAGCTGCTCAAACAATGATCACCTATCAAAGTCAACCAACCAATCAAAACATCTACACACGATCATCTTCACACGATCATCTTCACACGGATGTATCCTTCCTAACACACAAGACATGGTAATAGTTTCTTTGAAAAGAAAATTCGGTTTGGCTGATAAAGTACTTGGTCATTTGTTATTTATTTAGTTATTTATTTATATCAGGTTCTTACGCTGCTCCATGATATCCACAAGTGATTAGAGTAGCTGGGATGGCTCTTGATATCTTATTCTTTGTTTGCTATTTGTGGATTGTTCCAATGAAGTTCTGGGGCATGTACTGATAGTGTAGCTATGTGGGAAGTCCACTAAGATATGTGATCCTATGCAAAATACAGTCATAGATCACTATGGCTTGCTGACTATAGCATATACCTCGACCATCTGAACATAAACCAGAATGGAGGGTCCCTTTTTCTTTGTCTATGATGCTTTCTTATAGGTGAAATGCTCAGAACTTGGTTCCTGCTACCTTGTCCAAGAACGATACTACCATGCTCGATGATGAAAATAAAGCACTATGGATAATCTATGGATCGTCATTTCATCTCATCTATATGTATTGCATTCTATTGCATTCCATACATTCATAAATCCATATAGCTACATATACATAGTAATGATAATTGATACTCTATTTTGGAATGAGTACTAGGTCCTCCATACCTTCTATCTAACATCAAATCCCCCCTCACCCTCCCCATTTCGATAATCAACATCAAATACCCTACATTGTGTCCCATCAACCCAATCAAGCCAGTTACTCTATCTACATAGGTACATCGACTCACACACACCTAGACTATCAACAGATACTATGATCAAGTATCTTCGGGTCTCAACAGGTAATCGATTATGGCAATCCTAGGCTACAACAGGCATTTATCACAATGGTCTAGTCTCAACGAGGCTGCTATTATTCACCACAAACCACCTCCAACACAAACACTATCAATTGGTCAACCAATCAAACACAATCAACAACAAACAATTACATCAATTGTCTCAAGTCTCAACGAGTATATTTTATTTAGATACCTTGACTTCATAAGGCAATTACATCAATTGTCTAAGTCTCATCAGGTCACTTTGATTCACTTACTCAGACTTTATCCTGTCCAAGTGACCAACTGACATCAACTGTCATGCTTTGACTCAACTGGGGCAATTCAACCGATTGCACGAGATTATCTAACAAATTTTGATCAATTATATAGTATCAATCAAAAGCACACACCACATTTGCACTGTATCTCCTGCATGACCTAAGGGTACTCACTGGCTTGCCATTTCTCCATTTTACCCCTAATTTCTGTCATTCTTTCACCATCATTTCTAATTTCTTCTATTCTATCTCTCCCCAACTTCTTTATCTTTTTTGAGAGATCGCCTGATTTTTTTAAAAAATTCGGCCCATCTCTCGAGCGGACATACCACCCACTAAATTAACATTTATGGGGCATATTTCTTCACACCTATCTTTCTTTCTTTGAAATGACACGATAAACTGCACTGTCTCAAAGAGGGCCAACAATTAATTAAATTTATATTTAATTAGTTCATCCTCAACTTCTTCTACTAATAACTAAATAAATTATCCAATTTATTTAAATTAATTCATTAAACCACATCCTAGTCAATTAAATAAATAAAACATATTTATTTAATTTAACCCCTTTCCTCTTTAGAATAAATAATTAAATATTTATTTAAATCACTAAACTACCCCCCCCCCCACTTGCATTCTCCTACAAATGCAAGTTGCACCTATTTTATTGAAATAATGAATTTTATTTTAATTAAATCTTATTTTCTCTCACCCACCAAACCCACTAGACTCTTCTAACCCATTCTAGATTCTTCTAATCCATTCTAAACTAGCCTAATCCCTCCCTAATTATTGTCACATTCCTAAGCAACTTAAAGTCACTTCTCAAAGCCTCCAAAGTATTTGAAAAGCATTTAATTGCTTTTATGCTCCCACAAGTTAACCCCTAAAGTCTTCCAAACCATTAATGGTTCTTACATAACCATTTATGGCTCTTACATAACCATTAATGGTTAAAATCAACCTTCCCACATGGTTAGAGACTTTCCCTCTAACTTAACCCGCAATTAACTCATGTGTCTCCTCAAGCATTCATTGCTTTGACCATGGTTATCCCCACTAACTCTTGCACAAAAGTTTATCCATTAGATAAAGGCATTATTCATTAGATAAAAGCTTTATTCATTCAACTAAACCTAAACCTTAACTCCTAAGGTAACCTTCAAGTCATCTCAAGCATTTAATGCTTCTATCCTCTCCTTTCAAGCCATCTCATGTTGACATTTATCATCTTGGGATTGGGTTGAAAGCCCTCACATGGATCACAAACCCATCAATCGTGACCCTTGTTGAGATTACTCAATCTCAACCATCCATTGTATTGGTGCCCAAAACCACAAATTGAAAAACCAGAGACTTGCCTAATCCTTAGTCGATCCAATCAGCCTTGGCCAATGAACAGGGATGGTCAAAGACCAAATCCCTCTGCACTTTAGGCTCCACTAAACCTAGGTGGGTATACCTTACACTCTCAAGCACAAAAGAGGTTTATTTTAAGTGAATCTTAAACTGTGGAATTAGCAATTGTAGGGATGGCAAAAGTTTTCCTACAATCATGCTAACAAAAGTGCTTTTTATTGAATGCCTTTAAAACTAATGAAATAAGTGTGAATATAATTATGTCATGCAAAAAATTAGTGTTAGGACTTTAAGGCATTATGAAAAAGAGTTGTACTTGTATAAATTAGAAGATTTGTTTCTTTGGTAAGGACCTGATGCATACAAACTTATTTAGCAAAGATTAATAATAGACCAGTACCTTTATCAGACAATTAGTGAATAACTTTGTGGACAAAAATCACTATCAACTCAAGAGATGATTATAAGGCCATCACTGTGAAGGTTTCTGGTGCTCTGCAAAATGGGAGATGTTAGACAAAAACCTGTGGTGGTATAACACATATGAGAAACAATAAGAAACAAAGAGTTGATAGTGTTAATCAACCAAAGACTAGTCTAAGCAGGCATACCAAGAGAGACACTAAAACCATAATGAAGCATTTGACAATGAAAACAAATACAATAAGGCATCTCCAAATAACTTCCACCATGCTTGTAGCTCCTCCTCCCTTGTTCCTCTCCTCTCCAAGTTCCAAATCAATGTAGCTCTCAACATCTTTTTGAACTATGGATGCCTTATAGAGGTTCAAGATTGAAAAATGATTAATCTAATGCTATGCAAGTGTGAACAAAAGCTAAAATAAGAGATTATCTAATTAGCTAGTGTTGATTTTAAACCAAAAGAGTGAATATGATGGATTTATACTAAATGCTCTCTAAAAATGACTATAATGTAAATGCATACAAGTTTTAAGGATCTGGATTATGAAGAAATGGGCTCTATTTATAGGAAAAATGGAGCAATGGATGGTGAGAATGAGTAATCTCAACAAGGGTCAGGATTGAAGGGCTTATGATCCATGTGAGGACTTTCAACCCAATCCCAGGATGACAAGTGTCAACATGAGATGGGTTGAGAGAAGAGGGAAGAAGCATTAAATGTTTGACATGACTTGAGGGTTAACTTGGAAGGTAAGGTTAAGGTTGAGTTGAGTGAATAAATTCATTATCCAAAGAATAATGCTTTTATCCAATGGATAAACTCTTGTGCAAGAGTTAGTGAGGATAACCATGGTCAAAGCAATAAATGCTTGAGGAGAAACATGGGTCACATGAGGGTTGAGTTAGGGGTCAAAGTCCCTAACCATGGGTGCAAGTGGATTTAACCATAAATGGTTATGTTAGAGCCTTTAATGGTTTGGAAGACTTTAGAGGTTAACTTGTTGAACACGTAAAGCATTAAATACTTTTCAAAGACTTTGGAGTCTTTGAGAAGTGACTTCAAGTTGCTTAGGAATGTGACAATAATTAGGGGATGGATTAATCTAATTAGGAAGGGGTTAGAAGAATCTAGAAGGGGATTAGGATGGCAAGTGGGTTTGGTGGGTGAGGGAAAATAGGATTTGTATTAAAATAAATTCATTTATTTTAACAAATAGGTGCAAGTTGCATTTTTAGGAGAATGCAAGTGGGGGGGATTTAATGATTTAAATAAATATTTTATTTAATTTATTTAAAAGAGGAAAGGGGGTTAAATGAAATAAATAAGATTTTATTCATTTAATTGTTTTGTGAATTTGGATTAATGAATTAATTAAAATAAATTGAATAATTTATTTAATTAATAGGAGAAGTTTTGAAGATGAATTAATTAAATGTTAATTTAATTAATTGATGGCTAGTGGGTTTTTTAATCAAATAAATAATAAATATTCATTTAATTAAAATGGACATATTTATGTGACTACAGTTTCATTATGTGTTTCTTTAATGATTAAAACACAATTTTACATTCGATACAACATCATATGATGGCACATCACAACAAATCTAGAAGACTTATCAAGAAGACATATGATTTCAGCAAACACAAAATTACACACAACGATCTAAAGATAAAAACATGAAATCTTGTGTATTAACTTCTCAAACAAGAATGTACAGAAAATTTGCACTTAAAAATACTCCAATACATTCAGTTTGCACAGAATAAACTTCTCATTCCTACTAGACCTTTCTAAAACATAATACTTGTGGCCTAGCCAGCGACAAAATTGTCCCCCCGTTTTTTTTATCTCCCCGTTTTTTTACAAGAATGACTCACTACATATATGTGAGCCAGAGGATCCAAATGAAAGGACACATCCTTTCATTTTGTTAAACTATACCTAACTAAAACCTAACATATAACTGCTTAACTACTAGATACAAAATATGAAAACTAACTCTAACCGTCCAGTGTTGTATCACACTTTTGTATGTGCTCCAGATACTTGTCGTCCTTGTGAGTGTTGGTGTTGAATATAGCATCCCTGACATCAATATCCATGGTAACAAACCTCACCATCTACTCACTTGTCTGCTTCATATCCAGAACATCTGCCTGAGCGATATTAAGGGATATGTTAAGTACATTCTAGCATTCTGCAATCCAAATCCCTTTATCCTTTAACTGCTTTGCCTCATCTACAATATTTTTTAGTGTTTCTTCAATTACCCTTTTTGTCTTGTCTATCAGCATAGGTTTTCCCAACTGATACTTTGGATCTCACCCCATCTATTTCCCCTTTTCCCCAAGACTTGACTTATCCCAATGGATCCTTCTTTATTAGTCAATTTTTTTTTATGTTACTTCAGGGTATGTCTCTCCGATGAAAACTACCTTTGCTTATCGCTCCAGTCATTTCATCGGACTTCAGCTGAAATCACTTAATATTTCATCATGACATATAACTCACCTTTTGATCAGCGTAACTTTTACCAATTTCTTCATTGGGCATCGGCGTAGCATGTTTCCCTTACCTCCAATAGTTATAGCTTCTCCGATAGATCCTCCCTCTAGATATGTTTTAGTTTCACCTTTGTGTCACATCGGCATAGGTTTCCCCGATGAGGTCTCCTTTCTCACACCCATCTCTACTTTTTCATTGAGTATCGGTGTAACGAAAAATGTCTCCTCCCGATGAGTCGATGATATCCCAATGACTTCAACTTCGATCGATGTAACTTATCCCGATCAAGTCTCCTTCTCCGTGCTCAACTTGTCTTCCTCATCGGGTATCGGTATAACCTGAAACACCTTTCCCTGATGGCTTAAGTTACCCTGATGACTCAGTATTCTCCTCCTTTTGGTATCACCTCATCGGAGTAGATTTGGCCGATAACACTGTCTTCGCCACCTAGTTTTCCACCTCACTATGAGCTGCACCCGCCACTAGACTCGGGCCCCCCTTGTTGTTGATCCATAATGGGTATTCATTGTGCAACTTTCCTTCATGGTATAGCGACATCTGTTGGATCTTTTATATTTGCCCAAACTTTATCTCATTCTTTACTGCACATGCTTTGTTGCTGATCCGTGATGAGTAACCAACGAGCATCTTCGAGTCGCGGATCAACCACCACCGTTGATCTTCTCCAACTTGCATGGTTGTTAACTCGCCTTTTCCATTTAGTGTATCGGGTATCAAGGTAACATAAATTAGGATTTTCTGATAACCTGATGTCACTGCTATGAAAACATCACCCCATCCATTGTCGGTAAGAGCTCCACCGATAAACCCATCGGGTATCAGGATGACATTATTTCCT
The DNA here is from genome assembly GCF_030272615.1 of Cryptomeria japonica. NCBI lineage: Eukaryota > Viridiplantae > Streptophyta > Pinopsida > Cupressales > Cupressaceae > Cryptomeria > Cryptomeria japonica. The sequence continues at coordinate 17,274,635 of NC_081411.1, forward strand.
CGTTGCCGATAGTGTATGTTACTCTGATGACTCTGACTTCATCACCGTAGCTCACCCTGATGGATCTCCACTTAGTCACACCTTTTTCTACCGCTCTCACTTTAGGAAACACCATCGGTATGAGTTACTCCAATCAACATACTCCTTTCTTGTGTGATCTCATCGGGGTAATTTATGCCAATAAGCAAAAATTTTGCATTTCTTACAAAAGAAGTCTTTTTCCATGCATGCAATTTTTAATAATCATACTGAAAGGTTTCTCCCACACCAATGACATCTCTAAACATGTTCACCACCCTACTCTATGTTGATCTTCCAAAAAATTCTTCTGTAATGAAACTAATTTTGAAGATGAGGATTGCTAGAATGCCATTTCACTCAACACTTCCCTTGAATATGCCCAAGTGATGCCCTTTTATGAAGACACTGCAACCTAACTCCTGCACATACAAACCAATAGTAAATGCTCTTATGACGGAACTATATGCAAAAAGCATCCATATTTAGCACAAAAAATATTTTGTAAAAATGTGTGGTAACAGTGGCTCTTTCTGGGGATGTATGTTCTCTTTAAGGATATAGCAAGATCTCAGCTATCTCTGGAAAGCAGACCAAAATGAAAATTGAAAACATGAAGCAGTAAACAAAAGGAAAACTATATTACTATGATACAAGAAATACTCCTTGATTATCAAGAAAAGAAATGCTTGAGGTATTGAGCATGGACTGGAAACTCCAGCACTTTGCCATCAGTATCCTGCAAGTAATATGAGTTTTCTCCACTTTTTTCCAAGATGATATAGGGTCCTAGGCAAAGTGCATCAAATTTTCCATGTTTTCCTTTGTCTTGGTCCTTAGCATTCCATTTAAGTACTCATTCTCCTTCTTCAAATGTTTTGTCACAAGCCTTTTTATCATGTAAAGCCTTAATCATCTGTTGCCTCTGAATGTTTCTTTCCTGAGCCTCTTTTCTATACTCATCCAACTCAACTAACTGCATCAACCTGTCCCCCATGAAATTTACTTCCTCTAGACACTCCTTTGTAACAAACTTATAAACTGGAAGGAAATTATTCAAGGGCAATCTTGGTTCTTTACCATATACAAGATCATATCGAGCGAATCCTGTGGACTTCTTCACTGTTACTCTATCAGCCCATGCTGCTAGGTTCAATTTTGAATCCCAAGCTCTTTTATTATCACCCAACATCCTTTTAATAATCTTCAACAAGTTCTTATTGCTTGATTATGCTTGTCCATTTCCTTGGGGATGGTAGGGTGATGAAAAGGACAATGTGATGCCATAATTTTTACAAAAATCAGAGAACTCCTTGGATCTAAAACACATCCCATTGTCCACCATAACCTTCTAAGGTACTCCAAATCTAGTCAGAATGTTTTCCAAGAGAAACTTTGTCACAACTTTTCTTGTAGCATGTCTTGTGGGAATAGCTTCAACCCACTTAGTGAAGTAATCAGTAGCCACCAAAATCTATTTGCGCCCACCACTAGATTTGTTTGCTATCTCCCCTATGAAGTCAGTACCCCACATCTGGAATGGTTCTTCTATATGCATGGGTCTAAGAGGAATAGCTCCATTATACTTAAGCTTTCCTAAAAATCTTTGAAATGCTTCACATTTTCTGATATAAGCATGACAATCCTTGAAAACTTGGGGCCAATAATAACCAGCATTAAGAATTTTTTGAGCAATGGTTTTTGCTGAGAAATGACCTCCACATACACCTTCATGCAAGTCTTTTAAAACAACAGATGCTTGATACTCATCTAGACACAATAAGAGAATACCATCTCTATTTTTCCAATATAAATCTCCTTTAAGTAATACATACCTAAATGTTTGAAGCTTTAAAGTTCTTTTCTGGCTATCATTTAAACTATCAGGATATTTCATATATTTCAAGTAATAAACAATATTTTTATACCAAGGACACCTTTCAATGCTCATTTGTGCATCTTCCAACTCAATTTGATTTACCTATATTGCTTCAAGATTGGATTCTGCCATCAATTTTGCTAAACCCTGACTTCTTCCCAACTTTTTGATTTGTATATCAATATTGAATTCTTGGATCTAGTCTATCCATTTGCATCTCCTTCCAGTAGTCTCTGATTGTCTGAAGATGTCTTTAACAACAACATTTGGTACATATGCAATGACAGTGGCACCAACCAGATAAGGTTTGAAAGACTTTACAGCTTTCACAAGAGCATAAGCCTGTTTTTCATTTAAATCATAGTTCAACTCAGATGCTTGTAATGCTTTGCTAAACAATGCCATTGGTTGTTCATGGCCCTCATTTTTCTTTTGTAACATGACAGTAGCAATAGTATGGAATGAAGCAAATAAAAACACTTGGAAAGGCTTAGAGAAATCAGGGGACTTTAATATAGGGGCTTCCTTGATGGCCCTTTTGATATTTACAAAGGCTTCAAGAGGTTCATTAGTCTACTTTAGTTCAGTACCCCTTTTCAACATTTTAGCAATAGGTTTTACAATTTCAAAGAAATTTGAAACAAATCTTCTTACAAAGTTAATTTGACCGAAAAAAGATTGAATTGCCTTAACTGTTTTAGGGATTTGAATTTTATCAATAGCAGAAATCCTTTCTGGATTGATTCTCACACCATCTTTTGAAACAACATGCCCTAACAATTTCCCTTAAGTAACTCCAAAATGACACTTTTTAGGATTTAAAGATATGCCATACACTAATGCTCTAATAAAGATTTTTTATAGATCATTACAATGATCTTCTGCCTTTTTAGAATAAGCAGTCATGTCATCCTGGTAAACTGCCAAGATATAATCAATTATACCCTCAAAGGCCACATCCATAGCCCTCTGGAATATAGCTACTGCATTTATCAATCCAAAATGCATCCTAGCATAGACATAGGTGCCCCAAGGTGTGGTGAAAGCAGGTTTGAACTTTTCTGCTTCCCTAAATTTGACTTGATTGTAGCCTGAGAAGCCATCCATGATAGATAACAATTCATTTCCTGTGACTTTCTACAAAAGAGCCTCCATGTTAGGTAAAGCATAATTATCTTTTAAAGATGAAACATTTAAATTCCTAAAGTCCACACATAGTCTGATATCACCTTTCTTTTTTCTGACTAGGACCAAATTAGACACCCATGTTGAGTGCCTTATAGGCTCAAAAATACCAACATTCCTCATTTTCATCAGCTCTTCCTTCATCTTGGGAGCCAAGGTAGGGTTTATTGGCCTTTATTTCTGTCTGAAAGGCTTTGCATCAGTCTTCAATGGTATCTCATGCTGGAACAAACCTTCCCTATATGCTTTAAGGTCATCATATGACCAAGAAAAGACATGTATGTACTTCCTTAGTAGATTAATCAATAGTGTTTTGATTTTCGGTGTGATATTTTTTCCAATATATAATTCTCTTGGATTGCGTTCACTTCCCAAGTTTATTTTTTCAACATCCTCACATCCTCCTGGATTAGGTCTAAAACTTGCCATATCTTTATCATCAAACATTCTTTCAAGCTCTACCAATCCTTTTGGGATTTTGTTTTTTTTCAGCTGCAACACCTCTTGCCCAAGTACAGTCTCCTTGCCATCCTTGTCCTCCACAAGTCCATTCCAATCAATCTGCTGGTGCTCATAGTGATCCTCACAAAATAAAAACTTTAGCAAATCCCTATCATCATCAAATACTTGCCAACTCTTTACATTGTCAGGGACTAATGGTCTGGTCTTGATTTCTACTTGGGTAATATCATCAAAAGAGATATCATTATGCTTGATAGATAGGTTAGCCATGAAGCCTGCCCAAATATTATTGGACCTTTCAGTCCAATTGATGGAGAAAGCATCGAAGAGCTCAATGTAATCCCAAATCTCATTCCTGTAGCTTCTTAGTTTTTCATTTTTTGCAGCAAATTTGTCTTTAACTTGTGAAACAACTAATTCTAAATCACCATAAACTATTAGTAACTTAATGCCATGTTTATTTCCTAATTTAAGTCCTAATAAGAGGGCCTCATATTCAGAAATATTATTAGTACACTCAAAAGATAACAAGAAAGAGTATTTAAAAATGTTTTCATTAGGTGAAATCAATACAACTCCTGCTCCATTTCCATCCTTACTACAGACACCATCAAAATATAATTTCCAAATTAAATTTTCAATTTTTTTAACTATTTCTGTAATTTTATCAATTTTTAAAGGTTTAGAGATACCTAAAAGTTGTCCATGTCTAAGTGGCAAAAACATGTCACTTTAGCAGGATCAACCTCTTCTATGAGGTAGGGAGATCTTGGTTCTTTGTTTACCCTCACCTCTGTCCCTTTCACTGGAATAGTGGCATATGACAAGTCAAGCTGGACATGTCCACCCACCAAGTTAGACCACTCTCTGGACAACAACATCCCATAGTTTGCAGGAACTTGTACAACTGTGATATCTGTCTTGTACGCAGTGTCTGGGCAGGCTGGGAATCTGAACTCAACATCCTTCATGATTCCTACTATAGGAATTGACCTATTATCCATGGCATAGCACTTATCGTAAGGTGTATCAACATGCATTCCCAATTCTTTCATGACATCCTCTGGCATGATATTTACTGCTGCTCCTGAATCTATCATGCATTTTTTTAGCATTTTCGTGTTTATCTGCAATGTGAGATAGAAAGGATCTACCTGTGTGAGATTTTTGGTAATGGATGTGCCAAGATACACCACAGGAGGATCCTCTTTTGATTTAGGATCTTCCCTACTTCTCGGACATTAGATATAATTTTCAATGTCTCATTTTTGAAGTCTAGGAATTTCATTACTTCTAGCAGAGGCATAGATGCCTTGGACATGAATGAGTTACTACTTGAAGTGGGCTTACTCACTTGCTTCTTTTCCACGGGTTTAATTAGTTTAGGCATTTCTTCTTTCTTGACCTATCCTAGTGTTGTTCCCTTTCCCTTCTTGGTATTTACATGTTTGCCTGTGAAAGTGTTGTCTTTGTTCCCATCTGATTTTTTAATTTTGGAAAACACACTTGCTGGCTTGCCATTCTCATTATTTACGTTTCTATTTCTCAGCTGAAAGTTACTCTTTACTTGTTCTACCACTGCAATAGTGAAGGCTTTATTTTCTTCCTTAGTTAAGTTCCTTAGTTAAGGCACTGAATCATCCAAAAACAATCTTCTCAAAGCTGGAATGTTTTCATCATCATCATCTGAAAAGACCTGCTATATATTGTAATGTTGGTTTTCTCTCATTTGCTGCACATCAAAAAAATGCTCCCCCTTAGATGAGTCTTCATCCCTTCCCCAATATGCATCAGATGAAAGTACATTTACAATAGGTTCACAATCCTCATTATTATTTTCCTCCTCTATCAAACCTTGGGCGATCATGCACTGTTCTGCAACATGAGGTAAATCACAAACATCACACCATGGATATTCATCTACAAAATTTGTGGCCTTTTTCAATGGATCATGAGTTTCTTTCCTTACATTAGGCTTTACTGGGCTTCCCATCCTTCTAGTTTGTGTTATATGGCATGTCATGCAGCCTCAGCCTATTGTAATGCATTTGCTTATTGTTTCTATATGGTGGTTTTTTATTTGGATTTTGCTTACCTTTTTGGTCCTTAAGCACTTCCATGATCTGAGTAAGATCATCTTTCTTGGGAACCCTGGAATTGTACAACTTTGGATCATCTCTTTTAGAAACCTTCCCAACAACCTTCCTATTGTTCTCAATGGTAGCAGTTGTCTTGAATTCTTGTTGTAGTGTATCAATAATGCATATTAGGGAAGCATTGAATCCTTCATATTGTTTGTAGCCATGAGTAAACCATTGAGGTTTACCACACCTCGTTGCCTATGAGCTTTGGCCTTATTCACCAGTAAGTGTTTGTCATCAATGACAATACTAATTGATGAGCCGGTTGTGCCAACACCATTAGTTATGCCAACAATCTCCCCCTATGGCATTGATGGCAACACTTCAAACTTCACTTTTGCAACGAGTCACTTCTTCTTCTGTTGTATCGATCAATTTCCCTGTTTGATCTTGAGTAATGATTTTACTCCCCCTTTCACTGGCTCCCATTCATGTCACATCTAACTTCATTCTCCTTCATTCTACATTCTCACTTCATTCCCCCTTTGACAACAATGTCAAAGGTGTAGTCTAGACATCCTATTGGCATATGTGCAGAGTTTGATGACATGATGATATTGTATGTTGTCATTGATGTCAATATGCTGAAGTATGAATCGATATATTGAAGAAAGCAAACTGGCAAGAGAACCGGTATGATGGTATGAAGTGAACCGGTATGATGATGTGAACCAGTATATGTGAAAAGGTGAACCGGTATGTTGAAATGTGAACCGGTATATGAAAAGTTTGTATTGGGGTTTCATTTGATATGACTACCGGTTGGTAGTCTCAGCTTCAGGGTTTCCGGTTGATGCATTTCAAGTCTGTATGATTCGACTGACGACATCCTGTGATGGGTTAGCATTGAAATGAAGATCAGATCGTGTTGCCACATCAACCTTGTGTGTGTGAAGAATTTCCTTGAGGATCTTGCATGAATAAGATTGATCCTATCTACCTCGGGAATGTGCAAAGTCTCAGTAAACGGTGGAGAGCGCATGATGGGTTATCAGCTTCCAGAAGTGGCAAAGAATGAACGATGGAGAATGTCTTGAGATTTGTTAAAGATTGTTTTATCCTATGCAATGTGATTAAACGATCAGGATTGGACCAACTGTATTGATAACCTAAATGTTTAGGGTTTAGGGTTTATGCCACCAACCTATCTGTTTCCTATAAGGTAGATGATGATTTGCATTGTGAAGTTGTTGGCAAATGGTTGTGTCTGTATCCAAGTGAAGAGATACTTGATTCTTGCCAGACTGGTGCAGTGAGTAGAGATCTGTAGAGTGTGATTGCAGATGAAAAGGAACTAAAGTGGATCTGCCTTGGCATTGAGTGATGTTATCAGATCAATGTATTACTTGTTGACTTCTAACCATTTCAGCAATTGGAAAATCCCTTTACCAGGTAGATTTAATAGGATTTTTGCAAATCCTTTAATAGGGTGACTCAAAATCATTGAGTTCTTCAAATCCTCTTGTGAGGTAACCTTTAACAGGGTTCTAACCTTTAACCGGGTATTTAGCCATCCCTTAACCAGGTGATCCCTAACAAGATTGATTCCTAGCATAACCTATTGTAAAGTCCTTAATCGGACTAGGCTCCTAACAAAGTGGACTTCAAAAGGGTTCAAGAACAACTTGTGGGTATTCATCCCCGCCATGGTTTTTCCTAGTTGGGTTTCCACGTGAAAAATCAATGTGTTATATGTGCTGCCTTTTCATGTGATGTCTTAGTGTTTTCTGTTAAGTTGTAATGCATGTTAATCCAGTGGTCATTATATTTTTGATGATGTATTACTTGTCTAATCTTATGGGTGAAGTGGAAATGAGACATTAGGTTTTGTGAAGATCTAAGTGTTACCAGTTTATGTCTTTCACAGTCTCACTGTGTTTTACCGATAGTGCCCTGATTTAGATCAGTGATGTTGTTTACCAGTTAGTGTAGTCTTTGCAGTTTATGTTGTATAAGAAGTTTTGTGTATACTGATCACCCCCCCCCTCTCAGTATCTGTTGGTTATTTACTATTCATCATTATTCATCAATTGGTATAAGAGCGTCCTCCAGGTCCTCTATGCTATAAGCTTAATCGCTTGAGGAAAACATCCTATTCTAATGATGAAGAAGGAAGGTCCTAAGTTCAACAGAGATAACTTTAAGACATGAAAGGAAAAATGAAGATATACATTAAAAGCATGGGTGCTCAACACTGGAACTATGTTGAGAATACTTATGTTGTCCCTACCGGTACTCTCACCGATGAACAAAGAAGAGAAATTCAGGAGAATGGGCAAGTCATGGAAGCTCTTACCAGTAGTCTATCTGATTTTGAGTTTATAGATGTTCTGGAAAAAGACAATCCCAAAGATGTATGGGATACTTTGGAGTCTATCTATGGTGGTGATGAGCATGTGAAGCAAGCTAAGGAAGAAAGTCTTAGAGGAAAGTTTGAAGACATGCGAATGGTTGAAGGAGAAACCATTCAACAATATGGGATAAAGATTAAAATTGTTGTTGGAGACATCAAGAGTGAAGGAGGTACAATGGATGGTTCCAGCATTATTTGCAAAGTTTTGAGAACATTATTACCAGTCTGTGCAATAAGGGTTGCCGCTATTCAGGAGTTGAGATCTATTGACAAGACAAAGGTATCCCTAGATTTCATCACTGCTAAGTTGACCGCATATGAGCTAAACAGTTATGATGGTAGTGTTAAGAAGACTGATTCAGCCTTTAGAGAATCTGTTGCACTATCTAAAAAGGGTAAGGAAGCCAGTACCAGTTATGAACCAAGACAAAGTAGAGATATGGATGATGAGGAGATCCTGATGGAATTTGAAGCTTTTCTTGCCAAGAGACTTCCTAAGGGAACTGGAAAATATAGAGGTAAGCTCCCTTTGAAATGTTTTTCTTGCAATAAGATAGGACACATTTCTCTAAACTATCCTAATAGTGATAATAAGGACAAACCAGAGAGGTTCAAAAAGTTCAAAGGAGGAAATAGGAGAAATTGTCTTGTTGTAGTTGATGAAGGAGTCACTGATGATGAATCAGAAGATGAAGAAAGCGAAGACATAGTATTTGTAGCTGTTAAGGAAGATGTGTCAGACAAGAAGGCTCTTGTCTCCCGCTTTAATAATTCTAATGAAGGGATTATTGGTAGTGGTTGTTCTCACCACATGACTGGTGACCGGAGAAAGTTTTTGGCTCTGGAAGAGTATGATGGAGGTGTAGTCCGATTTGGTAATGATGCACCTTCTATGGTAAAAGGCAAAGGGTCCATCTCTCTAAATGGAAAAAGAAGTGCTGATAATGTGTATTGGGTAGAAGGTCTCAAGCATAACCTTTTGAGTGATGCTTAGCTGAATGATAAAGGACTCACTCTGGAATTCAAAGATGGAGTATGCAAAATAAAAGGAAAGAGTGGTGAACTGATGGCCACCAGTATGCAGACCAAAGGTAACTTATTTCAGTTAAATACAAATATCAATCAATGTCTAATGGCTAAGTTTGATGACAGTTGGATATGGCATAGGAGACTCTACCATGTAAATTTTGATAATACTGTGAAGGCCAGTAAGATCAAGGCAGTTAGAGGATTTCCTGTGCTGAACAAACTAGAGAATCCTTTGTGCAGAGAATGTCAACTGGGGAAAATGTCTTCCTCAACCTTCAAAGTTAAATCTTTCACAACAGGTAATTTACTTGATCTTGTGCGTACTGATTTGTGTGGTCCTATGAAAATAGAAGTGCTCAGGGAGATAGGTACTTTATGATTCTTACTGATGATTGCTCAAGAATGATGTGGGTCACATTCTTGAAAGACAAGTCTGAAGCTTTTGGAAAGTTCAAAGCCTTCAGAGAACTAGTTGAAAAGGAAAGCGGTAAGAGGATCAAATGCCTTAGAACCGATCAAGGAGGTGAGTTCACCTCTGGGGAATTCAATAAGTACTATGAAGATAATGACATCAAGAGGCAATTGTCTGCCCCCCGGACTCCACAGTAGAATGGCCTAGCAGAAAGAAACAATCAGACTGTAGTTGAAGCAGCCAAAATGATGTTGATTCAAGGGAAGGTTGCTCACACCTTTTGGAGAGAAGTGGTGAGCCCTGCAGTCTACACTATGAACTAGGTACTCATCAAGAAAGGTAAGGATAAAACTCCTTATGAGTATTGGAGTGGTAAAACTCCAGTGGTAAGCTACTTTAGAGTGTTTGGTAGCAAATGTTATATCAAGAGGAGTGAACACCAGAGCAAGTTTGATGCAAAATGTGATGAGGGAATATTCCTATAGTATTCCACCAAGAGAAAAGCTCTCAAGTGTTTTAATAATAGGACTCAGAGAATTGTTGAAAGTATCAATGTTAGAGTTGACGAAACCTCTAAGAAACCTGAGGAAACTGACAGTGAGCGAGTGGTAGATGAACCGGTTGTAACCTTCTGGGAACCGGTTACAAATCAACCAAGTACCAGTAACAGTGCTCCTACACTGGTAGATGCTGATGCTGATGAAGATGAGGATGAAGAATTAAAGAAAGAGGAATCAGTTAAGATCATTCCTAGGTATGTAAAGCTGAATCATGATCCAAAGCAGGTCATAGGAGATAAGGATGCAGGAATTCTTACAAGAAGAAAGGTTAGAGAAAATTCTTGCAAGATCTCTAAATTTGAGCCCAAAAAATTTAAAGAAGCACACAAAGATGAAGACTGGATTAAGGCTATGGAAGAGGAACTTGACCAGATAGAAAAGAATGGTACATGGTCTTTGGTACCCAGACAGACAGGAGCATAAAAATGTTATTGGCACCAAATGGGTTTTTAGAAACAAGGCGAATGAAGATGGCACAGTGGTAAAAAACAAAGCAAGATTGGTATGTAAGAGATATGCTCAAGAAGAAGGAGAAGACTATGGAGAAACCTTTGCTCCAGTAGCTAGATTGGAAGGAGTTCAAATGCTACTTGCATATGCATCCTTCAAGGGATTCAAAGTGTATTAGATGGATGTAAAATCTGCATTCCTGAATGGAATACTTGAGGAGGAAGTATATATAGAGAAACCAGATGGGTTTGCCCTATCAGAAGACAATGATATGGTGTGTAGGCTACATAAAGCCTTGTATGGATTGAAGCAAGCACCTAGAGAATGGTATGAATGTTTACACTCCCATCTTGTGAAGATTGGATTTGAAAGGACAAGTGAAGATAGCAGTATCTATCTGAAGTCAGAAGGAGATCAGATTCTGATCTCTGAAGTGTTTGTTGATGACATAATTTTTGGTGGAGATGACAAGATGAGCCATGCATTTGCAGATGAAATGAAGAAGGAATTTGAGATGTCACTAATTGGAGAGATTAAGTTCTTCATTGGACTACAGATTCAACAATTGAAAGATGGTATCTTTATCACTCAGTCCAAGTATGTCAAAGAGGTGTTGAAGACCTTTGGTATGGAAGACAACAAACCAGTTGGTACACCGATGCTGACCGGTTGTAAATTATCAAAAGAAGATGACTCAATGTTGGTGAATGAGAAAGATTACCAGTCAATGATTGGTAAGTTGCACTATGTAGTACACAGCAAACCGGACATAGCACATGCAGTGGGCATTGCTGCACGTTTCCAGAAAAGTCCAAGAGAATCCCACTTGGTAGCAGTCAAGCAGATTCTTAGATATCTGAAGGGAACTATAGACTATGGATTGTGGTATCCATACAGTAATGATTTCAATCTCAAAGTGTTTAAAGATGTTGATTGGGCTAGTAATGTGGATGACCGGAAGAGCACAACCGGTGGTGAATTCTTTCTTGGTGGTAGACTAGTCTCATGGATGAGTAAGAAGTAGAGTTGTATCTCTCAGTCTACAGCAGAAGCAGAATATGTAGCAGCATTTATGAACTGCACTCAGACAATTTGGATGAAGCATGTATTAAGTGGTTTCAAAGTCCCTATATCTGAAACGGTGAGTATATTTTGTGACAATACAAGTGCAATTAATATTCCCAAGAATCTGGTTTAGCATGCTATAACCAAACACTTCGAGCTCAAGTATCATTTCTTGAGGGAGAAAGTTCAAAACAAAGAGGTTGTATTGGAACATGTTTCCAGTAAGGAGCAGTTAGCAGATATATTCACCAAGTCTCTACCGAAGGCTACATTTACCTATTTAAGAGGTGAATTAGGGGTGCTGCCCCTTCAAGAGGTGAACTAAAGGTATGTGCTCCACATCAATCAGGTATTGTATTGTCAAATTTTTTTCAGGATTGGTGTGTTGAAGGATGCTACTCCTCAGGGGGAGCAACATAGTGGAACATGGATATCTATGCCCCCACTTTGGCATTGTTGTCAAAGGGGGAGAAGATGTGAAGCAGAGAAGATATCTGCAGTTTTGAAGATATTATATGGAAGAGATTGAGGAGAAGATGTGAAGTGGAGAGATATCTTTGTTTATTGCCATCAATGCCAAAGGGGGAGATTGTTGGCATATGTGCAAAGTTTGACATGATGATACTGTATGTTGTCATTAATGTCAATATGCTAAAGTATGAACCGGTATATTGAAGAAAGAAAACTGGCAAGAGAACCGGTATGATGGTATGAAGTGAACCGGTATGATGATGTGAACCGGTATATGTGAAAAGGTGAACTGGTATATTGAAATGTGAACCGGTATATGCAAAGTTTGTATCGAGGTTTCATTTGATATGACTACCGGTTGGTAGTCTCGGCTTTAGGTTTTCTGGTTGATGCATTTCAAGTCTGTGTGATTCGACCGACGATATCCTGTGATGGGTTAGCATTGAAATGAAGATCAGATCATGTTGCCACGCCAACCTTGTGCACGTGAAGAATTTCCTTGAGGAGCTTGCATGAAGAAGATTGATCCTATCTACCTTGGGAATGTGCGAAGTCTTAGTAAATAGTGGAGAGCACGTGATGGGTTATCAGCTTCCAGAAGCAGAAAAGAATGAACAATGGAGAACATCTTGAGATTTGTTCAAGATTGTTTTATCCTATGCAATGTGATTGAACGGTCAGGATTGGACTGACTGTATTGATAACCTAAATGTTTAGGGTTTAGGGTTTATTCCACCAACCTATGTGTTTCCTATAAGTTCGATGATGATTTGCATTGTGAAGTTGTTGGCAAATAGTTGTGTCTGTATCCAAGTGAAGAGATACTTGATTCTTTCCAGACCGGTGCAGTGAGTAGAGATCTGCAGACTATGATTGCAGATGAAAAGGAACTGAAGTGGATCTACCTTGGAATTGAGTGCTGTTATCAGATCAGTGTATTACCTGTTGACTTCTAACCATTATAATAGTTGGAAAATCCCTTTACCAGGTAGCTTTAACAAGATTTTTGTAAATCCTTTAACAGGGTGACTCAAAGTCATTGAGTTCTTCAAATCCTCTTGCGAGGTAACCTTTAATAGGGTTCTAACCTTTAACCGGGTATTTAGCCATCCCTTAACCGGGTGATCCCTAGTAGGATTGGTTCCTAGCAGAACCTGTTGTAAAGTCCTTAACCAGACTAGGCTCCTAATAGAGCGGACTTCAAAAGGGTTCAAGAACAACTTGTGGGTATTCATCCCCACCGCGGTTTTTCCCAGTTGGGTTTCCACATGAAAATTCAGCGTGTTATGTGTGATGCCTTTTCATGTGATGTCTTAGTGTTTTCTGTTAAGCGGTAATGCATGCTGATCCAATGGTCATTATATTTCCGATGATGTATTACTTGTCTAAGCATATGGGTGAAGCGGAAATGAGACATTAGGTTTTGTGAAGGTCTAAGTGTTACCGGTTTATGTCTTTCACAGTCTCACTGTGTTTTACTGGTAGTGCCCTGATTTAGATCGGTGATGTTGTTTACTAGTTAGTGTAGTCTTTGAAGTTTAAGTTGTGTAAGAAGTTTTTGTGTATCCTGATTCACCCCCCCTCTCTGTATCTATTGGTTATTTACTATTCATCATTATTCATCACATCCTATTTCACATATTGCAATGACTGCTCCCCCTAACAGGAGTAGTCCATAAACATCAATCCAAATACATAGGATTTTCAGGAAAATCATACCGGATTGGTGTTTTTCCTATCTTCACTCATCTTAGAGTATGCAGTGGAATCTCCCCTAGCTTACCTCTGAGATACTCAAAAGTATCCTTAGGTAGCGGCTTGGTGAATATGTTTGCAACCTGTTCCTTGGTTGGCACATATTCCAGTCTAACTTCTTTGTCCTACACCTATTCCCTAAGATAATGATATTTAATTATAATATGCTTGGTTTTATAATGCATTATAGGATTTTTTGATATGTTGACGACACTTGTATTGTCATAGTGTATCACCACAGGTTCAATCACCTTTTCTTGGATACCTTCCAAGATCTTCTTAATCCATAATACTTGTGTATACTTGATTGCAGTAGTCACATACTCCACCTCAGCTGTGGATTGCGAGATACAATTCTATTTCTTACTTGTCCATGACACAAGCCTATCTCGAAGAAAGAATGCACCTCCACTAGTGCTCTTTCTATCATCAATATTCCCTGCCCAATCTGCATCGGTGAAGACACTTAAGTTGAAATCTCCCTTATGTGGATACCAGATACCATACTCATCAGTCCCCTTAAGGTATGCAAATACCTTCTTAACCGCCACCATATGATTCTCTTTTGGATTTACAACAAATATAGCAACCAAACCAACTGCTTGTGCTATATTCGGTCTAGTGTGCACTACATATTGCAACTTACCGATCATAGATCGGTACAGTGTCTCATTCACTTCATTAGCCTCATCATCTTTGGAGTACTTGCAACTTGTAACCATCGGAGTTCCAACAAGTTTGGAATCTTCCATTCCAAAGGTCTTCAATATTTCCCTTATATATTTGGTCTACATAATGAATATACCATTCTTTAGTTGAGATACTTGCAAACCAATGAAGAATTTTATTTCACCGATCATGGACATTTCAAATTCTTTCTTCATTTCTTCTGCAAAACCTTTGCTCATTTCATCATCTCCTCGAAAGATGATGTCATCTACAAAAATCTCTACAATCAGATGTTTTCCTTCTTCTCCAATCTTCAAATACAAGTTACTGTTGTCACTAGTTCTCATGAACCCTATACTTATCAGGTATGAGTGCATCCTCTCATACCAAGCTCTTGGTGCTTTTTCTAGCACATACAGAGCCTTCTTCAGCCTACAGGCCATATCTCTTCCTTCTTCTAAAGCAAACCCTTCTGGTTGCTCAATGTACACTTCTTCCTCTAGAACACCATTCAAGAATGCCAATTTGACATCCATTTGATAAACCATGAACTTCATGTAGGCAACATAAGCAAGAAAGATTTTTACCCCTTCCAGTCTGGTCACCGATGCAAAGGTCTCTCCATAGTCCAAACCTTCTTCCGGTGCATACCCTTTGCAAACTAACCTTGCTTTGTTTCTTACTACTTGACCAGTTTCATCCATTTCGTTTCTAAACACCCACTTGGTACCTATCACATTTTTGTTCTCCGGTTTGGGCACAAGGGTCCAAGTTTCATTTTTCTCAATCTGCTCTAGTTCTTTCTCCATAGCTTTGATCCAGTCTTCATCTTTTACAACTTGCTTTGCTATTTTGGGCTCAATTTTAGAGAGTAGACATGTATTCTCCCTTGCTTTTCTTCTAGTCAGTACTCCTGCATTTTTGTCACAAAAATATTGTCAGCAGAATGATTGTTTTTGACATACCTTGGTAGTACCGGTTCATTTCTTGGAGCTTCTTCTACCGGTTGTGCAGATTCTACTTCACATGCTTCCTCATTTTCAGCTATACAAGGATTCTCTGCAGCGGGTTCGACCGGTAGAATATAATTGAATCATTGATATTCCTCTAGTAAACTATTGTTGTCATGTTCATTTCTCTCAGAGAACGCATCTACTCTAACATTTGCACTTTCCACAATCTTACCGGTCTTTTTATACAAACACCGGTATGATTTACTCTTTGTGGAGTAACCTAAAAAGACTCCTTCATCACTCTTAGGATCAAACTTTTCAGAGTGCTCATCCCTCTTTATGTAGCACCTGCTTCCAAATACCTTGTAGTAACTCACATTGGGTGAGTATCCACACCATAATTCATAGGGAGTCTTATTTGTCTCCTTCTTCACCTATATCCTTTTCAAGGTATACACAACAGTACTCACCGCTTCTCTCTAGAATATATGTGGAATATCCTTCTGAATCATTAGAGTCCTCGTACAATCAATTAGAGTTTTGTTTCTTCTTTTAGCAACCCCATTTTGTTGAGGTGTTCTGAGTGCAGACATCTGCCTCATAATCCCCTGTTCTTCGTAATAATTTATGAACTCTTGAGAGGTGACCTCTCCTCCTCTATCCGATCTCAAACATTTTAGACTCTTACCAATTCCCCTCTCCACTCAAACCTTGAGGATCTTAAACATGTGAAAGGCTTTAGATTTTTCTTTCAAGAATACAACCCACATCATTCTTGAGAAATCACCTACAAACAACATGAAGTACCGATCCTTATAGAAACTGTTAGTCCTCATAGGACCACACAAATATTTATGCACTAAGTCTAGTACATTCTCAGATGAATAAGATTTTCTGGTGAAGCTAGATCCAGTCAACTTTCCTAGTTGACATTCTTTACACATAGCATTCTCAGATTTCATAATGTCAAGCATACCTTTGACAAACTTCATTTTACTAACCTTTGCTATGCTATCAAAATTAACACGACATAATATTTTGTGCCACATCCAACTATCTTCTACCTTTTCCATTAGGAAACTTCCTACAGTGGTGTCTAGGTAGAACAGATTACTTCTAGTTTGTTTATCGGTAGCAATCAAACCTCCTGATTTATCACTCATTTTGCATATTCCTTCATTAAACTCTAATCGGTAACCCTTATTGTTAAGTTTTGCAACACTTAATAGAATATACTTTAGCCCTTCTACCCAATAAACATCTTCACAATTGGTTTTATCATTTAGGGCTATAGATCCCTTACCTTTTACTGCATAGGGAGCATCATTGTCGAATCTCATCGATCCTTCATCACAGTCCTCCATGCCGAGGAACTTGTTCCTATCACCAGTCATGTGGTGAGTGCAACTACTATCAATTACCCAATCTCCACACTGGTTTGAACTGGAGATCAGTGCCATATCACTTTTCTCTATGCTATCTTCCTTTACCACTACAAATGCAATCCCTTCTCCATCATATCCTTCTAATTCTTCATCGGCAACTCCTTCCACAAGATAGCACTCCTTCTTGCTCTTCTCTTTGTATCTTCTAGAGTTGTCCTTCCTATCATTTTTAGGATATCTGGATGCAATATGACCTATTTTATTACAAGAGAAACACTTCAGGGGTAGTTTACCTTTGTACTTTCCTTTTCCTCTTGGCAACCTTCTTGTTATTAGAGCTTCAAGCTCATCTTGTTCCTATTCTTCAGATAACAGGTTGTCATGTTCATGAGAATGACCGGTTCTTGTAGTAGAACTACTTCTGGTTTCCTTTCTTCTCCTTGTTGGTGCAAGTGTCATGGAGGCTTTGAAAGCAGCATCAATTTTTGGCATATTGTTATCATAGTTGCTCAATTCAAAGGCAGTCAACTTATCAATCAGAGAGTCAAGTGTAACATTAACTGTTCCCAAATATCTGAGTTCCTGAATTGTAGAAACCCTTATGGCATATTGTGGTAGCAAGGTTCTCAAGATTTTGCTAACCACATTGTCTTCCTCAAGTTTTCTTCCAGCATTTCTGATGGAATTTACCACATCCTTTATTCTTTTGTTGTACTATTCTATATTTTCTCCTTCTTGCACCCTCATCTCATCAAATTTGCCTCTCAAATTGTCCACCTTAGCCTTTTGTACATGAGGATCTCCTCCATAAACCGTCTTCGGCTTATTCCATATCTCATAGGCTATTTTTCAGATCTTGAACCTCAACATACTCATTATCAGATAGAGTACTAGCAATCACATCCATGGTTGTGATGTTATCTTGCTTCTCTTTGATCTAATCTACAGTGAGAACCCTTGTAGGTTCATTCTACTCTATGCTTACATCGTTCCAATATAGATCTCCTAGGGTTCTTAGGTAGAGCTTCATCTACCACACAATAATGAGTAATTATTCTTAGCGAGCTTGGTGCCTTCCTCTCGCATCATCTTGGATCTTTCCTTAAGCTATTAATTTCTTCTGAATCTAAGGACCAAGGCTCTGATACCAATTGTTGGTCCCAACCGATGTTGAGAGGGGAGGGGTGAATCAACACTATACTTGTTCTTGTAGATTTAACCTTAATCAAAATTTCTACTCAAACTTAACACTTATCAATATGAGAAACATTAATAAGAAATCTACGCACATAAAATCAATTACACATGAACACCAAGGTTTATCACGTGTAAACCCAAATGGGAGAAAACCATGGTGTGAGGAGAAACTCACAAAATCTGCACTCTTTTGGAGTACACCTGGTGAGGAGCCATCCTTGTTAGGAGATTACAAAGATATTGTTAGGTGCCACCAAGTTAAGGGATTTTCTTCAAGGCCTGTTAGAACCTTTACCCTATTAGAGGTAGCCTTATTAAAGGACTTAGGATCATCAATTAAGATGTCACTCGGTTAAGGGGTCTTACAAAGGGACTTGTTAAAGTCCACCCGGTTAAGGGATTTTACTGTTGTAGTTATTAGAAAACAACAAAGAGAATGATATGCTACAATAGCTACTCTTAGCTTAGTCAAATCCAATTGAAGATCTTTGTTTTGACCACCGGTTACACTTGCTATGCACTCTGCTGGTGCTCTGCACTCTTTCTCTTCTCTTCACACTATCCGACCTCTGCACACTTTGTTCACCACTATGCCATTCACTTAACAGTTTTGCACTCTTCTCACCTTGCTGGATTGCCTTCTCATCTAGATTGCACTTAGCAATTTCATGATCAAATCTTTTTGGTTTTCACCAAAAACCTTTATACTATGTTTTTCCAACACATAACTATTGTTTCCTAAATGAGTTCAAACCTAAATCTCAATAAATTTTAAATTCAAATCTTCCCGCACTTTC
This sequence comes from Cryptomeria japonica, assembly GCF_030272615.1. Taxonomy (NCBI): domain Eukaryota; kingdom Viridiplantae; phylum Streptophyta; class Pinopsida; order Cupressales; family Cupressaceae; genus Cryptomeria; species Cryptomeria japonica. Next base: position 17,293,416 of record NC_081411.1, read on the forward strand.
TCTGGGTGCTCTCCATCATTCTCGCCTGCAACTTCTAAGTCACGTTCAGACTTTTTAATGCGAACCATAAAATCCTCACAAATCTCGCCTTAACTGGTTGTTACTATTGTAGACTTCACTAGCAGTTTGTTTGATGATAACTCACCTTGACTGACATACCTTTGGTCATCACATCCAACTTACCGGTCACCGCTCCGAGATTCTCGATGGATAGCATCCTTCAACCTGTATCAGCGGTTCACCGGTGTCACTCTTCATCTTTTGCCACCAGTCACTGATCATCAAGAAGACTGATCACCTGTCTGTCCAGAGTGTTTCAATAATACATAAGACTACTGAACTGCAATCTAAGCCACCTCCTGTGACCGCATCATCATTTCAACTACTAGTTGGAGAAACTAATCTCAACACCTATTGGATGCTTGACTGACTGGTCAACTACTCTATTTATCCTTCAACCGATTAGTCTTCGACCAACACACTGCTTAAGTGTGTCAATAATGCATATTTGGGAAGCACTAAATCCTTCATACTATTTGCAGCCATGAGTAAACCATTGAGGTTTACCACACCTCCTTGCCTATGAGCTTTGGCCTTATTCACCGGTAAGTGTTTGTCATCAATGACAATACTAACTGATGAGCTGGTTGTGCCAAGACCATCAGTTATGCCAACACAAAATGCACCAGATGAGTGTCAATTGCCAATAGGCTATACATCTGCGTGAACAAGGTTTCACAAAAGGTGTAGTAGATAGCAATGTATACTTCAAAATAAAATGTGATAGCATGCTGGTTGTTTTTGTTTATGTAGATGATATCATATTTTACAATAATGAATCTAATTTATGCTCCGAGTTTCCTAATATTATGAAGTCAAAGTTTGAAATGTCAATGAACCATTAGGTGAACTCTCATTCTTTTTTGGGTCTGCAACTCGGTCAATTTGATAAAGGGAACCTTTATATCTCAAACTAAGTATGCTAAAGAAATGTTAAAAAGGTTCCAAATGGATGGGTGTAAACCTATTAGCACCCCTATGGAAACAAGTTCCAAACTTAAATAGGAAGTTGATTAACCAGACGTATACCATATAATGTATAGGTCCATGATTAGCAGTTTGTTATACTTGACTAGAACAAGACCTTATATTATGCATTTTTTCTCTTGGTTTCAATGTTTCAGTCTTCACCTAAACAATCTCATTTGAATTTTGTCAAATTAATTCTGAAATACAATTATGGTACACTTAATTTTGGTTTATGGCATCCTAGATACAATGATTTCACTTTAATTACCTATATAGATGCTCATTGGGCAGGTTGTCTAGATGGTGGGAAAAGCACTTCTGGTGGTGCATTATTTCTAGGTGGCAGATTGGTAGCTTGGCACAACAAAAAACAAGATTTTGGGTTTCTATCAACTGTTGAGGCATAATATGTTGTAGTTGCTACTTGCTACACACATGTACTTTGGATGATTCAAACATTACAGGATAATCAAATTGCAGTCTCTAAACCTATACATATACTATGTGATAATACAAGTACGATTAATATTTACAAAAACCATGTTCAACATTCTCATACGAAACAAATAGATATATGATATCATTTCCTTCAAGAAAAGGTATTGGCCAATGATGTGATTCTAGATTTTGTCATTTCAAGTGGACAAGTGGTTGATATTTTCACTAAGCCATTACCCAAAGCAATGTTTGAATCCTTGTGTGATAGACTTGGTGTCTTTCCTCTTACTCTTTGTCAGTGATTTCTCCTTGTCATGGAGTTAGGGGGAGCTCTTCATGCTTTCTTTTGCCCATGTTGGTCATATTTGGTATTGTGGGTTTTACATATTGTTTTGTATGATGCATGATTGTAAACTGTAATTTTATGTACCATGCATTATGCATTTTTGTCCTCCATGGTTCTCCTACAACATTCCTCTCTTTCCCATTTTTGGTGTTGTTGTCAAAAGGGGGAGATAAATTTGACAGTTATAATGTGTTATAGAGGGATACAAATATTGATGTTGACAGTTATACAATGATATAGTGATACAGACATTGATGATGCAAGACAATGACAGTTATGTAGTGACACATTTTTTATGGTGCCTCACACAGTGCAGTATTTTTTTCTAACAATGTTGGTGTATCCTCCAATTATAGATCTTTGGCAGAATGTAGTGATATTTAGTCATTTTTTATGGTGTCTCACACAGTGCAGCGTTTGTTTTCTGATAGTGTTGTTGTTTCCTCCAGTGTTAAATCTTTGGCAAAATGCAGTGATCTTTAGTAATTCATTTGATATAGTTACTGATGTTTCAATTTTGTTTTATGTTTTTGATAATAGTGTAGATGATTTCAGGAAAAATTTTGATACAGTTTGTGCATCCTGTGTTGCTATGTTAGTGCTATAATTCCTTTGTTATACACAGTTTTTTTTGTGCAATATATGAACATTGAACATTCATTGTGCAGTTACAGTTATTTCAGTGACATTGATAGCTCATATGGGTAGACTGTGCAAATCTTGTTGAATCTAATTTCCAAGTACATCTATCTTTTTCGTATCTCTTTTTATTGGTTTGACATCAATGTCAAAGGGGGAGTTTGTTTGCTCCTTCTTGGTCTTTATTGGCATTAATGTCAAATTTCAATTTTTAAATGGTTGACTCAAATTTGGCATATTGTACATAATCTTGTATCAAAGGTTACATATGTGATAAGTGATAGAGGTGTCATGCATATTCATTATTCTTTATGAACAAGAACTTGGCTAAATTGTTTCTTGCAAAAAGTGTTCCACAATGACTGTAAAGTCATATTGATCAAGAGTGTGCTAACATAGTATCTTTGAAAGGTTTTCCATGACCTAAGACTTTAACATGTTTAAATGGAATTAATAAAGTAAAAGATATAAGTCCTTCAAACTTAAGATGCTTATATGGTGCAAGGTAATGAGTCACAAATTCGCGGAAGTCCGCATGTTGGAAAACGCACTCTTAAAAATGGGAGCCCGTTTTCAAAAAATGGGGCCTCATTTATGCTTCGTGCTCCCGAGCCGAAAGGTAACAGGGGCCCAAAGCGAAAATAAACGGGCTCTCATTTTGTTCTAAAATGGGGGCCCGCTTTTAAACAAAATGGAGGGCCATTTTTTAAAAACGGGCCCTCGTTTCTAAATCATGTTTTACCTTTTCTTTCCACAAGCTGCCCTTCTTTGAAAACGGGGGCCCGTTCTGTGGAAGTTGATTCCATAACTTGCCACTTGGCTCAAGATTAGGCCCGAGATAGCCACACCTGAGACATGGACCTGCAAATTCAAATCTCCATGAATGAAAGCACAAATATGAACTTCTGAAATAGTTTACGTGCCTGTAATTAGAGAATTTTTATACGAAATTAAAACCCATTTCAGATTATACTATCTAGATTATAAATATATAAATTTATTTAAATTTTAATTATTTTAACTATTTTTCATTTACTTTATACTAAATCTGGTCCATAAACTTGAAATTTTAACTAATTTTGTTAATTTAATAACTTTTTTATTTTAATGAATTTTGAAAAACAAATTATATGTCATCAATCTACACAAAATTATTTTCTATTTAAAAATAAAAATAAAAACAAAATATTAAGTTTACGTCAAATTATGTGGGCCGTACACATCAAATTTTTAAAAAGATAATTACGGCCATTAAAAAATTAATTAAAAATAAAATATTTTAAAAAAATACAGAAAAATATGCCCATCAATCTTTAGTGTGTTGCAAACCATTTCCCAAAACGGTTTGAGAAAATGATTTTAATTGTGTCAAAAAGTGTGGGTCGTACACATGCATGGTATGGTCCTGAAATAGACATTTTTAAAACATAGTTTTTAGAATTCCATTTTAAAAGTTAATTTTTATTATGTGGGTATTAAAATAAATTACATATTTGGAAAGTACACTCAGAGGGGTGTCTTTTATTTTACTTCCTTTTTCCAAGATTCAATCTCCAAGTGTTTCAAAATTTAAGCTCAAATGAGACAAAATCTGAAAATCAGGGAAAACACTTCCACTTTTTGGCAAAAAAGTGGACTCAGCTTCTGCACTGACCCATATATCATAGTACTCAAAGCTCTTTTCCATGGAAAAAGCATTGTTATCATTTCTTTTTGGAAACAAGCTCTTACGAGCTAGGGCACAATCGGTTAGGGTTTCTTGATCTCAGTCATGGAGGAAGATATTGACAGAGGAGGACAATGCGAAGGTGTTGTTGACTATCTTTGACAAAGATTTCGGGAAAACCAGACAGGGATCTTTACAGGTGTTTCTACTCCTTGTATCTACATTGTGTTTAATAACGAAAAAAGATTAGTTTTTACTTTTTGTCTACAAAATCTTCAGTTGTTGATATCTTTTTTGGAGGATTTTGATTTATGTGTTAATTTGTCTTAAACTCTTTCCTTTTACTTAAGTCGAGTTTTCCTAAAAGTTTTAGATTCAAACCCTAGTAACTGTCTTTTTGTTATGACTAGAGTTCATCAATATTCGTGAAGGGTTTGTTATTATGTTGCAGTTATATTATGATGTAAATTTGTTCTTTAGTTTACAAACCCTAGTTTGAAGTCTTAACTAGAGCACGACTTTTATTTTGTATGGTAACTAGCTTCATTAAAATTGCATTCCTATGTTGGTTCTGTGTTAACCCTAGTATTCTTTGTATACTCTTAAGGGTTTGTGTTTTTGTTTTCATCCTAGGGTTTGTTTTTGTTCTAACCCTAGTTCGGGTTATGAGAGTTGGTATGTTCTATTATGGGTTTCTCTACGTTATACATGCATATCTCACTACATTTCTCTTAACCTGAGTTAAGATGTGTTCAACAAATGATCTTATTTCATGAACAAGATTATCTTTCAGTTATTTTTTAAGAATTTGATAACAATTATGAAGGAAATTGTTTGCTTTCAGTTACAGAATGTTGTACGGTTTTTATATTATATGGAAGGCATTCAGATTGATGGGTGAAAGATGATCAAAAGAAAATTATTATGTACTCTATATTAAAAGGTTGAAAAGAAACATTATTGTATCTCATTGAGATAGTCTTGTGAACATATTTGTAATACTTTCTAGAAAAATAACAAATAGATTCATTATATTATATATCACTATGTATATTCTTTTTATATACACAATGTCATATTGTATGTAAACAAATGATTCTAAAAATCAAGCAATATGAGTTCAAAAAATATTGTGACATGAAACAGAGATAATACTCTATATATTTATTCAAAACAATTGTTGAAGTGTGATGTATAGTCAATGAGAAATTCAAAAAATCTATCAGTGACATTGTATTGTTAGTGAGACAAATCATTTAGCCAGTGAGGCATTGTAAACATAAAGATTTCAGATTAAGCCAGTGAGGCATTTACAAGTGGTTTTAATTCCCCAAGAGGATCTTCCATTCATGAAATTCCTCGTGTTAAATTTCATGGTTGTATGATATTCTTGTCATCTTCTTTTCAATTGTTTGCTTCAATGGTCATAGAAATAATTCAAAATAAGTTATTTGAGTTGTTTAAATTTATAGCACATTGCTAAAACATTGATTCACCCCCCTCTTAGTGTTTTTGGTACTCCAACAATACATGCTCACCCGGATTCAATCCTTCCTTTGTTGCCTTGGTATTACTTCTACAAATTACACCATATTTATGTCATAGTCAATACCTCTCTACTACTTCTACCCACTTGACATAAGCATCATAGACCTCATCATTTTGGAGAAACAAGAGGGGGATTATGTAAAGTTATTTGAGAGCAATCACACCACTTCCCCTATCAACAAATGCGAGGTGAAAATATGTCATCAACTATTTGATATTTTTATAGAAAATACATTTTCATTTATAAAATCTAGGCATAATTTGATTTGATTTCATATAGATACAATCTGAATTGATTTTAAGTGGCAAATGTAGAAGGTACTAATCATTCTAAGGAGATTGATATTTGAAAAATCTAACTCAAAAAACCAACATGATTTTTTAATGTGAAACAATTTTCCTACTAAAATTTACTACAGAATATCACACACATTAACTTTTGATAAATGAGATCAAAATTGCTAAAATATAAATATAAATAAATAATGAGTGAACCTCATTCAAACATATTTCTTACCTCTCACCTCTTTTAATGATTACACATCCATACTTTAAATGAAACTTCATCATCCTAAAAACTTATATTTGATAAGAGGACAAATGATTCTTGTCAAAAGATACCTGATTTAATGGCAAAGTCCATGTTGTAGACACCTAGATAGTACTCTCTTCAATACAAACAAATTAAATTATTATTTTGATTGTGTTAAATGATTTTGTATATCTAGCCCACCTTCAATATTCATAATTACTCACAATTCACAACATAAACACTTATGGATTTCTTCTTTAACCATAATTAGCAGAAGCCACTGACATAATCAGCCTAAAACAAGGTTGACGAAGTCTTACAAATACACTATATATGACAAATCATTACACTATACATGACAAACTATTACATCAAATACACTATAAACGACAAACCATTACATCTTAAACTTAACTAACATTTGAAGTTATTTGGCACACCGAATATCTTTGTCATGTGACTGCACAAACCGATGCTTGATCACCTCCAATGCGTGTGGTAATTACCATCATCTTTGAACAGAGAGAAACAAACTGTAGCAAGATGTCAAAGTCAAACTTTAGAGCATTTCAATCCCCTGATGCAAAATATGATTAGAAAACATAACAGAACATCTACTCTTCCAAATATTGAGCAAGATAGGGGAAAGGACCCAGTAGTTGAGCATGTTCCAATTGTTGTGAGGGTTGTTGATACCTTTTGTTCCAAAAATTGAACAAATAAAACCTATTGTTTGAAACAAAAAATATCAATTTTTGTTAGGAAATGTACCAACAGTTGTTAGGAAATGTACCAATAGTTGTTAAGAAATGTACTAATATTGTAAAAAGTAACCAATCAGGTGATGCCACATCGGCTGCACAACTATTGGGGTCTCTTTTGCACGCCTATTGGTCTCACTTTTTTTTGGGGCTATTTTGGACACCTTGGCAAAAAGCATGCTGATGTGGCATCATATTTGATGATGTGGCCCTGAAACCTTAGTTATAAGCAGGGGACTTGCCAAGTAAGCTGCTGTAAAAAAATCGGAGTGATTCGAAATTTCCAAGTAGGATTTTGAGAAGCGTGAAATTAGGGTGCACGACTACTAATGTGTCTCAAAAAAAATCAGCAATAACATTATGACTGCGTTGAAAGAATCTCACTTTACCGTGTTGAAATTTCCCTTTGTTTTGATGTATAAATAAAGCCTCCGTTATAAATTAAGAGATTTATAATAATAAGAAAATTATAATTCCTAACAACATTGAACATATGTATGTCCACAAGATAAGAAGACAAAGAACTTTCCAAGCTTTTGGTCTTCCTCTCTCCACTGTTATTACTATCTGCCAATCCCACGCAATTTCCCTGGTGGAGCAATACCTATTTGGGTTAAGGACAATACTTTGATGGAACAAAGCTTTCACCAGAATTGACTGCCATGTGAACATTTATTATTTCAGATCAATCTGTATTCCAAGCGCCTTAACCATTGCACACAAATGACACGCAATTGGAGTTAGGACAATAATTTGATGGGACGAACCTGTCACCAGAATTGACTGCCATGTGAGCATTTATTATTTCTGATCAATACGTATTCCATGCGTTGAACAATGCAGACAAATGGCATTCATCTGGAAAACTATACGAAATGTAGGTAGCTACAGATTTCAAAGGAAACCAAGAGGAAGCAGAGCATTATGATTGACAGTTTTCAAACTTTCTCAGAAGCTAACTTTTCGTATTCTTTGGCCTCTTTTAAATTGCAATTCTACGCAGTTTCCTTTGTTTAGCACTATTTGCGAGGTAGGGACAATAATTTGACAGGAGAGAAGAATGTGAACACCGACATTGCAGGCAAGTCAGTGTTTGAATGTACCGAATTTGAATTTGGATTGAAATGCAAACTGCTAGGTAATAAAAGTCACGGTTTTATACTTTGTTGACCAGATGAGATTTCTATGGTCCCCTTATAATTTTGCCTTAAATAAGGGATTATATTGGGTGTGCTCAAGGCACAAGACGCTATCACTGGATCTGATTATTTTGTGAAACTGTAAATGAAAGGGTGAATAATTTAATATTGGCACTCGTATGAGCGTATCTGTTTTCTTTAATGAATGTATCTTATTTAGTAAGAGAGACTATCTAAAAACAAAAGAGGTCTAATTCTAAAATAATTCTACAAAAATAATTAAGTAATCATGGATATGTCAAGTAGAAAATCTTGATTTTCAAGTTTCTCCAAAAAAATCATCAAAGGTGTAATTATCAATTGGCTCTCATCGAGTGAGAGCATGATCTTTAGCGTTCTACTCAAGAAGTGGTTGAGAGTGAGCTGCAGAGATGGTGAGTGACACATGAGAAAATTTGGTGTTCTTTAAAGGTAAGAAGAGTGCCAATATTGAGGCCCTTCTAGCCTAGGCACTATGAGAGATGCTAGCCAATACCAATGCAATGGAGAACAAGAATTCTCAAACCTCATTTCCAATAAATATCTTAATTATTTACTTAGCATGTAAAGAAATGCCCTTTGGATGATAGAGATCAAACTAAGACTTCTAGCCTCCCATTGAAAGAAGTAAAATTCTCAAGCCACCCACTGAAAGCCATGATGTGCATCGTTGAAAGGGCAAAGAAAATTTTTGAGGAAATTTTCAGCCTTTAGGTACAAAGTCGTAAAGGGAGCCGAGCAACAGGAGTAATAAACATTAGTGGCTTCCAAAATCGTGGAACAAATTTGATACTTTCCAACCAACAAGAGAGGCTTTGTGATCCAATATTGAAGTTTCTCCTTATTTTTGCCAGCATAGCTTGCCAAATCTTGGAATGGTTGGCATGAAAAGTATAAGGTTTGTCTAAAAATTAAAATATTTCCTCATGATCAATCCATTTCGAATTGAAATAGCTCCCAACTAGGAAAGCTTGGGCAAAAATAATTGTAGGAATAGATACGTTACTCCTCAACACCCCAAAAATCCTTGCAAGACAAATCACTTCCACAAGAGAGAATGGAAAGAATATCTTGCTTCAACAATGCAAGATTGAATAATGGTTGAATATAAATTATGCAATGAGATGCCTTTCTTATAAAGGTAATGTGTGATGTAATATAAATAATTAATGTGACACATGCTTACTTGATGTTCTATTTTTCCTTGTAAAAAGTGAGAAAAAAATCATCAATAAATTGACCATTAATAAGGATCATAATTGGGAACGATATATCCCCTTAACATGGGACTACAAAACAACTTGGGCAAGGAGATATCCAAAATCTTCCATTATCAAAACATAGACAGATGAGATGATATGGCTTCATTATCTATTGGGCCTAAAAATTCTAAAAGAAGGAGATTGCTAACTAGAAACAGTAATGCAAAAAAATAGCATCTATAAAAAATCATTTGATCTAATTGGATGAATTGCACACCAAAGTAAGTATCTGGAGAACATCCATTCAATGTGATCATAAGCCTTAGCATATTCAATTCTAATGAAAACTAATGGTTGTTGAGAATGTTTGTCTTGTTCAATTCCTTCCCAAATTACTATAATTTTATCCAAGATAAACATGGATTTGATAAAACATGCCTACTAAGGTCTGACAATAAGAGATAACATCAAACATAGATTAAGGGCCAATGTTTTGGCTTTGATCCTGTATGATACATTCAAGCAAGTGATAGGGCACCAATTATTGATATCCTTAGGGTTGTTAGTTTTAGGTGTGAATTTAATGTTCCTTTTGTCGATTAAATTACCTAATGACTTTGTTTGTGTGGCTTCAAAATACATGTTTTGTAGGTCACTACCAACCATGTCCCAAAATTCTTTGAATAATTGGGGCAAGTGAATTCGTTAAGGCCAAGAGAATATGTATTGTCCATTGAAAATATTGCCTTAGGAGGGGATTTGGTCAACAAAAATTCATTGAGTACTTGACAAACCACAAGTCATGGCTACAATACATTGTAATAACTTCAGTCATCTTGTAGGTGTGTAATCCTGAGCAATAAGCACCTTCTCACACTGTCAGACAAATTCCTAGAAAACATCAAGAAACTCTTGGAAGAGTTGATGTTATTTATAAATTATCTTGATGGTATGAGAGGATTGGTAGCCCATAAGCATTGAAAGAATTCCTTCAATATCTCATCCCCAAATTTAAACCAATGCAACTTGGCTTTGATCTAAGCACTATAGATAGCATAAGCATCAACAATATTGTTTTATTGGCATAGTTGTGCCAACCAAAATTTAAGTGATGGAATCAAATGATTGAGCCTCCAAAGTGGTTATGACCAAGAAGAGCTCCCGAGTAGTGTCTTCATTGGAGAAATAGTGAAAGTAAGCCACTTGGAACTCATAGATGCAAAGAAAGTGGAGAACACATTTTATGGCATAATTTGATTAGTTGATCTGTCCAATTCCATGAAGGAGAGAGAGGGAGAGACCTAAGGAAGAGACCTGAGAGAGAGAGAGAAAGAGAGAGAGAGAGAGAGAGAGAGAGGAGGGGGTGGGTAGGGTTAAGGGAAAGAGAGGTAGAGACCAGTGTGAGATAAAAAAACCCAAGTGAAAGAGAAGGAGGGGGGAGGGAAAGAGAGGGAGGGATGTGTGTGTGTGTGTGTGTGTGTGTGTGTGTGTGTGTGTGTGTGTGTGTGTGTGTGTGTGTGTGTGTGAGAGAGAGAGAGAGAGAGAGAGAGAGAGAGAGAGAGAGAGGGGGGGATGAAGGTAGGGGTTAAGGAAAAGAGAGGGAGAGATCAGAGAGAGAGGTTTCTAGAAAGTGAGACAGATACCAAAGAGAGGGAGAGAGAGGATGGGAGGGGTTGAGGGAAAGAGAGTGAAAGACTAGAGAGAGAGGGGTAGGAAGGTAGGGGTTGAGAGAGAGAGAGAGAGAGAGAGAGAGAGAGAGAGAGAGAGAGAGAGAATGTTGATTATTATAATTTGACTAAATCTGAAACTTATATGATATTCTAAAAAAAAAATATTAGAAATGCTTGAGATCTAAAACCACTCTCGAACATCCTACCAATATATACATAAAATAAATTTTAATCTTTTTCCTCTCAAGAATACTTGTATTGGAGAAAATTTGTCACCTCAAAGATGATAAACCCAAGAGGACAAACTAACCCTCTAGTACCTCACTTATACTGGCACTAAGGGTGAGCCTAGGGATAAAAGAAATCACAAACACAACTATAGTATGATGTGAATGCAGAAAATGATTGAATGCACAAAAAATGATGAGAAAGGTCACAAAATCTCTCTTTTTCTTCTACTCCTTGCATTCTATCACTTTTTTCCCTCTAAATTTGTCTCATTATGGTACAAGTAGTAGGCACACAACCAAATTTTTGGAGTTATTTATTTATTTATTATCAGCTAACAATTATGTTTGTTGATGATGGGTGTCCATAGCTTCATGCGGCCATTGAAGGAAAGTAGAAATGGTGCTTTATATCATTAAATGCATTATTTCATACATCTTGTTTTCATGTCGTGGAAACTATACTTGTGTCTTTACTCTCCTTGACTGCCATTTGGTAGGTCTTCACTATGTGGGATGTGATAGAAGGATACATAAACAAAGATCTTAGTGTGTTTATTGGTTATTGTCTCTTTGAGATACCATAATGGTATTCCATTTTGCGTTGGTTTGTATGGATTATAATAGAGTATATAGCTTGCCTCATGAAGATTGCATTAGATGCATTGATACATTTTTTTTTTAAGATAATGGTTTCTTGTTCGTGTTCCAAATAATGAATACACAATTACGCTAAGAGAATGTTACTAGAAGAAATAACCATTTCAAAGGAACATCTACCATAGAAAGACTTTAGAATAATAAATAATAATCAAAGAATAAATCCTAAAGGCATACGCACAAGGTTCTAACACAAAGCAACATAGCATCTATATTTATGGGAAAGTATGTGCAATAATTTACTTGCACTTCAAAGACAATATTATAATATTAGATTTAAGAATATAGGAAAGCATTGATTAGGGGTCTTGAACATATATAAACATGCTTTTTATTTAATATACATATGTAATTATTCATCTTATATGTTTAACTATGATCAAGGATGTTAAGAAAAAGTGGTACTAGATTAAGTGTTTCAATTGCCCCTTTGCCCATTATGAATAAGTGTCTTAGGTGATGTAATCACTATTGTCATGTGAGTAAAAGCTTTAATGATATGTAAATTTTGAGTGGATGTTCTATTTTATTATCATTTGTTCTTCCACACATTCTTTAAGTTATTGATTAATATACATATGCCTTCTATTTTAAATTTAATATTACATCCTTCTAATCTTATGTATACTTTAAGTTGGACCTCCTTAAGAAGTAATATACAAAAAGAACACAACCAACAAATACAATGATATATTTTTCCAAATATTATTGACAAATTGTATAAATAACTTGATCATCATATAAATATTTGATCAATTCATAATTTTTCGTCTTTTCCCAATATCAAAATAAAATTTTATTATTTTTCTATTTATACATTTTTATAAAATTTTATAAATTTTTAACAATTAATAAAACATCTTATTACTCGTAATTAATAAAAAAAAATACATGTTTTTAAAAAACAATTAATTACAAGAAAATCTTTATTTAATTATCAAAATCTTTTTTAATTCATATGTATATGAATATTGTCAACAGGGGCTTCGGCCCTAGCTCGCCCGGTCGTGGATCGCAACTTAAGGCGTGGGTATGCTTCCCATGGTCTTGAGTTCGAGTCTCCGGGTGTGTTAACTCTGTGTGTGTTGCTACCTTGTGAGCGAGTCGTACACACTGAGGGATTAGTCTTGCTTCGGCGAGGACACCTCGGCGAGGACACCTCCAGATTCCACGATAGTGAATATAAAAATATTGTCAACAACAATATTATCAATTGGATAGTGACGCCAACAAGCGCGTAAAAGCCTCTTTAACTCTCTCTTCTTCACCCATCACAAGCAGTCCGCGCTCCACTTCTCCTTCCTCCACTTTTCCTGCCTTCACAAGCGGTACCCGTGATCCTGCGTCTCGTGAAATGATATTGTGGAACAAAGAATATTGTGTGAAGAGCGCTGCCCATACCCATTTACCCTTCTCCAACTCCATCCAATCATAGCTCGAAATGTATATTTTACGCTCCGTATTTTCTGTGGTGCATGCCAACCGCAATGAATTTTTTGGAGACTCGCAGTTCACAACAAAACACAGAAGAATGCAGCGAGCGGTGGAGGGCCATTTCAGGGTGGGTCGGATTTGATCTTCCGTTTAGCGAAGGAGTCAACCACAGAGAGATTGGGCAAGGCAAAGGATTTTACAAGTGCCGAAGCGTCAGGGACCGCCCGCGTGCATACTGTTATTTCTTTTGGCCATTTCTGCTAATCCATTGTATATCAATACATTAGCCAATGCACAATCAATTGAAAATAATTAGAATTCTCTATGTCAATAAACTATCATTACCTGAATGTTTTGAATGCAACCTTCAACACCTGATCTACCGAATGCTTGGAGTTCCACTCTTCTCAATCTTTCCACGTACTCCAAACTTTCTATACCTGCCTCCTCCCACCTCGTGTGTGCTCTCAGCTCCTCCAACGCTGTGCAATGTTCCAAACCATGTATTTTCTTCACTCTGTAGCAGCCTTAATACTCTGAGAAAAGCTGATTGTGCAAAACTGGGAAGGGCTTCCAACTTGGGGTTTCCTTCCAAAAATATATAGTCGAGTGAATTTGGTAGTACCTCTAAATCAGTTAGATATCTATTATTACAAAGGGAGAGACTCTCGAGTGAATTTGGTAGGACATCTATACTGGTTAAATAGGTATTATTACAAAGTGAGAGACTCTTTAGTGCGGGACAAGAGTCTTCAGAGATGGAGATCTTGGACATTTCAGTTTCCTTTAGCTCTATCCACTTCAAACATGTAAACAACCTTGCCCCGAGATCCAATTCGCTGATTGGACACCTCCATATTTGCAAACTTCAAGATTAACTAGTTGCCCAACTGACTTTGGTAAGGATTTCACTCCTAAATCTGTTATCTCTAAATTACTTAAGAGATTAAGGCGCCCCAGAGAGTCAGGTAGACATTTCAACTTGGGACAATTATAAATGTATAACTTATTTAGGAGATTAAGGCACCCCAAAGAGTCAGGTAGACAATTCAGCTTGGGACAATTATGAATTCTAAAAGAAGTCAAGGAAGACAAATCTCCCATAGATGTCGGTAGGCTTGTCAACAATTCACCTCCAATCGATATCGTTTGCAACTTGCTCAGTTGACCGATATTCACTGGAACTTCCCTTAAGCTCTTTATACTACAGGAGAGCTCTGTCAAGGAGGCCTGATTTGTGATGTGACGAGGTAACTCTTCTAATTGGTCGCAACCTTGGATCTTCAAACACTCTAACTTTGTCATGTTTTCCAGAATGTTTGATTCTAAGGCGAGGTTAAAACATCCATCTAAGGAGATGTGTTGCAGAAGTGTGAGCTCCTTAAAAGAGATGGGCAACCTTTTCAATTTACTACAATTATGCAAATCAAGATGCCTCAGGTTTCTCAAATCGCCAAAACTTTTGGGTAGTGATGACAGCTCTGGGCCATTTAACTCCAGTTGCTCCAATGATTGCAGAAGACAAAACTCTTCTGGCAAATTCTTCAGCTTGCTTCCATAACTTACAACTATCTTTTTCAAATGCCTGAGACAACCTATTGACTTTGGGAATCTTTGGAATTCTGAGCAACCCTGAATAGTCAGCTCTCTTAACTGCATAGGAGCCTACAAGAAAATATTAATCAGATCGAATCAAACTGAACAATGATAAAAAAAAAATGGAAGTAAAGCTTTAAAATGTAACTTATTAAATGAAGATACATACATTGTTCTCAGTCCACAGTTCTTTTAAGCAATGTCCTCCATGATACCCATTTCCATAGAGTTCTAAGATCCTCAAATTTTTCAGTGAACTCAATGACTGAAGATTTCTTTGCTCAATGCCATTCCAGCGAAGCCATACCAACTCTCTTGATAGCTCACCAATTACTTGTTTGTAACAATTTCCTGTAACATGAAAAAATTTTAATCTAAGCGAGGAGGGTTCCAGCCTATAAGGTCCTCTGTTTGTGTTAACTATGAGCTTTCCACCCGGTGAACATTGAGGAAACTCCTCAATCTCGCTTGTGGATCTAGCTGCTATGGTCGTTATTCCTCGAATAGCAATTCCCTTTTAAATACAAACAAAAATGAAAATCACATATTTATGGAAATATTAAACTGCATGGAAACGAAGAATGGAAGAAAAGTATTAATCTTACCTGTACTTCATTATCAACATTCATAATCTGTTGGGGAGACCAAAGACGGTAGGGGGACTGATTTTCTGCAATTTCTCTTCCCAAATCTATTAAATGATCGTGCATTCTTATGTGATGCTCATTGGATTCAATGAGACACTTATTCAAAAGCTTCTCCCAACTATGCAGAGACCATTCGACCCTGATCCATCCCAAACTGCAATAGCTTTAGTTTTTTCCTCTCCTAGAAAGAAACAAGCAGTATCTAAGAATGCCTGCTTCTCCTCATCATCTAGGGCATCATAGCTGATTTTTAATCTCTCTTTGATATCTTTGGGCAAAATTCTAGAGATCTTCTCCAACTGAGTTTCCCAATAATTTTTGTTGGAGATATTATACAGCTGTGCTCCAAAAACTTTTAGAGACTGTGGTAATCCATAACAAACATTTAAGAAGTTTTCAACCAAATCTTCAAATCCTTGATGTGGAGAGGGTTGCAAGAAAGCATGCCAACAAAAGAGCTGCTTGGCATGAGGTGGATCTAATGCTTTCATTTTATACATTGATGAGATGCCCCAAGATCTAAGAAATTCGAATTCTCTTGATGTGACTACAATCAGACTACCCCATCCGAGACTGTCCCTCTTGGGCACCAAAGCATCCAATTGATCTACAGTATCTATATCATCCAGGACGATGAGCACCCGAATAGATTGCAAACGGCTGCTGAGAATCATCTTTCCTTCTTCAATATTTTCAATTGATACTCCTTGGAGACCGAGGTCCTCTAGAATTTTCTTCTGTTTCTTATGCAATTTACTTCGGGAAGCAGCATCTCTAACGTCTAATAAGAAACTAGACTTGTCCATAATTGCATATTTGTTGTTATATATCTGTTTAGAAAGAGTGGTTTTGCCAGACCCACCCATACCCCATATTCCCACAATCTGCACGGTGTGATGGCGTTCTGCAGATTGAAGTGTTGTCGTTTCAAAGTCTTTGACAGCTTCTTCTAGTCCAATTGGATGCTTAGCAACCTCAAATGGCACATTTTTTATTTCTTTCAGAACACGATTAACAATATCCTTTAGCAGCCTCTGCTCGTCACTGAACATTTATACCAACGGCAAAACGAAACAGGACAAAAAATCATGTAAGATCTTAAGAAACTGTAAAGGCCCAGAATGCAGAAGACGAACAATGAAATAGAGCAAATATACAGCAAAAGCAAAACGAAATAGAACACACATCACTTGATGTGCAACGAAAAATCAGAAACAAAAAACATCCAACAAATGCAGGAGATAATTTATAAGAAAAAGGTAAGTGTTGGAGGCAGGGTATTTGTTTACTCACTCTTCATTACGAATGATGTCACCGAAATTATATGAAACATTCTTCAGCGCATTCTTCCATTCCCCAGCAATTTTTGAAGTGTATCTGCCCTTTTCTTCATGACGGGAAAACGCTTCAGTATAGACTCCTTTTGCGTATCGGACAACATCAGTCTCAACATGATAGAAAACAGGAGCAATTTGAGTGCCCGTCTTGAGCATAAATGCGAGCTCTGCCAAACACCATGGGGATTCTGCATAATTCTGGGAAAATATAGCTATATGAAGAGATGCACTGCGCATCGCCTCTTCTATTTCTGTGGGCAAGAAATCCCCCAATTCAAGCTCTTCTTTATCAAGAAAAACCCTCAATCCCATGACAGTGAGGGTGTTATAGAGACCGGCTGCGAGTGTGTGCTTGACATCAGGGCCACGATAATTAATAAATACATCGTAGGGAAGCTTTCTCTCTGGCATTGTGGGTCTGCCAGAACTGGATGGAGATGGCGCAATCCTTTCAAATGCATTTGTTTGTTCATTCTCTGGCTCACGCTCAGTGTTACAGCTAAGAGTAGAAGTAGATGGTGCAGCTTGTTCAAAAGGGTGTGTATCAGAGGGAGATGGTTCGATCCATTGAAAAGAATCCGTATCAGATGGAGATGGTATGATCCCCTGAAAAGCATTTGTAGCCTGAGTGCTAGTGGTCGATGTAGATGGCATAGAATTGGATTGGACAGAACAGCAATTAGAGCAACTACAGCGGGAGGAAAACAGAAATCTCAGTCCCACTGAGCGGGCAATGGCTACGCAGGGGCCATAACGGCCCGCCCATGCCATGACGCCACCGTCCAATCAAACTGTCCCGTCAGAAGCTCCGCCCCCAAAATTCGTACTGTCCAGTCAAATGTGCGGGCTACTCCATGCCTTGAAAAGGATGGAGGTTTTTTTTTTATTTGTTCATTTTTATATGAAGTCTTTTATATGTTTATATTATTATTATTTTTTTTTTATATGAATTTTTAAATGTGTATATAATATATTATTTAATATTTTTTCATAAATATGATATAAAATTAAATATGCATAATTAAAAAATATTAAAAATATGTGTAATTTAGTTAAATATTTTTAACTAACTTAGTTATTTAATTTCTTTTATTTTTAGTTTTAGTAAATTTTTTGATTTTTTTTTAACTTAAATATGTGTAACTTAGTTACTTAAATATTTGTAACTAAGTAACAAAGTAAATTTAATTTAAAAATTAAAGTAAAAAAATTGTAATTAAGCCAAAAATTGTGTAACTAATATAAAAATTTAACAAATATATTTAAAAAATTATTATAATTTAGAAATATCACTCTCAAGACACTTTTATTATATTCATGACACACATATATTAATATTTTTAATTATAACATATTAAATATTAATTTAACATCTAATTTCATATTAATGAATCTATCATTTTTTCTAACATAATAAGAAAATAATAACTTCGAATTTTACTTACAACTTTTTACATTAAAGAAATATATCTAAGGAGATTACACAAGAATACATGTCCAAGTAGATTACGAACTATACAATAGACAAAAAAAAAAGATAAAGTGGAAAGGAAAAGGGCTTCATGTTGACGACACCAAAGTGATGAAACATGGAGATTGAGTGGTTGAGAGGGAGTCATCATGACTGGTTGAGAAAGAGTTGTGTTTGCATATGTTTACATAGGAAATCATGTGAAAAAAATAAGAGTATCATGCAAGTTGCAACCAAAGTCTTACCACTTAAATTATAGGGGAAGTAAGGAATCACATGGAATCATTAACATAAATCTTGCCAATAATAGTAATCGCCTATTCACATCTCACTATTAATATTTTTATTTTATTTGTTAATTATTTTTTATTTATTTTCTTTACAAAAATATCCTTCTACATTTATTTAATAAAAAATAAAATTACAAAGAATAATATACCTTTTCAAATTTAATTCATTAGAATCTTGCGTTGAGGGTATTTTCTAGGAGAGGGAGCAACTAATTTAGTTCATCTATGGTTGTCACAACATATTTTTTAATGTAAGATGATTGTATGAATCTTGTCCATCTATCTCCATAAAAACTTATTTCTTGTTCATTAGTATTTCTTGTGTTGGAACCCATTTGTGTAGGTTTATTTTTGAAGATTTGGTTGTGTATAATGCACGTGTTACAATGATATTAAGTAAATCTCTCTTTCATAAACAATTGGAGAGAATATAAGTAGGTGTAGTCACATAAATCTGTCTATTTTAATAAAATGAATATTTCCTATTTATTTAATTAAATCCCCCTATTCCTCTTTTTAAATTAAATTAAACATTTATTTAAAATCATTATCCCCCCCCCCAACTTGCATATTCCTACAAATGCAACTTGCACACATTTATTGAAATAAATGAATTTTATTTTAATAAAAATCATATTTTCCCTCACCCACCAAATCCACTTGCAAAATCTAATCCCCTTCTAGATTCTTCTAACCCCTTCCTAATTAGCCTAATCCATCCCCTAATTATTGTCACATTCCTAAGCAAAATGGAGTCACTTCTCAAAGACTTCAAAAGTCTTTGAAAAGCATTTAATGCTTTGTGTGTTCAACAAATTAACCCCCAAAGTCTTCCAAGACCACTAATGGCTCTTACATGACCATTTATGGCTCTTACATAACCATTTATGGTTATTTCAAACGTGTCTCCCCAAACATTTATTGTTTTGACCATATTTATCCTTTTTACATTTGCACAAAAATTTATCCATTGGATAAAAGCTTTATTCTTCGAATAAAGAGTTTATTCATTCAACTAACCTTGACTTTAACTCCCAAGGTCATATCAAGCATTTAATGCTTATTCCCTCTCCTCTCAATCTATCTCACATTGACACTTGTCATCCTGGGATTGGGTTGAAAGCCCTCACATGGATTTGAAATCATTCAATCCTGACCCTTGTTGAGATTGCTCAATCTCAACCATCCATTGCTCCATTTTCCCTATAAATAGAGCTCATTTCTTCATAATCCAGATCCTGAAAAATTTGTATGCATTTAACCTATAGGCATTTTAGAGAGCATTTAGCATAGCAAACTAAAATCCTGTTATTTTGGTTAAAAATTAATCATTTCAATAGCATCTAGTATGTTAGCTTTTCATTTTACATTTGGAGCGCAATACTAAAATCTCAATCCTCCATAAGCATCCATAGTGCAAAAAGTTGTTGAGAGCTACACTATTTTGGAACTTGGAGAGGAGAGGAACAAGGGAGAAGGAGCTAAGAACATGCTAAGAGGCATTTGGAGATGCCTCATTATCTTTGTTTCATTTGTTAGATATATTAGCATGATTTTAGTGTCTCTTTTGATATGCCTGTTTAGATTAGTTTTTGATTGACTAACACTAACGGTTTCTTGTGTGTGTGTTATTTATCATTTGCTAACCTTGTCCATTTAGCAGAGCATCATTTGGTGAACCCGACATGAATCCAAACACCAAAAAAGATCATTTTTTTAACCACTAGCATGTTTGAATGTTGAAAATGTCACACAGGTTGCGCTTTGGCGCTATTGAACTCGTTCTAGCGCTATCAATACTTATGGTTTTAGCGCTATTGTTCTTACAATAGCGCTATTGCATGGCGCGTTTGACATTGTTTTGGTGCTATTCACCCTGTTTCAGCGCTTTTGCCTTCTTTGTTTTTCTTTTCTTTTAGCGTGTTTGTGTTAAATAGCGCCTCTGTTCAAACACAGACTAGCGCTATTGTAACAGAACGTTGTAAAAAAAGGACCTTGTAACCGAAAAGTGAACGTTTTTGAGCTTGTGGAAGCCCCCCTTAAACATGGATTTTACTAACCAGTTGTCATTTGTGCAGGTTTAAAATTCACCATTAAAAATCACAAACTTTCTTTTGGTGCTTTAAAACTTGAACAAACAAAATTTCCTTGTTTTATGCTTAGGGTCACTTTTCTTTGGTGCATTAAAACTGAACAAAACAAACATTTGTTTTCTTGCAAGTTAGAAAACACACTTCATTTGGGGCTTAAAATCAACAATTCTATTTTTCTTGCATCAAACTAAAGAATTTACAATCCACACTTCAATTTTTCATGCACATAAAATACACAATCCACTTGTTTTGATTTTTGCAAACAATTTTACTTCATGCAAACGTGTTTTTCATTAAGTTGA
Source organism: Cryptomeria japonica (assembly GCF_030272615.1). Classification (NCBI taxonomy): domain Eukaryota; kingdom Viridiplantae; phylum Streptophyta; class Pinopsida; order Cupressales; family Cupressaceae; genus Cryptomeria; species Cryptomeria japonica. Next base: position 17,314,482 of record NC_081411.1, read on the forward strand.
CCAGGATTTCAAATTTTAGTTTACTCAAACATATTGTCTTTGAAGTTAAAACGAACACCATGACTGTTGGAGCAACATCTCCAAATAGTTAGATCACATTGCAATAACAGATTAAAAAGAACAAGTGTTTTTCGTGCTTGGCACACTTGTGCAAAAAGTCAGTCAAGTGGTCCCACTTCTAACACACACTATCCTCTCCCTTGGCTTTCATGGTCCTAGGTGCAAGAGAAAAGTGTTAGTAACACTCAAATTTTTTATCTTTTTAAGAGAGGCCTGCCAAGAGACACATCACTCTTGGGAACGACCTCGTGCAGTAAATCCTTCGAGCCGCTATAAAAATCAGGTGAGAGCGAAAGCTATAGCCTTGGGTATAGTTGTTCCTACAGTGTAACTGGCCAAAAGGACAAATGGGCCCCACCACCAGTTACAAGGCTCTTAAGTGAGTCACTGCAGAATGAACTTATGTCCAAAAACATCGAACATGACTAAACACCTTTAAGTAGTAGCCCACCCATTCTATTAATTGAGGATATTTGTGATATAATTTAGTGCAAGAGCATAGATGGTTTTGCTCCCAAGATACTCACCATACATATTTCCTTGAGTAGAAACATAGCTTTTTGAAAAGTCACTTGTGGCTTGATAAAAGTGGTGACTCCCCCATCATTGGGATCATCTATCTGTTATGCTCATGCAAGACTTAGTATATCACATCCTTACCTACCACAACGGGATTCATAAGGTATGTAGTACCAAAGTCGAAGAAATATCAAGATGTGGGCTAAATTTATCACAACTGGCCATTTGACCTTAGGGATAAAAAGTGTTTAAAGTGTGTTCATTTTAAAGACCAAGTGCAAATTGAGCCGACTTCAGGCTTTGGAAATACACCTTAAAATACATCTAAAGGAAGGGTCATATAGAAGTCCAAGGATTGGGTTGATCTAGACCCATACTCATTTGTGCCTTTTTAGGCAACATTCTTGTGTTTGTGTGCTTGCTTTGTTTTCTTGTCAAAGAAAAATCAGAAAATCACTTCCAAAAACAAAGTATTCATCCAACCAAACATTTCTCAAAACAACCAAACACACCAAAAACAAAGTGCAAACAACAAAGAGTCAAATTTTATGACCATTCTTCACATCTTGCGAAAGAAGAAGCGTCATCAGAATATCAACTTGAAAAGAAGACCATTAAGCTCAAAGGCTTTGATCAAAAGGAGGAAATTCTTCTATATAAATAGACAAATCTTTGTCTCCCATAGAGTTTTTTTGCGTCACATGCGCCTCTACTTTCAACGCAAAACAAACAAATTTAATTCAGAATCATTGAACCACAGAGCTTTTGTGCAATATAGAGCTCTGAGTTATCACAAAAACCAAGGAGGTAAGATTAATCCCAACTTTTTCCCAAAAGTTTGTATCACATACAACACAGCTCGAGAAATACCACCAACACCCGAAAGGGAAGAGGTAGAGTTTGTCCCATTTGTAACACAAAGTTTTTATTGAAGTTGAAAACATTTCATCCATCATCACTTCATCATCAATTCATTCCAACTCTCAAAACATTAAGAGGTTCTTGTCCCAAGATCCCTTTTTAGATATTGCTTGAGTCAAACACATCACATCACTTTTTAGATTATTTCTACATCTAGGATAAGCTCATCCTAAGAGACACATCTACGCAAGTTAAAACTAGTTCATGAGTGATTCCTCTCATTCCTAGGTAGTTAAATCTGTAACACATCTCAGATTTCTCTACACCTTATCACATCAAAACTTATCAAACAAGCAAGCAAATTCAAAAAAAGAAATTCGGTTACATCTACCTTAAAAGTGCTAGAGATCCACATACAACACAATTCACCAACCATCAATCTCTCATTTCATCAAAAACTCATTTTCATTTTCACACAACTTCAACAAAAGCTTGCAAGCAAAATGGCCCAAACCCGATCACAGTCAAGGCAACGAGAAATAGAAATGAAAGAAGAAGAAGAGGAAAATCTCAATGAATTTCAAGAAGCACAGGGAGGAAATGCGAATGACAAAAACCCAAGTACTCCTACTCCTGCAACAATAGAAAGGGCTCAACATAACCCTCTCTTTAACAAACTGTTTGACAATATACTCAGGAGCAATGCGGATGCTCACTTTTTAAAGCTCGCTCAAGAAGGAGCAAAACTCCCCTCTAACTTTGATCTTGCCCAATTAAGACAAGCATCAGAAAGACAAAGTCGCCATGAAGAGGAAAGAGGTAGAGATCCCATCAGATATAACATTCCTCAAGGTAACCCACCACCTCCTCCTCCAAATGAAATGGAGATGTTGCGGCAACAAGTCGAGAATCTCGCCCAACAACTTCATAGTGGTGTCAAAATTAACCAATTCTCACTCAATGACATCTGTCTCTATCCTTTTGATAGGAATATTTATATGCCACCCTTTCCACGAGGATTCGAAACACCCAAATTTGAAAAATATAGAGGAAAGGGAGATCCTTGTGATCATGTCAAAGAATTTCATTCCGCTTGTCTTGAAGTGGCATATGAAGACACCTACCTAATGCGCCTTTTTCCCCAAAGCTTGGGAGGAACAACCACATCATGGTTTTCTCGACTATCAGGTGGCATTAGAACATTTGAGGAACTTATCCAGAAATTCCTCGCTCATTACTCTCATAACATTGAACGCGACATCACCATGGCTGATCTATGCAACACCAAACAAAAACCAGGTGAACTATTCTCAGTATTCTTGCAACGATGGCGCCAAATGTCTAGCAGACGTTCTCTTCAGTTACCTGAACGAGAACTAGTGGAAATATTCATTTCCAACTTAAACAAAGAAATGGAATTTCACTTGGATGTCAAAGACACAGACTCTTTTAATGATATGATCACCAAAGGTTTGAAGTGTGAATGGGCACTCATCAAGAAAAGACTCATCAAAATCTATAATGAACCAAAGGATGGTCCTCGCTCGCGCTTCAATAGTGATAAACCAAGCTTCTGGAATAAAAACAAGAATATCGTCAACGATGGGGTTGTGGATGTCGGGACTATACAAACTGCACAACCTGTGGTTCGGTTTGCAAGACAGAGTCCTCCACCTTAGAATAACACAAATGTTCCTTCCAATCAAGGTCGCATCACATCTCACGATGAACCAAGACCTCATCAGCAAAAACAAAAATGCACATACACTCCCTTAGAGGAACCCATTGAAACAGTATTGCGACAACTCATTTCTCAAATTTTGGTCACTCTCCCTAAAATATCAAACTATGAACCTCAGGTCAAACTTGCATGGTGGAGAGATACTGAACACTGCGATTTCCACCAAGAGAGAGGACACAAGACAAGTAATTGTCACCGATTGAAAGATCTTATTCAGGATCTTATTGACAGAGGAGAAATTGAAATTGAAGGACATGACCCAAAAACAACAAATAATGATCATCTAATGTTCAAAAATCCACTTCCATCACAAGATCAAAGGGGTCCTTCCACTTCCAGGTGAGGCACTGATACCACTGATTATACACAAGCTGCGTATAATTACACTGTAAATCATCTGTATGATGCTAGTGAATAAGTTGCAACTATAACCTTCAAAAATCCCAACTCAAATTGCAATGTTGTTACACGTCACGGCAAGGTCACCATAAAGGCAGCTCCACAAGGCACCACCTCCATACCAAAGCAGTACAATCTTGTGGAACAATTAGACAAAACCCCTGCGCTTATATCCATTTTAGAGCTATTGCACCTATCGCCATCTCATAAAACTATCTTGGATCAAGCACTCCAAGAGGCGTCAGTCCCCGCAAATCTGGATACAGACCAATTTCGAGCCATGGTTGGAAGTCTAAAGCCGTCACCTTGTCTCACTTTTTCCGAAAGTGACAACTCTTCCTTCCAACAACCTCATAACACCTCACTCCACATCAAAGGATTTATTAACCAGCATAGGATCAAGCGAGTCTTGATAGATAATGGAGCAAGCTTGAACATTTGTACACTACAGTTGGTCACAACATTGGGATATGCAGTAGAATTAGTGGATCCTCGTAAGAAGATCACAATCAAAGCCTATGACGATGCAGAGCGTTCATCCAAAGGAGCTATGGTACTACCAATCCGAGTGGGCCCCATGGTAAAGCACTTCATCTGTCAGGTTCTGGACCTTCCGCTGCCATACAATCTATTGTTAGGAAGACCTTGGATACATGCCATGCAAGCCGTTCCATCTACCTACCATCAATGTATCAAGTTCCCACATAAAGGTGTAGAGATCACAATCCTGGGCGATGCAAATCCCTTTGCATATTGCCATAATATTAGCCATCAACCAGAGATTACCATTCCTAATAATAGAGAAGCCATTTCCTCCACATCATATATAAGTCCCGCCTCTCTTGCCAGTTCGAACACCACTATACCAAAGCAAGAAAAGCTTAAAATGAAAATAGCAGAGGAAGGTCCTGGGGAATACAACTTGATTTAACTCTTTTGTGTGGGACAAATGTCCACTTCTCCTAGAACACATGGTAAACCACAACAGCTACTCCAGCAACCACTAATCACGACATGGTAAAGTCAAGAAGAAGAAACCCAAGATGAGGACTTAGCGGAATGGATCTATAAAGATCCCATCACCACTGATATACCGCAAGTTAAACTTCCTACAGATCAGTATGGCAAAGGTCTCCTCATTATGCAAAGAATGGGGTATGATGGTCAGAGTGCTTTGGGATATTGCAAACAAGGACAACATGAACCTTTGCTACCAAAATTAAAGCCCAAAGGTAATACAGGCCTAGGCTTTGAAAAAGAGATCTTTCCTAAACTCAAATTCAAAGGAAAACCCAGCAAACCATTATGTTAGCCTACTGCCAAAAGGACACCTTTCATTATCAAAGCAGCATCAAACACCATCACAACTGCCCCACCGAGGCTCAGAATCCCAACACAACTATCACCAATGCCAATCATCCCACCAATCGAACTAGTAATCCCATCCGCAGCAGCCATCCCATCAATAGTACCATTAGCAGTAGCAATTGTATCAGAACCCGCAGCAGCATCTATGGCACCAACAGTTCCAGCAGAAGCCACTGAGTCAACACTACCGATACTCCCCGTACCAGATCCTTTAATCCCCATCGACCTTCCTGTAGCGTCCTAAAATTGCGACACTTGCAATTTCGACTGCATTTCGGTCTTCACGATGGCGACGCAACACGCAACCTGAATGGAGACCCCAAAACTTGTTCACGACACTGAAAACTGCATTTCTCAAGCACCATTGGCCTGAACCCCCTTGCACCCCGCTATCCTGGAGGTGGGACCAGAGCGCCCAGCGCCCTGGTCCCTCAGGACCAGGGCGCCCAGTGCCCTGGTCCTCCAGGACCATGGCGCCCAACGCCCTGGTCCCTGGGTCCTATTTTGGGCCCGGTTTCCTAAGTGATATCGGGTCTTTTTTATTGCAATTTGGGAAATATACTTCCCTCGTCGGCCTAAGGTCGGAAAAATCAGTCTATCAGCCCTAAATAACAAGTATATAAACTACATTTTCCTCTTTCATTCGATATGATGATGGAAAAGGCGTGGAAACTATACTCAAGCATTCAAGCATTCAAGCATTCCTTCAAGCAATTGATCATTCCAAGTCTCCATTCAAGGCTAAGTGTTGCATTCAAGTCAAGGATTCAACCATTGAAGAGGAGATCATTTACTACATGCTACTACAACATACAACATACAACATCTAAACCTTTGCACATAAGGATACCAACATCCTTAGAACAAGGTATTAGTACTTGTTTTACAATCATTTACATTTACAGCACTTGCTCATTTCTTGGTTAATTCCAAAACCGGGGTTTGACCTAAAGGCAAACCCCTAATCCCTAACCCCCCAATCGTCTTCGCTTTTCTGTGTGTAGGTTGCAGGTACGCGGCTGAGATTGAAGATCTGGAATCCTTGTGTAGAGACGAACAGATCCCCCTTCGTTTCGCGGATTTTTCGGAGGACCGTGGCGCCGGGCGCCATCGTCCCGACAACTTTTTCTCAAATTTGTAGGACAGCGCCGTATCGACATTCTACTGCTAATTCCAGGTCCGCAGCTTCATCCTATAACCTAAACTCAGTTTATAAGCGAATCTTTATGACTTTCTATGCATTCTTAGCTTAATTTCCTTAATCAAAATTCTTTACAAAAGAGGGTAGCTTTGCTTTCCAAACCCTTGAAATTCATCTAGCATCCAATCTTACCTTGTGTGGGATTGGATCTTATGAGTTTCAACCCCTCTTTTGAATGTAAAGTCTCCCCCCTAAGTGAAAACCCATCGAATCCTAGCGAACCTCCCTTCTCTCTCCTCGGAGTTGGAAGAGGGGAGACCAACTAGGGTTCAACCGCGATTTTCCGCTTTACATTTTTGGTGAACCCGACGTGAACATCCTTTCTGATTTTTCATGCTTAGATCTGAAAATTGATTCCTTGATTACGTTTCCATGTTTGATCTTTTGCAAAATTTTAGAGGTGATTGCATAAAAACCCTAAATTTTCTTTTTGAACATTGAACTTGCGAAATGTTTAATTATTAATGCTTGCTTCAGATCTGCTTTTCTATTATAAATGTCAAAACCCTAATTTTTGAAACCCTCTTAATTCAACCTTTGTCCGACAATTTGACCGATCAAAACATCTCCAAATCAGCTGTAACTTTGGATTCTGTAATAAAATCACAATATCTTTCATCCCTGAAAATTTGGAAAAAAGTTGCGAGGACCGTGTTGCACTCCGAGCGCCATCGTCCCCGACATTTTTTCCAAAATTTCGGGAGCGAGATCTTGCTGTATTTTCCTACTAAAATCCAGAATTTTGGCTGATTTTGTCAATTATAACACTTTCAAAATTACAGTCAAAGTGGGTCTTGTGATTGTTTGGTTTAAGGCTCCTAATCATTCAAAAATTGTTGAAATTGAAATTTTGTGTCAAAATTGTGTTCTTACTGTCCTAAATCTGAAAATTGTGTTTGCATTCATTCAAAATTTCAGTGCTTTATTCAAATTCTTACAATTTGTGACTTTCGAAATTAAGTGCTTAATTACAACAACCTTGATTTCCGCTTTCAAAATTGAATTTTGCGTGAAATTGAGTCAATTTTTAAAATTCAAAACTTGCACTGCTTTTGACATTCCCTCTAAAATCATAAAATTCAAAATTTCAGTTTCCCTCTCTTTTTCAAAATTCAAATTTTGCATTTTTCGACAATCTTGATAGGGTTCAATTTTGAGATTGCAACTTTAATTTGGCCTATCTACAGATCGTAAAATCATTCAATTTTTTCAGATTAGCTCTAAAATCATCATACCTTTCATCCCTGCAAATTTCGAAAAAAGTTGCAAGGACCGTGTTGCACTCCGAGCGCCACCGTCCCGAACATTTTTTCTGAAATTTCAGGAGACTGTCGTGATTGCGTTTAACAGCTTAAATCTGGAAGATTGGCTGTTTTTACTGAAAATTGCTACCTCTAAATTCAAAATTTTATCTTTCTCTCTAGTGCATGAGTTTTACAACAATAAGCCCTACTTACACTATTCCCATTAGACGAAGCCGTAGAATTAAGTCTTTCCGAGGTTTAACTATCGAGGAGATGGAACCTAATTTGAGTAGCCTTTTTAACGAGGACATGGGTAATTCCTCTAATCCTCCTAATGATGAAGAAGCTCTCCATGAAGTTTCCGTTGAACAACTTTCGAAATTGGACAACCAATTTGACAATTTTCACCAATGGATGTCTCATGAGTATCCCGATAGTCAAGCTCTTCCTTTAATTGAGGGTCTAAAATGCATGCTTCAAAGTGATAAGAATGGAATTGATGTTTTGCGTGGTATTGCACACATTGTGGATTCGAATGTGATACCTATGAAGAGTTGTGTTGAATCTTTAGGTTATACACAACCTCCTACACAAGTCAATCATTCTATTCCTTTGACCACTCCTATTGCTAGTATACCTACCTTTACATCAAACATAATGGCTACCTCTATACAAGACATTCCTCCGGTGATTACTAGTCATGGGGGCAATCCTCCTTCTTCAATTAATCCTCTTCCTTCATTCAATCCAACTTCTTCGTACATTCCTTCAATGAGTGTTCCTATTACATCTTCACAAATGAACATGACGCAAGGGGGCAATCCATTTAACCATTCCATTCCTCCCTGTAGTGTTCCTCCTATCCAATCATCCCCTATGGTTGACTATCATAGGGTCCCACCACCTTACTCTTTACCTTCTTTCAATAACATAACACCTCCATCTCAATCTAACACATCCAATATGAATTCTTCAACTGAAGCGACCATTAACAATCTAGCACAAACTATCTCTTCTTTACAGCAACAAATTGCCTCTATGAATCAATCTAAGTTTAGTGTGCCCACATTTGATGTTGCGAGCCCACTCTCTCTTGACATTGTTCGAGCTATCCCTCCTAAACATGTTGAAATCCCGCATTTGGAACTTTATAATGGTAAAGGAGATCCTCTAACACATGTTAAGACTCTTCAAACAATTTGTACTGATTTTGCTTACGACCCAAGGTTGCTTGCGAAACTATTCACTAGAACATTAAGAGATAAAGCCCTACAATGGTATTGCTCATTGCCTTCTTATTCTATTACTTCTTTTGAACAACTTGCAAATGCTTTCATTCAACAATTTCAAAACAATATAAGTCCTAAAGTTACTTTGATTGATTTAATGCATTGTAAACAAGGTGTTAAAGAAAAAGTGACTGATTTCATTGGTAGATATAAGCATTTGTATGCTCAAATTTCTTTTTCAGTGCCTGATAATGATATTCAAAGAATCTTTATTTCTAATTTGCAAAAAGATATTCGAGACAAACTTCTGTTTTCTGAGTTTACTTCTTTCCAACAGTTGTGTGCCACTCTTCACAATTATCAACTGACTGTGAGTCAAATGGAACAATCACATCCTATGGCTCCGAGTGATAAGGGTGATAGCAGTCAACAACCATTTGGGAAGTTTAAACCGAACAGAGATTCCATCAAATTCAATGAAAACATCATAAACAACAATGTGAATGCAGCATCAGATGTGCCTCCTATTTCTAAATTTTTCAAGAAAGAAAGAAAGTATACTCCTTTGAATGAATCATTGCATGATATTATGAATAAGTTATTGGGACAAAATGTGCTTACTCTTCCTCCTGTACGACAAATTGATCCTCCAAAGATTACTTCACCTTATTTTGATCACAAAGCCTTTTGTCATTTTCATCATCAGCCTGGGCATGATACTGAAAAATGTTTTTCTTTAAAGGGTAAAATTCAAGATTTGATTGATAATAATACTATTTCTGTTTCTGGAGTGAATGATAAAGGCAACACATCTGTAGCTCCTCCTAACCAAAATCTTCAGATTTTTACTGATCCATTACCTTCTCATACCTCTCATACCTCTAATGCGATTGAGGCTAATGATTCCTCTTTCTCATCTGATGGTCTTGTGTCTATGACTCCGAATGTGATTAACTTTGTAGAGCAGCAAGAAATCCCTAAAGAACCTTCCATCACATTTGATTCTAGTGAAACCATTAGAGCACCTGCTGGTCCTTTATACATAGTTGCAAAAGTCAAGAATACACCTTGCCGTGGAGTGCTTATTGATCCTTCGTGCATGGTTAATGTTATTACTGAAGAATTTCTTTTTACTTTGCAATTGAATCAAGTGATCTATGACAAAACAGATGTGATTGTGAAATTATTTGATGCATTTTCTTCTCCTGCAATTGGTTCTATTACATTGCCTATTGAGGTCCATAACAAATCCCTTGATGTGAACTTTGCTATTATTCCTTCTTCCGAACAATTTCGTGTGAAGCTTGGCTATCCTTGGCTATCTTCCATGAAGGCTATTGCTTCTCCTATTCACAAGTGTTTAAAATTTCCCCATAATGGTGAAGTTGTTACTGTCAATCATAGTCTCTTTAAACCAGCTGAAAGAACCTCTAGTGTTCCTATTGATTATTTTTGGCCCAAACAATTCCAATCTCTTCCTCCGCGAAGTGATCATCTTTTCAAATCTTATCAAAAGTGGAAAACAGATATGATCCTATCTCTAAGTGAACCTAGAACACCTAAACTTGACATTCCTATCATTCTTGAGAAGGAAATTCTTCCTTTGAAAGACAAAACTAATGTCTTTCCCCAAGAAGATTCCCAACCCGTCCCCATGGATGTGACTATGTCTATGCCTAATAAACTTCCTAAGAGTAGATCTATACCTCCTCGTCATGATGGACTTGGTCTTCTCCCTAAACCAAAAATTCCTCCTTTATATGGAGCAGTTCCTCCTCCTGCCTTTTATAGAGAGAAGAGACCTTCTTCTTCTCCTATTATCCAGCCTAAGAGACCACAACCTAAACACCCAAGTGATAAGGATGAGAACATTCCTCCTCCTCTATCTTCTACACTTCCTACTAAGACTAGATGTAATCGTTCTGAACGGGAACGCCGACGAAAGCGTCGTCTTAGGGCTCAAGCAGCTGCTTCTCAAACTTTGCAATCTCCAAAAACACCTTCAACAAGCATTATTCCATTTTCTCCTCAGCCGGATATTGAGCCTAAATCTCCTAAACATAAGATGCATGATGGTCTTGATCCTGTGCGAGTTAAAGATCCTATTTTTATAAATCTTGATGATGATATAGATGAAAATGTTATTCATGATGAAAATGTTACTCCTCTTGCTTCTGACAGTGAATATGAACTTGTTGATGTTGATAACCATTTATCTAATGAATTTTCTAAAGCACTTATCCTAGCTCCTAGACAAGAACAATGTGGCTTGGAACATGAACATAGCCCTTGTTTGGATCTTGTGATAGCTCCATCTGCTGTGTTGGATGTTCCTCCTCTAGCGTGTTCCCTGCCTTCCCGAAACATTGATCAGCAAGATCGGGGGGTAGATGACATGCTAGACTAGTTACATTAGCATAGCAGATTCTCTCTCCCTCCCTTTTGTTACTTCTTCTATATGTTATTCTCATTCTTCTATTTGTCGTCCTTAGTGTTGTCTACTTGAGGACGATGCAAAGCATTGAGATCTCTTTGGTCTCTCTCATGTTGACTCAAAAGACACATGTGTTCCCTTCTTCTAGGTGACCTTCCTTGATTGGGGAATGAAGAACAATTATGCATACATACATATGATATATACATGACTTATCATACAACATACTGACCCCGAGGAAAGCGAAGTCACCTTGTGCTTTGTGTTTGTGTTCATTATCCTTGGGTTTATCTCATACTTGGGGGCTAAATCTTTGCGATAACGTGCTCCTTTTCCTTTCTCATTTTTTATGTGTATCACTACATTAAAACAATCACCCCCGTTGAGGCATGTGCGATCGCTTTAACGTAGGGGGGCATACACCCTATCTATCCCTTCACGATACTTGAAAATTTCTGGGCAAACTTAGCTTTGCCTTGAAAATTTTTGATATCTTTCTTGCATGACTCATAGTGAGGGAACCTTACTACTGACAGTCATGGTTCTCCCTCGTGATCTTCCCTTTTACTTTGTCAATCGAAGTCGTAAGATCCTTAGTCCACTGGGGGCTTGGTGTATCTTGCCTCCTTGACGTGGTGAAAGTCTTTCAACGTTGTTTCCTTGTACTTTACTGGAAGTATGAGTATACATACTCCCGCTAAAGTGGGGACTAAATGTAGCGTCCTAAAATTGCGACACTTGCAATTTCGACTGCATTTCGGTCTTCACGATGGCGACGCAACACGCAACCTGAATGGAGACCCCAAAACTTGCTCACGACACTGAAAACTGCATTTCTCAAGCACCATTGGCCTGAACCCCCTTGCACCCCACTGTCCTGGAGGTGGGACCAGAGCGCCCAGCGCCCTGGTCCTCCAGGACCATGGCGCCCAACGCCCTGGTCCCTGGGTCCTATTTTGGGCCCGGTTTCCTAAGTGATATCGGGTCTTTTTGATTGCAATTTGGGAAATATACTTCCCTGGTCGGCCTAAGGTCGGAAAAATCAGTCTATCAGCCCTAAATGACAAGTATATAAACTACATTTTCCTCTTTCATTCGATATGATGATGGAAAAGGCGTGGAAACTATACTCAAGCATTCAAGCATTCAAGCATTCCTTCAAGCAATTGATCATTCCAAGTCTCCATTCAAGGCTAAGTGTTGCATTCAAGTCAAGGATTCAACCATTGAAGAGGAGATCATTTACTACATGCTACTACAACATACAACATACAACATCTAAACCTTTGCACATAAGGATACCAACATCCTTAGAACAAGGTATTAGTACTTGTTTTACAATCATTTACATTTACAGCACTTGCTCATTTCTTGGTTAATTCCAAAACCGGGGTTTGACCTAAAGGCAAACCCCTAATCCCTAACCCCCCAATCGTCTTCGCTTTTCTGTGTGTAGGTTGCAGGTACGCGGCTGAGATTGAAGATCTGGAATCCTTGTGCAGAGACGAACAGATCCCCCTTCGTTTCGCGGATTTTTCGGAGGACCATGGCGTCGGGCGCCATCGTCCCGACAACTTTTTCTCAAATTTGCAGGACATCGCCGTATCGACATTCTACTGCTAATTCCAGGTCCGCAGCTTCATCCTATAACCTAAACTCAGTTTATAAGCGAATCTTTATGACTTTCTATGCATTCTTAGCTTAATTTCCTTAATCAAAATTCTTTACAAAAGAGGGTAGCTTTGCTTTCCAAACCCTTGAAATTCATCTAGCATCCAATCTTACCTTGTGTGGGATTGGATCTTATGAGTTTCAACCCCTCTTTTGAATGTAAAGTCTCCCCCCTAAGTGAAAACCCATCGAATCCTAGCAAACCTCCCTTCTCTCTCCTCGGAGTTGGAAGAGGGGAGACCAACTAGGGTTCGACCGCGATTTTCCGCTTTACACTTCCTGCAGCACCGATCACTACAAAGGTACATCAACCAATCACACCTGCAGTATTTAACTCAAAAGACATCCCAGTATGGTATAGTAATCGGATGCTAGAAAGTGATTTAGAGACCGACTCACATGAATGGGAATTTGATTCTGTACAGCTTAACACTTCAGATGAGGAAGACACATCACCACCTCCGCCATGCAAAGACATCCTTGTTTATGGAGAAGCACAGATAAAGACCACTTGGGTTCCTGAATTGGAAACATCTTCCATAGACCCTACGTCTCATCCTATGCCTGATTCTGACAGGGAGAGTACCATCAACGACCTTCACCATAACGTCTTAACCCTCACTGATACATCTAACGCACTTAACCTAATCGATGAAGTAATGTCCATTATCCACCCTGAACTCATCGAATGGAACCAACCAAATCCCCCGTGTCTTGACTTCTTCCAAAACGATGAGGGCATCATTGACTTTTTGGAATTAAGGGATAATCTACCAAGCGGGGATCACAAAGCTGGATTCGCCATTGAACTTAATAGCGCAGCATACTTCAGGGCGGATGCCAAACCTTTCAACTGCAAAAATATAACAATAAAACATGGATCTTCCAGTGAAAACCACACTGTGGCACTGTTTGATCCAACAAAAGTAAAAAGAAAGAGCGTGTCCAATGGTGAAAACCTCTCTGAGGCGCCTGAGGATGAAGGGTTTGACATTCTCCCTGCTAATGCACAACCGGAATGATCAACAATTCTCATTGAGAAAACCAAAGAATACAATGTGGGGACTCCTGAAAATCCTCATCTCACACATCTGGCATCTCTTCTCACTCTAGAGGAATAGCCTAAATTTATAGAGTTCTTCCCGAAGCGTCAGATCAACTTTGCATGGTCATATGCAGACATACCTGGGCTTGATCCTGATTTAGTCATGCATCACCTCACCATCGTAGAAGGAGCTAAACCTATCAAGCAGAAGCTTTGTAAGATGCATCCTTAGATTGCAGTGCTAGTCAAAACAGAACTCAAGAAACTCCTAGATGTTGGTTTCATTAGACCAATTGATTATGCAGATTGGATCTCCAACATTGTACCTGTCAGCAAACCAAAAGGGGGCATCCACATTTGTACTAACTTCAAAGATCTAAACAAGGCATGTCCCAAGGATGACTTCCCCCTTCCAAATATCGACATCATAGTAGATCTGACAGCAGGACATGCCATGCTTTCACTCATGGATGGCTTTTTAGGATACAATCAGATAAAGATCACACCAGAAGATCAACATAAGACAGCCTTCACATGTCCATGGGGCACATATTACTGGAATGTAATGTCTTTTGGTCTAAAGAATGCAGGAGCAACCTATCAAAGAGAAATAACCACCATCTTCCATGACATGATGCATACTATGATGGAAGATTATGTGGATGACTTACTAGAAAAATCACTTACCAGAGAAGGACATCTCCACATCTTAGATAAAATCTTTGATAGACTAGAACAATACCATGTTCGACTCAACCCAAAGAAATGTGTCTTTGGAGTAACCTCCGGGAAGCTTCTAGGGTACATTGTCTCAAGCAAAGGTATTGAGGTCGACCCAGCAAAGGTAAAAGCAATCATGGACATGCCACCACCAAAGAATATCAGTCGGCTAAGGACATTACAAGGGCGACTTCAATCCATCCGAAGATTCATTGCACAATTGGCTGATAAGTGTCACCCATTCACACACTTGCTACACAAGAACATCCGCTTTCAGTGGGATGCCCGATGCTAGCAAGCATTTCAGACGCTTAAAGACTATCTCATGAATCCACCATTACTGATGCCACCAGATCCAAGTAGACCATTGTTACTCTATATCTCAGCAACAAGTACAGCATTGGGTGTACTACTGGCACAACATAATACAGAAGGAAAAGAGTGTGTTGTTTACTACATCTCTCGCACACTAGTAGGCTATGAACTCAATTACACACCTATTGAGCGAGCTTGCTTAGCAGTAATCTTAGCAGCCACTAAACTGAGGCACTATCTGTTAACACACAAGGTGCAACTCATTGCAAAGATTGATCCACTCAAGTATTTACTTAGCAAAGCAGCACTGACAGGCCGCTTGGCCAAATGGGTGATGATTCTAAGTGAATTTGACATCGAGTATGTGGACCGTAAAGCTATCAAAGGTCAAGTTATTGCAGATCAGTTGGTCGATGCACCACTCATAGGCGATCATCCTCTCATTTCCAATTTTTCAGATGAAGAGATATTCATGATCACAACAACACAACCATGGAAACTATACTTTGATGGTTCATACACTAGGCACAGCTTGGGGGCAGGCATTTTGTTTATCACACCTCAAGGTGACAGCATCCCAAAGTCTTACAGGCTCACATTTCCATGCACCAACAACATAGCGAAGTATGAGGCCTTGATCACGGGACTCAGCTTAGCCATACAATGGAAATTACAAGAACTACAAGTATATGGCGACTCCCAACTGGTCATTCAACAAGCAACAGATGAATATCAAACAAAGGATGATAAACTCATGCCATACAAGCAAATGGTGGACAATCTAAAGACATCATTTACTACTATCACTTTTGAGCAGATACCAAGAGATTAGAATCGAGTTACTGATGCTATGGCTACCATCACATCTCTCCTAGATCTTCCATAGAATTCAACACGCTACGAGTTCTTGGTAGAACAGCTTTGGATTCCCGCTTATGATATCCCCGAATCCAAAATGATGTCACCTTGTCGGTTTTGAATCCCCATGGTACGGTGAATTCTACACCTATCTCCGCGATCACACCCTTCCTCCCAACCAATCGAATAACCAACGTAAAACCTTCATTTGCCAACTGCTTGATATACCATTATTGCCCAAACCCTATACCGATGCGGTCTTGATGGTACTCTCCTTCGATGTCTGGAGCAAGGTGAGATAACAAAAGCTTTGGAAGAAGTCCATGAAGGAATTTGTGGGACTCACTCAAGTGGTTCGTCACTAGCCAAGAAACTCCTGCGCAATGGATACTATTGGCCATCTATGGAAAAAGATTCCTACTACTTTGTCAGAAAATGCAAGAAATGTCAAGTTCATGGCAACCTGATACATGCACCAGCATAGGAACTACAACCAATCACGACACCATGGCCTTTTTGTCAATGGGGCCTTGACCTTGTGGGTAAGATTCATCCATCTTCATCCAACAGTCATAAATTCATTATTACCGCCACCGAATATTTCACAAAGTGGATTGAAGTTGTTCCACTTACCCAAGTCACCGGCAAGCAGATCGCCTCATTCATCCTCAACTACATCATTTGCCGGTATGGTGTACCCATGTCCATCATCACAGATAACGGTCTTCCTTTCAAAAATCAGGATGTCCGTGAACTTTGTGAGAAATTTCATATCCAACACCACTTTTCCACTCCCTACTACCCACAAGGCAATGGTCAGGCCGAAGTATCCAATAAAAACATATTGAGGATCCTCAAGAAGACAGTCAATGATGTCGACCGTGATTGGCATGTTCAACTAAATCCAGCACTATGGGCATATCGAACTAGCATTCGAACCCCTACAGGTGCAACTCCTTATTCATTGGTCTATGGTGCAGAAGCTATCTTACCTATTGAGGTTGAGATACCATCATTACGAGTTTCCTTGCATAATCTGATAAATGATGAAGCGTACAGAGTCTCACGCCTCCAAGACTTAGAGTTACTTGATGAGAAGCGACAAGCTGCATACAATCACCTCAAAGCCTATCAACAGCGCATGAGTAGAAGCTACAATCACCAAGTTAGATCTCATACATTTGAGGTAGGTGATCTTGTTCTATGAGAGAATCCTCACAACCAACCAAACAAAGAACATCGGGGCAAGTTTGAATCAAATTGGCTGGGCAGATATGTTGTCACTGCTGTATTCAGGTCTGGGGCATATTAGTTGGCTACATCAGAAGGAGAACCACTCGCAGATCCAATCAACAGCATGCACCTCAAACGGTTTTATACCTAAGCTATACAGAGCATCAGGCTCCCCTGCATACTAGAAAATACCAAAAACATTCAGAACAATGTCCTGAAGAAATACAAAAACATTCAAAAAAGTAAAGAAAAATCATGCATCCTGTAGATGTATAAAAATGACTATATTCCTAAATGAATATTTTATGTTCATTTCCCTATTTAATTAAATCCAATTTAATTAAATTATCCACATTCTTCTATTTTATTAAGTAAATTACTCAATTTATTTAAATAAAATTCACTATACCATTTAATGAATAAATCATTTTATTCAATTAAATCCCCCTAGCCACTTTTAATTAAATTCAAATTTAATTAAATAGTTATCCTAAATTGAATAAATCAAATTTATTTAATTACAACCAAATTGAATGAAAATCATTTAATTCAATTAAATCTTATTATCCCCCCCATCCACTTGCAAAATCCCAAACCCTTTCCTAATCCCTTCTAGAATCTTCTAATCGCTTATAATTAACCTAACCCTCCTCTAAACTTTGTCACATCCCTAAGCAAAGGGAAGTCACTTCTCAAATGGCCCAAAGTCTTTGATAACCATTAAAGGTTTTCAACCTTCAACCACCAAAACCCTTAAAGTCTTTGAAAACCATTGAAGGCTTCCAACCTTCAACCACTTAATTTCCAAAGTCTCCAATAACCATTAATGGTTAATTCAAACCCTCCCACATGGTTAAAACATTTGTTTTGACTCAACCTCTACCCAACCCAAAGGTCTCATCAGGCCATTAATACTTTGACCATGATTATTTCTTAATCATTTGCACAAAGGTTTATTCTTGGATTAACTCTTAATCCAGTGGGTAAACCTAATTTAGACTTGACCTTTAGCCTTTAGATAACCTTGAGGTCTTCTCAGGCCTTTAATGCCTCCAACCTCTTCTTTCAACCCAACCCTATGTTGACACTTGTCACCATTTCATTGGTGCCAATTGTGCACATGGATCCCCAACTTTCAAACTTGGCCCTTGATTAAACCATTCAATCTTGACCATCCATTGCCCTGTTTGTGCTATAAATAGAGCACTCATTCCTCCATTCTAGACAATCATCCTTCAAATTTGTAACATCACACTTATGCTCAAATATATTCAAGCTTTCATTTCATATATGCTCATCATTTAGCCTCTCTTTAAATCAGGAAATAGACTAAATATACATGTTTAGATTACTTTCTTTATCATTTTTAGTTCAATCATAGACTAAATATAGTATGCTAGGATAGTATTCATACTAATCTTGTCATCTTATCATTTAGTTTATTGCATTTCTAAGATCATACATAGCTTAGCATCCATCTCATACTAAAATCTATAAAAGCATCTCTTGTTCTCATATTTGCCATCCCTACACCATTTTGTTCAGTGATCTGAGAGCAAAAATGTTGGTTTGAGGGACATTGTGAGATAGAGAACCATGGGACCCTCCTTGGGAAGCTGAGTAATACTACGTTACTCCATAGCTTGCACCAAGAAGTCCTGTGTGTGTGTGTGTGGACTAGTTTTTCTCATTATTTTCACATATTAAGTTTTATTCGCCCACTTTTCCACCATACATTTCTGGTGCCCACCGTGGGGCCCGACCCCAAATATCACATCGGTTTTTGAAACTAACCTCTTTTGCAGGCACGCTGGAAAAATGAATTAGCACTTTGAACTCACTGTTTAGCGCATCAAGGAAACAGAATAGCGCATCCAGCTCCTTGTTTAGCGCTTACAGTCTACAAACTAGCGCGTGGAAACATTTTTCTAGCGCATAACTCCCTCTATCACCTTTCCTGTAGGTCTCGACGTGGGTAAAACACAGAGTAGCTCATTCAACAACCAAAATAGCGCATACAATCCCCAGTTCAACGCTTATAACCCATAATACAGCGCGTGCAACCAAAACATTAGCACATCATATTTAAAATTATCTGCAAAGTCGGGGCGAAAAAGAAAAAAAAACCACAGAATAGCACTTTGAACACCCAGAGTAGCGCATCCAGAAAATAGAGTAGCGCGTTTATCATAAAGTTTAGCGCATAGAACGTATATTGTAGCGCGTACAGTTTGTTCTGTAGCGCATCACAGACAAAGAAAAACGAAAACAAATTTTTTTTTTTTATTGTAACCGAATTGGAATTTTAGACTTGTGGAAGTCCCCCAAATCCGCTAACAATTTTCTTTTTTTTGGTTTACTTGCAAGACTCTAATAATTTTCTTGCAGGTGGAGCGGACGCCTTTCCTTTGTAACCGATTTCTTTTGTTGACCTCAAAATCGAACATTTGCTTTGTTGACCATTTCCCTTTCATAGATTAGAAAATCATTGATTTGCCCGGATAAAATAAACACCATGTTTTGTGGAGCAACATCTCTACATAGATTTTAGCAAAATCACTGATCTAAAAGGCTAAAATAAAATTGTTTGCTTTGTCTCGAAAGTGGAAAGTATATGCTCTCCCCTTAACTGGGTGATCAAAAATCCAGACCACTCTTACAGCTTTCAGTAATTCAAACATTAAAACCTTTAGCAGGTCTGCCTTCCCGAAGAGTTGCAATCAACTCTTAAAGTCATTTATGGCCGGTGTGAAGGGAACGACCTAAGTGGGGAACGGCTTTGACACCAAGAATTCCAACCCACTATAATCAAATGTGGAAAGTGACGAAAATCCTTTTCAACGGTTGCACGCAGTGATTAGCCTTCCCCTAGTATCCTTGAGATACGTAAAGCCTTTGTTCTAAAGGTTGGGAAGCCTCATGAGGGAGTTTATCACTGACGGCCGAACAGGAAGCCTGATTACGAACCATAGAATTAGAAGCTTTGAACTGAGTCAGTAACCGAACATTTATAACATCATAGTGCAAGGGTGGGGAAGAATCCGCCCCCAAGATTACTCACCATATATCTCCCAAGATAACTACTCAACTGTGAAGCAATTCACTTTGAGTTAATTTCTGGCAAAAGGCAAAAAAATGGGCACCCCCTAGGCTATTTGAGCTGACGGAGTATCGAGACTAGTGGGCTATGATGTTATTTATGACCCTTGAATAAAGAGTCTTTTTGAAGTGTATTACTTGTATCCATACCTGTTAAAACATTGGGGATTTGAACACATCCTCACAGAACATACACTTTTTGTTAGATTAGGCAAAATGGTTGTACTTTTTGTGTCGTGCTTGCAGTTATTACTTCAGAAAATCATCCATCGCACTTGAAAATTTCTCAACAAAAAATCAAAAACCTCAAAAAATCACTCAAACAGAAAAATTAGGGCAGTCTAGCGCATAAGAACAACATTTTAGTGCGTGGAAGACTTTTGTTAGCGCATCCAAATCTCACATTAGCGCGTAAAATTAAAATAGTAGCGTTTCATCCTTAGGCAAAAAAGTAATAATCCTTTAGCGCATCCACAACACAGTCTAGCGCTTAGCAGCAACCTCTTAGCGCGTGGGAACCAAGAATTAGTGCATAAAACAAAACAGTTAGCGCTTCATAGGCCCAGTGTAGCGCGTAACTTTTTCAAAAAAATTCAACAACAAATTTCAATAGTCTTAACTTTAGCGCATGGAAGAAACATCTTAGCATGTAGAAACCATATTTTAGCGCATATACTTCAATGGTTAGCATGTGTAAAGCCCAGTATAGCGCGTAGATTTTTCACCAGCTAAACAAAAATTTTCCAAAATCCAAATTTTAGCGCGTGTCTAGGGGCAGCTTAGCATGTGTGCTTAGTCTTTTAGCGCATCTGGTAAATTCAATAGTGCATATAAACTTTGTTCTAGCGCGTGATCCAAAGTCGAAAAACAGAGAGTTAAAACTGGAAAATTTTTGAAAATTTTAAAAACATTTTAGAAGACTTTTTCATCAAAAATCACCTATTATCAAACCAGAGTGACAAAAACAAACCATTAAAAACTTTTCTCAGGCTAAATTTGTGTCAAACAAAGTTGTCAGAATCTGAAATGAATCGCACGATAAAGGACGTCTCTCCTATCATAATCCAGAAAATTTTCATCATCAGTATCAATCAAATCCTTTACCATCTTACGGATTTTTATCTTAAAAACACTTGTCTAAAATTTTCAAATTGTCAAATCTAATTTCCAGATCGAGAAACTTTTTATCCATATCATTTGGCACGCTTTGTCGTGAAGGGGCATCTAAACCTTCATTCTGATAAAGTAAGATTTGAAATTTTCAAAACAAGAATCAACTGAATCCAAACAAATCAAAGGAAATCATTGATCACTCATGAATGACTAATCCTCTTATTCTGAGAAGAAAGAACCTCTATCGTAACATCATGTTGAAGAAACAACAACCTAGCTTTTCCAAATTCATCAAGAGAAATAAGTTTTTATACATCAATCGTCAACTCTTCAAATCTCATCGGGTATTCCTTCATCACGTCAAACGTTATATCCAAAACAAATCTAGCGAATTTGACAAAGAACCCCTGAAAACAAGAGCATATTGTCAAAAGTCTGCTTTTAATCAAAAGATGAACTGTGGAGGAAAGATCAATCCAGCATTCTTGCCCGACGAGTGCATCACATATAACACATCTCGGCCAGAACCACCAACGCCCGAGCGACACATCGAAGAGGACTTTGTTCTTTTCATCACTGAAAGTTTCTATTAAAATCCCTGTCACTCGCTCTCAAAGAAACAAACAAAGCGAGACACATGCAGAATCAAGTATGAATCGCAGATTATCAAACCCTTTTGAAGTGCCACACTCAGAAGAGACTGAAATTACTGACGCAATTCTGTAGAAATGTCAAGAAAATCCTTCATTCCAAAAACTCATCGAAAAACTCATGGAAAATGACAAAGAAAAATATCTACTCATGCTTACGAGTAAAGGCGTTAAACTTCCTGAAGATTTCGATGCAAACGTCTTTCAAACCAGGTCTCAACAATATACATATCAAGAACAACAAAGAGAAGAAGAAACTCGCATACCTGAGCAACATATTCTAGAGCAACGTATACCAGAAATACGTATACCTGAGCTCGAAACCCCAGAACAACACATACCATTTACTACACCTTTTCAGTTAAGAACAAATACGAGGGAAGAATTCATCCCTCGACAAAATAATTCGCCCTTGGTTGCTCTTACTCAACAAATGCAAATGTTGCAAAGACAAATACAAGATATGCAACAAGGGACAACAGTGCGGTACTCTATAAACGAAATATGTCCTTATCCCTTTGATAGAAGATTAAACATGGTACCTTTTCCTCCAAACTCAGACGTTCCCAAATTTGATAAATATGATGGGAAAAGTGATCCTCGGGATCATGTTCGAGAATTTTGTACCATGAGTCTTGAATTTGCTCATGATGACACTTATCTAATGAGGTTATTCCCAAGAAGCTTGGGAGGACAAACAATGGAATGGTTATCCAAGATTACACCACCTGTCAGATCATTTGACGAATTGGTTAACAAATTCATCACCCACTATTCTTACAACATCCAACATGCCATAACCATGCTCGATGTTTGCAACACCAAACAAAAGAACAATGAAACATTCATGTTATTCCTTCAGCGTTGGCGACGCATGGTATCAAGATATCCTCGAGATATTCCTGAAAAAGAAAAAATGGAAATCTTCATTGATAACTTAAATGGCGAAATGAGTTACAGACTCAAACTTCAATGCATACCATCTTTCGCCAAATTGATTGAAAATGGCATTAAGTAGAGGAAGCTTGTGTCAAAAAGGGAACACTCAAGTTCTACAAGGAAGGAACGAACTCATCAAACTACAATAACCAAAACAACACCAATCTTGACAAATCTCGATTTTGGACGCGAAACAAAAACGAAGGCAACAATGAATCATATGATCCCAAATCTAAACAGCCAGTGCTTGCATTATCAGGAAATACTCAAATTACGAAAAATCCTAAAAATGCTACTCCCAGTGCTAACACATACGCACCAAACAATGCTCAAGGACAACTCAACACCAACAACGCCAACGATAATCAAAGCAAAAACCTGAATCCAGGGCCTAACAACAATTCACACAACAACACTAACAATTTCCAAAAGTGTATCTTCACACCACTGGGCCAATCATTAGAATCCGCATTCAGAGAACTGTTGGCAAACAAGATTCTTTCTTTGCCTCCAATCAACAATTATGAACCCCCAATCAAACCACCTTGGTGGAATGATTCACACTATTGTGATTTCCATCGCAACAAGGGTCATAGAACAAACGAGTGCATGAGATTGAAACACATAGTCCAGGACATGATTGATCGAGGTGACTTAACGGTGGATGGTCTCAAAACAAATAATGATCACGAAGCCTTCAAAAATCCTCTCCCAAATTACAACAAAGATGGAGCAACAACTTCAAATGATACACGCGGAGCTCGTATTAATCACATCTACAACAACACAATCAATCACATATCAGCTGAAGACCATCAAGTCAATGTCATAACCATTCGAAATCGGCATGATCATGAATCTGTCAATGTAACAACCTGGACTCAGAAATATGTCTTGAAGGGACATACTGCACCTCCAACTGCCACACCAAAAATCCAATACGACTTGGTTAACCAACTATGCAAGACTCCAGCTCAGATATCTATCTTGGAATTGTTGAAACTATCCCCAAAACACAAAGACATATTGGAGCAAGCGCTATTGGAAACAAATGTACCTCAAAATCTGGATACAGACAGATTTCAAGCCATGGTCGCCCATATGACAGAATCTCATAACCTCACCTTCTCAGAGCATGACAATACTCCTCTACATATTGAAGTCATTGTTTGCAAACACCGAGTAAAAAGAGTCTTAATAGATGGAGGAGCCGGACTTAATATATGTACTTTAAAGCTTATCTGTGCACTAGGCTTCTCAGAAGAATCTATTGATCCTTGTAAAAAGATTAGAATAAAAGCATATGATGATGAGGAAAGGTCCTCTAAAGGAACAGTAATATTACCTATTCAAGTAGGACCAGTGCAAAAGGACACTATATGTCAGGTCTTAGATATTGATCTCACCTACAATATCTTATTAGGACGACCCTGGATACATGAAATGCAAGCAGTACCTTCTACATATCACCAGTGTGTCAAGTTTCCTTATGATGGACAAGAAATCTCCATATCAGCTGATCACAATCCATTTCAACATTGCAACACAATGGGGGCAGCCCAAGACAGTTTGGTTCCTCATAACAGAGAAAAGCAGTGGTCTTCAACATCCGATCCACCAACAGCAAAATCCAACTCCTTATGGGGAGACTTCAAATAGAAAATACACATCAAAGACCAGGGCATGGGAGAATATTCTCTGGAGCCTTTATGTTTGACCAGATTGCCAACATCACCTAGATCGCATGGTTTACCTACTATATCAACACATCTGGCAACTCAGCCCATCACTAAATTTGATGGTACCTTCATCCAATTGGGTACTCTAGCACATGAATCAAAAGATAAGGACGTTCTTAGCTGGCTATACAAAGATGAAGAAGAAGCTAATAGAGCAGCCGCTCTGGACATTGTTCTACCAATGCACCTGTATGGAAAAGGCTACTTAATCATGAAGCAAATGGGATATGGTGGTAAAGGACCTATTGGGAAACGCAAAGAAGGAGTCACTGAACCTATAGATCTTCCTTCACAACCTAGTAGAAATAAAGCAGGATTAGGTTCTAAATTCACCTTCCTATTGAAACGGCCGCCACACACAAATGCAAAACCTCAATGGAAGGAAAAGAAGAAGTACAAGGAAGAATCCTGGCAGGAAGCACTCTTTGAATCAGCAGAAACAATCCGCAAGGCACGAGAACGTCAAGATCAGAAGTTGCATCAGGGAAAGCTTTTAAATCATAAGAAGGCCATATCTGCAGCAGTGGCTCATATTCACACACCAATGGCTCACGAACAAATCATGTCATCACAAGAAACTGTCATTCCTCCCCGAGGAAGCACAATCTATGAACAAATCCAAACCGTGGAAGATGGATCGGATACAGAATCAACACAGAATATCAAAATAGTATCCATCATCAAAGATTTGTTTTCACCATACAACATACCTGTTTGCAGCATAGATAGAATTTGGGATGATGCCTATGAGATAGATTCCAATGAATATGAATGGGGTACCTACTCTGATACTACTACAAATATCCCAGATGATACTAATTTCATATCCATTTCTCAAGAAGAACATAACGTAGAAGATAGACCTCTTGAATTCGGACCACAACATATCTATGACGTTCAAGAAAGCGAACAAAAATATTACGAACAAGTCTATGTAGAAGATGATACCATCGAAGACCTCGAGGAAACCCTGGACTTCTTTAAAACCAAGACCCATCACGATGACAACTCTATCCTAACACTTATGGTAGCCGAACTTGATCCACCCAACGATTCCTCACCACTTGTCTTCCCTGATCTCATCGACTGGAATGAACCTGAAACCCATGATATACCAATTTTCCCAGATGATGAATCTATTATCCATTACCTATGTGTCGTAAATCCCGAAATAGGCTCTACCAATTAACAAAATAACGATGTCTGTCTATTAGGGAGTGCCAAGTCTCTCAGTCGCAAAAATGAATCAAATAAAGAATCTGATGCTGAAAACCAGTTAATGGCAGCTCTAGATCTCAAAAAAGTAAAAATAAAGGACGCATCTGAGGGTGAAAACCTTTTTAAGGCACCTAACGATGGGAGACTTGACACTCTTCCTGAACATTTTCATGAGCAATCACCCATATTGATTGAGCCCACTCAATCAATCAACATTGGTACCACAGAAGCAGCCAGAAACATACATCTTGCAGAATCTCTGACAGAGGAGGAAAGATCGGCATTCATCATCTTCTTTAAAGGATAGCAAATTAACTTTACCTGGTCATATGCTGATATGCCCGGAGTTGATCCACATTTAATCATGTATCACTTGTCCATTTCTATAGGAGTCAAGCCAGTCAAGCAAAAGCTACGAAAGATGAATCCACAGGTGGCACTCATGGTCAAAACTGAATTAAAGAAACTCTTAGACGTCGGATTCATTCGACCCATTGACTATGCAGAATGGATTTCCAACATTTTTCCAGTTTCAAAACCAGATGGTAGTATTAGAATATGCACTGACTTCAGAGATGTCAATAAAGCTTGCCCAAAGGATGACTTTCCTCTGCCAAGTATCGATATAATTGTAGATCTCACAGCGGGCCATGCAATGCTCTCATTAATGGATGGTTTCTCAGGCTATAATCAAATCAAAATAGCTCCTGAAGATCAAGACAAAACAGCATTCACCTGTCCTTGGGGAACGTACTGTTGGAATGTTATGCCTTTTGGCTTAAAGAATGCAGGAGTCGCTTATCAAAGAGCAATGACAACAATATTCCATGATATGATGCACACATTTATGGAAGACTATGTGGATGGTTTACTAGCAAAATCCTTCACCAGAGCTGAACATCTCGGCATCCTAACAAAGATCTTTGATCGATTACAGAAATTCCAAGTCCGACTCAACCCTAAGAAGTGTGTCTTCGGGGTTACATCAAGCAAGTTATTAGGCTACATAGTCTCAGCTAAGGGTATTGAAGTTGATCCAGCAAAGGTACAAGCCATCATGGACATGCCACCACCAAAGAATATCAGTCAACTTAGATCTCTACAAGGACGACTTCAATCAATCAGGCGATTCATCGCTCAACTAGCAGATAAAAGTCTGCCATTTAATCACTTGCTACACAAAAATGTACCGTTCAGATGGGAGACTAAATGTGCAGAATCTTTTTACCAAATTAAACAATACCTGCTGAATCCACCGGTTCTAGTACCACCAGTTGCAGGAAAACCTCTTATACTATATATCTCAACAACAGATATTTCACTGGGGGCACTATTGGCACAAGAAGATCAACAAGGAAAGGAACGCGCCATATATTACATCAGTAGAAAATTGAATGGCTATGAACTCAACTATACATTCATTGAAAAGGCTTGCCTAAAAGTGGTCTTTGCATCTCAGAAGTTTCGACATTATATGCTAGCACACACTATAAAGCTAGTGGCAAACATTGATCCACTTAAATATTTACTCAGCAAGGCAGTTCTCACAGGCCGATTGGCTAAATGGGTTATGATTCTCAGTGAATTTAACATCCACTACACAGAAAGATGAGCCATCAAAGGACAAGCAATTGCAGATCAGCTGGCTGAAGCACCGCTACCAGGAAAACAAACCATGGAGATCGAATTTCCAGACAGGGACGTTCTTGCTCTTTCTTCCAAACAATGGACCCTATACTTTGATGGATCCTATACACAACATGGTTCAGGGGCCGGCATTCTATTCATCACTCCTGAAGGACACACTATGCCACGATCATATAGACTTATGTTCCCATGTACAAATGATGTGGCTGAATATGAAGCATTGGTCATAGGCATCAAAATGGCTGTCGAATGGAAAATCACAGAGTTAAAAGTCTATGGAGACTCACAACTGGTCATCAATCAAATCAACAACAACTATCAGACAAAGGATGACAAGCTATTACCTTACAAACGCATGGTGGATGACTTCAAACAGTATTTTGTACACATCACCTTTGAGCAAATACCAAGGTTGAACAACAAAGTAGCCGATGCAATGGCTACGACCGCTTCATTACTACAAATTCCAGAGCAACAGAGTCGTTATGAATTCTTGGTAGAGCAACTGTTCTCCCCCGCCTATGACCACTCTGAATCCCAGGTTATATATGCCTTGACTGGTTCAGATTCTCCATTATATGGACCAATATACGACTACCTCAAGCATAATATCTTACCCATTGACCAATCCCGTAACCAAAAACGTAACTTTATCCGACAAGCTGCCCGTTACACCCTTACCGCTGATACCTTATATCGTCGAGGTCTAGATGGTACTCTTCTTCATTGTCTTGATCGTAATGATTCTGATTCTGCTTTACACGAGCTTCACGAAGGTATTTGTGGCACACATTCAAGTGGCACTACTCTTGCTAAAAAGCTTCTACGAATGGGATACTACTGGCCTACAATGGAGAAAGACTCATATCATTTCGCCAAGAAATGTCCTAAATGCTAGATCCATGGCAATTTGATACACGCTCCAGCACAGGAACTGCAACCATTCACAACATCCTGACCCTTTTGTCAGTGGGGACTAGACCTAGTTGGCAAAATATAGCCTTCATCTTCAAATGGACACAAGTTCATTATAACTGCAACAGAATACTTTACCAAATGGATAGAAGCAGTTCCCATCACCACAGTGACTGGGAAACAAATTGCTTCTTTTATCCTAAATTATCTGATCTGCAGATATGGTATTCCAAGTTCAATCGTCACAGATAATGGACGACCTTTCAAAAACCAAGATGTACAGGAACTATGTGAAAAATTCAAAATCCAACATCGGTTTTCTACACCATACTACCCACAGGGAAATGGTCAAGCAGAAGCATCTAACAAGACAATTCTAAAAATCCTCAAGAAAACAGTGAATGATGCAGGCAAAGATTGGCACGTACAACTCAATCCAGCACTTTGGGCATACAGGACCAGCATCTGCACACCTACAGGAGCAACACCATATTCATTGGTATATGGATCAGAGGCCATTTTACCCTTGGAGGTAGAAATTCCATCTCTTAGAGTCTCTTTGAAAGGTTTAATCCCCGATGAAGAGTATCGAGCTAACCGACTGCAAGAACTGGAACTATTAGATGAAAGACGCCAACATGCTTATACTCATCTCAAAGCATATCAGCAACGCATGTGCAGGAGCTACAATCACAAGGTCATTCCCCGCAACTTCAAGGTTGGTGATCTAGTCCTCAAAGAAAATCCAAGAAATCAGCAAGATAGAGAAAAGAAAGGGAAATTTGAACCAAACTGGTTGGGTCCCTATGTCATCATATCAGTCTAGGGATCAGGTGCCTATCAGCTAACAAATTCTGAGGGAGATGTGCTCGATGATCCAACTAACAGCATTCATCTGAAGAAGTACTATACTTAAGGTAGCCTAGTGCACAGAAAAAGCCAAAAACAAACAAAAAAATCAAAAAAAAAAAATCCAGAAAAAGCAAAAATACAAAGTACAATAAAAACAAATGGTGAAAACCTGGTAAACAGGCGCCCTTGTGAAAGAACGGCTCCTTTATCTATTTCCATGCCATTTTATCCATCAAAACACTATCGACCATCGCCCGACACTTAGCATATATCCATTCAGGACATACTTAGCGTAGTCACTATCTTGGGTTATCCATCTGTATCTATTCTCTTACCGCATTCCACCATGGCTTGGAAATCACTATACATAATCATATCCAGAGGTACACTCAGCTAGGGGCATTAAATTGTTCAAACACTTGCAAACATTCAAGACATTCCAACTATTGCAAAACTCAGACGCATGACATCCAACAAACAAACCTACACTCCATCGCCAAAACCAAAACAAAAACAATACACACAAATCTCAAGGATGGATGATTTTCTGAAGTACTAAATGTTGCATTATCTCATAAAAGTCTTGATTATTTTGCATTTTGAACTTTTTCATTATTAGAATTTTCTCCTTATCTCATAAAATGCTTCAAAGCTAGAGATCATGAGGAAACTCCAATATTTTTATTAGTCTTCTGTCTGGGAGGCGATCCCTTGTACTGTGTGAATATTTGCCTCGAGACGTGATACATTACATATCACTGAAGGCCTGATTCCATTTCACACATATAAATGATCTACTCTTGTTTGTTTACGCAATACGCACTCAGGTCATCCTGGTTCAATTATACCTTGACGCTTGTGCTATCTTACAAAATCAAATATCATGTAAATTTTACTCAGGTCATTATGGTTCAATTATACCATTATGCTTGTATAAATTTTCAACATATCCTAAAATCAATAAATGCTCCATGATGATATTCACAAAGAAAGCAAACAAATGGTTATATCAGATGGCACATACAGAATGAGAGATGCTCCAAAAACAATTAGTTGCACATCATTTTACAATTAGCTGCATATCATTTTACAATTAGTTGCAGATCATTCTTACATCATTCATTACCTATCATTTTACATCATTTTATATCATATCATATTACAATTAGTTGCATATCATAATCATACATCTCATTTTCAAGATACATCTCACAACATATAAAAACATACATCCGACATCATACATTACATCATCTATGTAAACATTACATCATCATATGAAAGAGGAAGTCGCTCACAAAACATGCATCCATATACACATCACATGATAAAAAATGGTGCCATCCATATATATATCTCAAAAATGATCCAAATGTACAAAATATGTCAAAACTGTGTCCAGTACAACGCATACAATGCTCAAAAATACAACAGAGACCATGTCTCTCAAGTATGACTATCCCCTGATGGAGATGGTCTCGCTCTAGATGTGCCCGCCCCTGGATCTCCAGGAGGGTCTTGTCTCGCTCCAGATACACTCGCCCCTAGATCTCCAAGAGGGTCCTGTCTCGCCGGCCCTGTCACACCTCGGCTCTCAGATCGTGTCCTAGTGGTTCAAGATCGACTCGATCTCGACTGTGCAAAGCTCTCCACTCGTCGATCTCTGGGTACTGCAGCCTCATAATGCCGCCTATAATACTCTACCTCCTGCACTCTCTGCGTCAGCTCTCTAAGGGTGTCTCTCAATGGACCACCCGCAGCTGCTCTCTGCACACTCGCCAACGCCTCCTCCGCTCATCCTCGCCGCTCTATCTTAGTATCTCTCTCAGTGGTCAACTAAGAAATCTACCGCTGATAGGTCAAAATCTGCGCCTGCAGCTGTTGAACGGTAATCTGCAAGGTCCAAATCTGTGCATCCTCCACATGACCTGGCACTCGAACCCGCAGCGGTACCTGTGCTGGAGCCACCCCTCCCACTCGCCCTGTCCTTGGTACTGGAGGTGGGAGTATATCTACCCTCCTCCTCTGTGCTAGTCTACTCAGCTCCTCCTCACCCCCCACTGCAGCTAGCACCTTCGTCACTCTCCCCTCTCTCCCGGCTTCGATAGCCAATCCTCCTCTCCCCCTCTCAATCCTCCCCTGCCATACCGCTCTCTCCACACTTCTACCTCCTTGCCTCCCTATGGCTCCTCTACCTCCTCCATCCTCCCCATCATCTCCATCATCTCCCTCCTCCCCATCCAAGTCAAACGCTGGCCTCATCTCCTCCGGATCTGAGATCCTCGCCACTGCCCACGCAACAAACAAACGGGCGAACTCATCTGTCATCCCTGCATCCTGAATCTCTGGGGCATAGTCCCAGATTTGTCCAGCCAACCCTGTAAACTCCTCTATAGCCACAACACTATCAATAGTGGGCCCCCAATCTGCAACATCCTGTTGTCACCGTGCATACAAACATGCTCCCTGAGGAATCCCCTGCTGGCGTCCGAACTACCGCAAAACGCGGGTCACCACAAACCGCTTAATGATGAACGGGGTCCTCCCAATCAGATACCTCATCATAAATACAAAGGGCATCTCTAGCCCATCCTCTGCCCATACCTCACAGCCTGTATACGGTCTCCAGGTGACCGTATCAATATCATCAAAAACCCTCCTCCAATGCTCTAGTTTGCCCAGCTTACGCTGGACAACTAGACCTCTATATCCGTAGGCATATGCAGCACCTACGGGCCTGTCTCTATCTGCCAGTGGCCTCGCTGCTGGAATGTGCTCCGAGCACCATACCTGTAATAGGGTCACGCCAGCTGACAAACTACCGTACCCGAGGTATACTACCTCATGAAGACTCCTGTATAATGAGCCAACATAGCTGACCCCCATGAAAATCTCTGCCCCTGCGTCACCATCTACTCCAACACTAACCCCCATCCCACTGAAAATCCCTTTGACCTGCGATCAGGACAAAGGAATCCCCCAATAAATCCTGCTAGTACAGAAGGTAGTGGTGCATAGTCTAGATCCAAAAACTTCTGCTAGGGGATCTCATAGCCACAGACAGTATCATCATGAAAAATGCGGCGCAGTGCCTCTATGCCGCCCTCCTCTGACTGCTTGTATGGTAGCAGTGCCCCTACCACAGGAATCCGCAAAATCCGGTAGCAATCCTCTGGTGTCACTGTCATCTCTCTAGTGGCAAAATGAAAGGTGTTCGTGTCGCTATGCCACCTCTCTGCCAACACTGTCAAAAGCCCCTGGTTCACAGTGAAACGAGGCATATCTAGAAGAGAGGTCAATCCACATCTCTCTATAATGTCCAAATCTGCCTGTGACAATCTCGGTATCAACGTCCACGGTCTCGGGAATCTCTCCCTCGACTGAACAACACCCAATCGCTCCTGTCAACAAACCAAACATATCCAATATCAGTTTCCACATCAACACAAAGATATCAAAATCAAACTTACATCAACAACATGAAACAATTTGCTCATCTACAATCAAAGTTCAAAATCCTATCATTTCATATCAACTTGTAACACAACTCAAGTTTTCAAAAACCATATCAAAACTTGTAAAACAACTCAAGTACCAAAATCACATAAACTTGTAAAACAACTCAAGTTTCCCACCCATATCAGCTTGAAAAACAACTCAAGTTTCTAACCCATATCGGCTTGTAAAACAACTCAGGCTTTCATACGCATTGAACTTGAAACAGACCATGCAAATACATCATGTTCTGATCAATACAACAGATTGATATCTATACATAACTTGAAAAATCGCACATCAAAACAAGTTATACAAATACTCATCTTGGATAAATTCATCAAAACACGACAGACCAACAAAACAAATTTTCAACTCGGCCAACACTGCAAAATTTTTCAGATGCGCTAAAACAGATCTTCAATGCGCTAAATCACCCCCACATGTTAGGCTGCTTCTCCTACGCGCTATTCTATCTAACCTATGTGCTAGATCCAGTCTACGCGCTAAAATTTTCATCCAATGCGCTACCTAACCCACCCCATGCGCTAGACTCTGCCTACGCGCTAATCTACCCTTCCTAAGCGCTACCCTTTTAGCCCTATGCGCTAGGTTAGTCCTACGCACTAAACCCCCTTCTCTATGCGAACCCCGGCGGCCCCTATGCGCTAGGTCACACCTATGCGCTACCCTGTTGACGCGACGCGCTACCCAACACTTTATATGCGCTATTTTCCATGCATGCGCTAACCTAAAAGTTTTATGCGCTAACCTACATTTTTCGGACGCGACCCCTAAATTTAAACTTGATGCGCTACTTCACACTTCGTATGCGCTACTGTTGACCCTAGACGCGCTAAAACGAAACACCCGAACTTTGAAATTCAAAAAATGACTAAAAACGACAAAACAAAAAATCAAAAAGCAGTCAACAACGATAACTTACTGGTGGTCCACGCGCTACTGGTCTCTGGTACCTCCGAATGTGCTCAAAACGGTGTCTGTGATACGGAATTGGCATTTTCTCTCCAGAGAAAATTCTCTTTCTTCAAAGTCAACAAAGCACAAATGACTTTAAATCAAGCCCTTTTCCCCTTTTATAGAAGGAAAATGAAATTAGGGTTAGCCGTATGGACCTGTAATATGGTCGCGGTCTCCCCTATACCAAAACAGTTGTAACTTATCGGGAGATGAATCAATCTGCACACTTTTTACATGCACAAAATCATACACATCATACAAACTTCATCAAATTAAAATAAAAAAATTTAAAAAAAAATATTGATTCATCTCCCGAGGGGGCATCACCATCAAATATCGAATCTGGGGCATCACATCAAATCTGGGGCACGACTGGCAAATCAAAAGAGTGACACAAAAATTGCATTTGATCATAAATCATGATAAGACATCATTTTCTTTGAAATAACATGTGCACACACGTCACTTCAAAGAGGGGCAAAATGTAGACGTATAAAAATGACTATATTCCTAAATGAATATTTTATGTTCATTTCCCTATTAATTAAATCCAATTTAATTAAATTATCCACATTCTTCTATTTTATTAAGTAAATTACTCAATTTATTTAAATAAAATTCACTATACCATTTAATGAATAAATCATTTTATTCAATTAAATCCCCCTAGCCACTTTTAATTAAATTCAAATTTAATTAAATAGTTATCCTAAATTGAATAAATCAAATTTATTTAATTACAACCAAATTGAATGAAAATCATTTAATTCAATTAAATCTTATTATCCCCTCCATCCACTTGCAAAATCCCAAACCCCTTCCTAATCCCTTCTAGAATCTTCTAATCGCTTCTAATTAACCTAACCCTCCTCTAAACTTTGTCACATCCCTAAGCAAAGGGAAGTCACTTCTCAAATGGCCCAAAGTCTTTGATAACCATTAAAGGTTTTCAACCTTCAACCACCAAAACCCTTAAAGTCTTTGAAAACCATTGAAGGCTTCCAACCTTCAACCACTTAATTCCCAAAGTCTCCAATAACCATTAATGGTTAATTCAAACCCTCCCACATGGTTAAAACATTTGTTTTGACTCAACCTCTACCCAACCCAAAGGTCTCATCAGGCCATTAATACTTTGACCATGATTATTTCTTAATCATTTGCACAAAGGTTTATTCTTGGATTAACTCTTAATCCAGTGGGTAAACCTAATTTAGACTTGACCTTTAGCCTTTAGATAACCATGAGGTCTTCTCAGGCCTTTAATGCCTCCAACCTCTTCTTTCAACCCAACCCTATGTTGACACTTGTCACCATTTCATTGGTGCCAATTGTGCACATGGATCCCCAACTTTCAAACTTGGCCCTTGATTAAACCATTCAATCTTGACCATCCATTGCCCTGTTTGTGCTATAAATAGAGCTCTCATTCCTCCATTCTAGACAATCATCCTTCAAATTTGTAACATCACACTTATGCTCAAATATATTCAAGCTTTCATTTCATATATGCTCATCATTTAGCCTCTCTTTAAATCAGGAAATAGACTAAATATACATGTTTAGATTACTTTCTTTATCATTTTTAGTTCAATCATAGACTAAATATAGTATGCTAGGATAGTATTCATACTAATCTTGTCATCTTATCATTTAGTTTATTGCATTTCTAAGATCATACATAGCTTAGCATCCATCTCATACTAAAATCTATAAAAGCATCTCTCGTTCTCATATTTGCCATCCCTACACCATTTTGCTTAGTGATCTGAGAGCAAAAACGTTGGTTTGAGGGACATTGTGAGATAGAGAACCATGGGACCCTCCTTGGGAAGCTGAGTAATACTACGTTACTCCATAGCTTGCACCAAGAAGTCCTGTGTGTGTGTGTGTGGACTAGTTTTTCTCATTATTTTCACATATTAAGTTTTATTCGCCCACTTTTCCACCATACACATCCAAACAGTGAACAACCATTCTGGTGGCACCTTGGGTAAGTGCGATGATGAAAACCTGGCAAACAGACGCCACTCATAAAAACAATGGCTCCAGTATCTTTCAGGCTCGTTGCGATCACTTTCATACATACACACATCCATCCATCCAAACCATGGCTTGTTATTTGATCTACAATAAAGAGATAGTACTTCATGCGTCTTGCATCCCACTCTATCATAATCATGTCTACACTTCGGGGCAGTACCCTTTAAATCTAGTTGATAGAAGTGGATTCTACATTACTGGTGATTCATTGGCAAAAACATTCAAAAATGTCTCACAAAATCCAAAAACATTCAAAAATGTCTCACAAAATCCAAAAAAACATTCAAAACAATTCAAAAATACCAAAAACATCCAAAAAACAATACAAAGTTCAAAAACAATGAAAAACCATCGAAAATCACACAAAAACATGGCAACACCTTGTACATACTCATCCGCACAGATACAAAACAAACATTGACAAAATACTCACATGATGACCATTTATCAATCAAACCACACAATCAACATCAAATCGGAAATTGTCTTTAACAAGGATGCATCCTTCCTTACCAAAACAAAGACAAAAGTGACATTTTCTTTGACAAAAAAGTTATGTTAAGCTATCAAATACTTGGTTGATTTGTGAGTACAATCATTCATTTATCTGTATTGGAATCTTTCAACATTATTTTGTATCATTTTGCGCATTATTTCCAATGAAGTTTTGGGGCATGTACTAATGGTGTCTACGTGGGAAGTTCACCAAGCTACGTGATCTTATGCCAAATGCAGTCATAGATCATTACAGCTTGCTGACTACAGCGTATACCTCGACCATATGAGCATGAACCATTACCAAGGATCCTTATTCTTTATTCTTTATGTATATATTGTTTGTTTGCAGGAACAATGCTCTTCCTTTGGTTCCTTCCCCCTCATCCAATTTGGATAAAGGTTTTATCTCTTATTATGGTATGCACTTGTCTCAGGATATGATCAGCCTAAGATCAAGGAGGACGATCCAAGTCATGCATGAACGATGATAATCCTTGTCTGTTCCGCAAGCAATACTCTGGTCAACTTGACCCTTATATCAAGTCATTTGTATTAACTTGCTATATAAAATCCATGTAAGGAATACTTAGGTCATCTTGAATCATTATGTCAAGATGCTTGTATTCTCTTCCAACATTTTAAAAGCTCAATGATGAAAATAGAGCACTATGGATCGTCATTTCCATCTCATCTATTTATATCTTGCATTACGTTGCATATCACCCATCCATTCATTTATTCATATGTAGGCTTTATATGCAAAAGTAACCATTAAAGCTGGTCTTGGATACAATCACGACCGAGTACTCTGATACATCATCAATGCATCATGCAAAAAACTCAAAAACCTTGCATTCCTCATGATCATATTATCATCGCATTTAGTTGCATCTTGCATTAAGTACATTCATGTCATTTTTAACTTAACATTGCATATAGTTCATTTTTTTTGACATTAGTTTTCATTAATCATTTGTATCATTGCATCAATCATAAATAATTAGATTCATTTGTGGGATCAAATTGTCCTTGATTAAGCCATTTACTATTCATTCATTTAGTGTCAATTATCCATCATCATTTCATTATCATTTATCATTTATCATTGCATACATTCATTAGTTAAAAGGTGCATTCATTCATCCATTATAAAGTATCTTATTATGCTCATTTTAGGATTCATTCACATTGCATTCATTATCCTCTTTTTAAAATTGCATTAAGGTGCAGTTATTAAAACCATAAGTTATAGTATCATCACATTATCATTTTTACTTAAATCATATTTACGCATTTAGAATCATAAAAACCATTTGTTTCCAAAACATTGGTCCATACCATTTTATATATATATCCATTATACATATGCATTCATTTAAACATTATCATATAAACATTTGTACTTTACATTTTGTTTATCCATACTAAAAACATCTAGATGCATATCCATACATAAACATCATTCATTCAACCATTGCATTAATATCATCACATAAATTATCTCATCATTATATTGCAATAGGAAACACCA
The DNA here is from genome assembly GCF_030272615.1 of Cryptomeria japonica. Classification (NCBI taxonomy): domain Eukaryota; kingdom Viridiplantae; phylum Streptophyta; class Pinopsida; order Cupressales; family Cupressaceae; genus Cryptomeria; species Cryptomeria japonica. The sequence goes on from NC_081411.1 coordinate 17,352,100, forward strand.
AAATCTTGTTCATAAATCATCATAAGCATACATCATCATCATGGCATTACATACATAAAGCATTACATCAAAAATCAAACAAATCATACATATATAAACCTACATTCATATGTCAGTATCCCACATCATAAATCATCATAAAAACATGCATATAAGAAACATCTCATCAAATGCATACATATACACATATCCATCTAAGCAATAACTCATCATCCTGCATAAACATCCATACATATCAACTGCATATCATCAAAATATGGGATCTCCTCATATATATCATCTCATATATCAGAATACAATGAAGTCTACAAAATCGGCTACCAAGAGCCATCCAAGATACAGTCCAAAAAATAAACAATGATACAATACATATATGCAAAAATTCTCTCTCAAATGCCACTCTGGCCAGATGTTGTACCACCATCACCTCCTGCTCCACCACTAGTGCCCGCACCACCTGATCCATCTCTCCATGGAGGCCTCATCACACCCCCACTACTCTGCACCCTCTGAGATCGCTTTGATCTGGCCTATTGCATCTGAGAATAGCTAAGAGCTCGCTGACTAACTGGCACCACCTGCTCATATAAACCCCGCTAGTAGTCTATCTCTACCTATGCTCGTCGCATCTCCCTCATCACCTCCCCCGTAGGCCCCTATGCTCCTACTCCAATCCGGACTCTCTCCTGCAGCTCTACCAATCTCTCCACTGCACTATCCCTCTCCTGCAACACAACCGCCAGCTCTAACTCCTGTGCAAATAGCTACACATCCCTAGCCGCCACCTCTGCCTCCAAATCCTCTACTCGAGTCTGCAAATGTGCTATCATGTGATCTCAAAGATCTCCAGTGGCTCCCTCCCCAGAATCCATAGCCGCCTCACCTGTAGCACCCTCTCCAGTAGCTCCCTCCCCTCTGTCCATCAAGATCTCCCTCTCCATCCCCCTCCCACCCAACCGAACTCCTCCCTGTATCAATGGTCCCTGTGCTATCCGTAGAGGCAGTCCACCTCTCCCTTTCCGCTGACTCCACATCCCCAACCCACCACCTCCTCCTCCTCCTCCACCTCCTCCTCCTCCCTCTCCTCCACCTGCCCTTGGTCCTCGACCTCCTTCCCTCCTCCGTCTCCGTCCCCTCTCATCCTCAAAATTTGAGATTGGCTCTGTCGGATCCGATATCTGTAGGATCGGGTGCGTTGCTCGGTACTGCGTGTACTCATCTGATACTCCTGCATCCACGACCCTCGGTCGTATATCCCACGGTCTCGCCTGCAGCGTCCGGAACTCCGCCAGTGCCTGATCATACGACAACACTGGACCCCATGCATACCTCTCCTTAATCACCCGAGCATACTCCCCTAATCCACTCGGCAGTCCCTGCTGTCGTCCAAACTATCTCAGAACTCTCCTGGGCACCTGTCTCTCCACATGGTACAAGGTCCTCCCAATGAGGAATCGGGTCATAAAAACATAAGGCAGTGCCTCTGCATCATCATCCCATGGCTCACACTCCAGGTATGGTCGCCATATAACTGCATCCAAATCGTCCAATGTCCGTCACCCCCACTCTAACTTCCCCAGGTGGGGCTGACTCATCATGCCGCTATACATGAACATATACGGTTGATCTACTGCACGGAATCTCAGACTCACTGGTCGAGTCACTGGTAGGTGCTCCCAGGCACAAATATGTAGCAGCGTCACACCCATTGCTAAAGAACCTCTCCCCTAGTAGACCACCTCATGAAGCTCTTGGTACAGGTGTGCCAGCACGCACGACCCCCAAGCAAATCGAGTCCCCTCGTTAATCATCATCTCGATCACCTGCCCCCACCCCACGGCTAAACCATGTGATCGCCTGTCAGGACATAGAAGTCCTCCCATGATACCTGATAAGACTGCTGGACGAGGCTCATATAACGCCGCTATCTTCTCCCAGGCAATAGAGTCATCATCAATAAAAATGTCCTCATCAAAAAACCTCTGAACTACAAGAGTCCCCCAAGATCTATCATATGTGACCAGCTCTCCCCAAACCAGAATCCGTAGGATGCGCCACACATCCTCTAGGGTCACTGTCATCTCCCCCTGTGCCAGATGGAAGGTGCATGTCTCGCTATGCCACCGCTTGGCTAACGCTGTGATCAAACTATGATTCATCCGAATCACGAGCATGTGCATCACCTCATACAATCTAGTAGCAGCAATACAATCTATCTCTACCTCTGTCAATTGATCCCGCAACCCCTGTGTCGCAGGATGTCTCTCGCGTAACTGCAACACACCTAGCTCCTCCTGCACATGGACATTCATCAATCACCATCAGTTGTTTTGTTTTCAAACTTTCTTAAGTTTAAACCTAGACTATCAACAGATACTTTGATCAAGTATCTTCGGGTCTCAACAGGTAAGCAATCATGGCCACCTAGACTTCAAACGAGCATTTATCCTAAAAATGACCTAAGTCTCATTAGGCTGCTATGGTTCAAAACAACTCCCACTTCACATCGCCATCCATCCATCATTGGCATCGAGAGATTTTCTTCATCCAAACTGGAGCATCTCTTTATCCTAAAAACAAAAGCGTTATTTTACCAACAAAAGCGCTAGTTTATCAACCATAGTGCTACAACCCTAACAAAAGCGCTCAATCTGCTATCCAACAACGTTCAAACTATAAATGCGCTAAAACAACTACATAGTAGCGCTAATCAAGAGCAATAGTGCTCAATCAAGCCCTCAATAGCGCTAAAACATTTCAAAAGCGCTCAAACAATATGCCAATAGCGCCATTGCGGCACCATAGCGCTAGTTAATTGAGCAAAAGTGCCAAAACCATAGTTTCAGTGCTATTGCTCTGACTCAACTTGGACTCAGCAAAAAGCCTATCAAAAATGCATACAAATTCAAAATTCCAATTTGTGTACCGTTGGTCCGTAGTCGTCTGGCCGCTGGAACCGTCGGAGTCGCTCAAATCTATGCTCTGTAATTGGTACTGGCATCCTAACTACTGCTCGCTCCTCCAAAATGTCACTATCAGAGCTCTGGTTTCACACTGGTCGCGATCACAAATGATCATTTTTTCACCCTTTTCACTCCATTTATACCCTTCGTCGTCACCTTAACTTCCCCCCGCTCACCGTCGTGGTCCCCGTGAACTTCCCACGCCCCCCATTTTTCCATTTTACCCCCATTTTCTTCTATTTTTCACTTGTATGGCTAACTCCTCTTCTAACACCCTGCCAATTTTCATTCTTTTTCAAGCGATCGCCCGATTTTTCAAAAAAATTCGGCCCATCTCTCGAGGGGGCATACCACCTATTAAATTAATATTTTATGGGGTATTTCTTCACACCAGTTTTTCTTTCTTTGAAACGACGTGATAAACCGCACTGTCTCAAAGAGGGGCAAATGTAGTCACATAAATCTGTCTATTTTAATTAAATGAATATTTCCTATTTATTTGATTAAAAACCCACTAGCCATCAGTTAATTAAATTAATATTTAATTAATGCATCTTCAAACATTCTCCTATTAATTAAATAAATTATTCAATTTATTTTAATTAATTCATTAAACCAAATTCACAATCAATTAAATGAATAAATCTTATTTATTTAATTAAATCCCCCTATTCCTCTTTTTAAATTAAATTAAATATTTATTTAAAATCATTACCCCCCCCCTCCACTTGCATTTTCCTACAAATGCAACTTGCACACATTTATTGAAATAAATGAATTTTATTTTAATAAAAATCTTATTTTTCCTCACCCACCAAATCCACTTGCAAAATCTAATCCCCTTCTAGATTCTTCTAATCCCTTCCTAATTAGCCTAATCCATCCCCTAATTATTGTCACATTCCTAAGCAAAATGGAGTCACTTCTCAAAGACTTCAAAAGTCTTTGAAAAGCATTTAATGCTTTGTGTGTTCAACAAATTAACCTCCAAAGTCTTCCAAGACCACTAATGGCTCTTACATGACCATTTATGGCTCTTACATAACCATTTATGGTTATTTCAAACTTGTCTCCCCAAATATTTATTGTTTTGACCATATTTATCCTTTTTACATTTGCACAAAAGTTTATCCATTGGATAAAAGCTTTATTCTTTGAATAAAGAGTTTATTCATTCAACTAACCTTGACTTTAACTCTCAAGGTCATATCAAGCATTTAATGTTTATTCCCTCTCCTCTCAACCTATCTCACATTGACACTTGTCATCCTGGGATTGGGTTGAAAGCCCTCACATGGATATGAAATCATTCAATCCTGACCCTTGTTGAGATTGCTCAATCTCAACCATCCATTGCTCCATTTTCCCTATAAATAGAGCCCATTTCTTCATAATCTAGATCCTGAAAACTTGTATGCATTTAACCTATAGGCATTTTAGAGAGCATTTAGCATAGCAAACTAAAATCCTGTTATTTTGTTTAAAAATCAATCATTTCAATAGCACCTAGTATGTTAGCTTTTCATTTTACATTTGGAGCACAATACTAAAATCTCAATCCTCCATAAGCATCCATAGTGCAAAAAGCTGCTAAGAGCTACACTATTTTGGAACTTGGAGAGGAGAGGAACAAGGGAGGAGGAGCTAAGAACATGCTAAGAGGCATTTGGAGATGTCTCATTATCTTTGTTTCATTTGTTAGATATATTAGCATGATTTTAGTGTCTCTTTTGATATGCATGTTTAGATTAGTTTTTTATTGACTAACACTAATGGTTTCTTGCGTGTGTGTTATTTATCATTTGCTAACCTTGTCCATTTAGCAGAGCATCAGTAGGTATTTCATTAGAAAATCTTAATGGCGATTGTCAAATGTTTAACCATTGTTTTGAATCCTTTTAATTCAAATTATTGGGCATTTCTTGGTTGCTTTTATCTTTTATGCAAGAGTTTCATCTCCATTTGTGGTTCCAACTACACCTCAATTCTATTAGAATTCCTCACCTTAGTCATTTTTGGGATGTTCCACATAGGTAGGAATTTAATGGTGCACTACTTTAAACTTCCACGTACACTTTGTGCTTTGGTTCACTTTCCCTATTTTAACAATTATTTTCCACTTCCAAGATTTTAATCCCTATTTATACCTTAATTTCCCTTAACCATAAACCTCACCTCTAAGTGAAGTGCACTTCACTTCCATGCCAAATCCTTGCAAGGAGTCTTTTCCTCACTTCACTTCACTTCCCTTTTGTGGAATTTCAATGTCCATCTAAACATCACTATCATGTACATTTTTGTAAGGCTCCTATCCTTAATATCTCATAAAATTAACTAAATACTCATTTAACATATCATCAAATCATTCATTAAAGCAATAACTAGATGGAACTATGTGGCGTGTGTGTGATAAGTTTCCATAATGTACATTATTTACCAGATGGCTAGGCTCCTCTCCTCAACCATGTTCCTATATTTGATTCTTACTTGCAATTAGTTGTACTCAATCATAGGTCAGTAGGTTAGTCCAAGAACTATAGTTGAAACATAATGACAAAATGGTGTAATCATAATTAATTCATCTTTTCATTTGTATTTAATAATTTAATCTAGTTTATTGCAAAATAAATTAAATAGACGGGATGCACACATGTTTCCAACTTTGGTTGAAATCAAAGTCTTCACACTTTATAAACACCCAACCCCCAAGCAAATCTTAGCCTTTTTCTATCCAAATTCTCTTCACTTGCATCAATAATTCCAACAAAGCATGTTTTAGCCATGTCCTCTTTTCTTTTGATGAACAAGAAGAACAATGATTTCACCCCCACCTATTGATATCATATTTCTAACAGAGTCGAATAGTTTATAATTGTTGATGTCATCATAGTCAAATCACCTATTATGATGCTAACTTCATCCATTTTAGAATTAACTATTGATTCATCCCTAGTGACATCATCAAGGAATCATGCTAACATCATCTTTCATGCTAAATTTTTTTGAAGTCTTTCGATGCTAGAATTTTAATTATCCCTTAACCATCTTGCCACTTATTTTTATGATTTGTTGTTGAACATTATGTTGTGATTTATTTTAAAGGTGTATGTCAAATGTGTTGTCAATATTATCATTATGTCTAGATGATTTATAAAGCATTGATTACTTATGTCATGTCATGTCAATGCATTTGAGAATAATGAAGGAAAAAATATAGTCATGTTAATATTATCATCATGTACAAGTTTTAGTTGTTTGTACAGGTTTGGAAGCCTCTATGTTATTTTTATGAGGTATGTTTCTCAAATATTGTATGTGTAGTGGCACCAACATAGTGTTTTACACCGCATTCTACGACAACTTGATGTTTTATGGCTTGTAGTTTGGAAGACAAGTAAAGCTACACATTACAATATATCTTTTTTTTTTTTTTAGAAATGTAGCTCAAGAATAAGGTAAGTTAGAGTTGACAATGCTAGTTTACTATTTGTGCTAATGTTCCTAATGGATGCACCATAGAATTATAATGTGCACCAACTTATGGAAGTGTGTGAAGTGTGTTAGGGACTAGTTGAGTTTTTGTTCCATTTGATGCATAACATGTTCCCACTCCTACTATAATGTGTCAGCGGCCTTTGGACTTGACCTATTACATATTTAGTTTAAGGTTTATCCCTGAGGGTGACTTATAGATGTTGTTAATATATTATTGTCTAATTTTGAGGATGTAATTCATGTTGGAGTTCATATACAATGTTGATTAGATCCATTCCAGTGGGGGTGAGTGTGAGAAAAGGGGAATAAAAGATAATCATAGAATTATTTTTAGTTGTGTACTCAATTTGTGCATGTGTATGAACTAAAATAGATATCTCCTATACAATCTAGAAGTGTTTTGAAGTAGATCAAATTTTTTTAAAAGTCCAAGTTTAATATTTGAAGGTTTCTATGAGATACCTTTCATATATCCTTGTGTAATTGAGGTTGGTGCCTTTCTCTAAGTTGGTTCTCATTTTTTGAAATAAGGGATTGACCTCTCCTATGTACTAGTGCCAACAAATGTAATCGGGGATTGATATCTCCATTTGAGGTTGTAATTCCAATGGGTTTATGTCTACAAAATATTCTAAGTTCTTTACTATCTTTGTGAGGCTAGATTTGGTTAGTAACTCCAAGCAAGTGTTATCACTACAGTTTTATCTATCTATCTTTCCACATATATGGTGCCCTCTTGTGTTGATGTATGCAATATTTATGGTTTTTTCCATCTATCTTTCCACATATATATGGTGTTCTCTTGTGTTGATGTACATCTAATATTTATCATTTTTTAGTTTCTTTAATATTAGAGTAAGATCTAGTAATTATCCTAATGATAAATTGGAATTGGTGTTGATGTTTGGCATTTACTAATTTAGTCCCCCATGTTAATTTATCCAACTGATTGCCTAATTATCTCTATTAAGTAGCTATCTTAGTCCTTAAGACTCTCATATCAGTAGCCAATGAACATGAGATAATGATGGTGTTCTCCTCTACACTTTAGGTTCCTGCTAGACTTAAGGGGTATCCCTTATTTCAATACATTTGAATAATAGCCTTTATGTGCTTGGGTATTGATTAAAGTATATATGTTATCTCAATTTTTACTAAGTTTTGTATGATTGCCACTATATATTTGCTATATCTTTAAAAAAAACTTAGTACAACACCTTGAGAACATGGAACAACTTAAAATAAATTAAAATATTTTTTGTTATTTTAGGGTTTAAGAATCTAGGTTCTAGGCCAAGAATAATTTTAGATTTGTGTCTCTCCAAGGCTACAAATTCAAAAACTTCACATGAAAATGTCTTTCTTTTGACAATCGAACTTAATATCCAAAGGATTTAATTTCAACACTACCTTACAATGAAATTATCCAAAACAAAAGGGTTAATTTGATCTACAACTCTACTTAACAATACTTCAACACAACACATTGTTAGAGTATTTGGGTATTTACTTGATTAATTAAACATTATTTGTTTAATTATTTAAGTTCCCTTTATCTCTTTTACACTTAAGCTAACTTTAGGTGCATATAATTAATTATTATGTGCAAACCTAGGTTTTCCCTTTTAGGGTTTCTTGACCTATTAAAGGTTGAATTCTTTCTTTTCATTATATGAAGAAGGATTATTATTACAATACATTTTGGAGATATTGAGCTCTCATCTTTTGGAGCATATTTTTCCTATGTATTCTTTCCTTCTGTGATTTGTTTCTTTGCTTCTCCTTGTAACAGGTTTTTCAGCTTGCAGAGATTATTTGGGCTCCTTTGGTGTTGTATTTTCTCAACTCCTATATGGTATCAGAGCGTCAAATCTGTAGCTACCTGTTCTTGTTTTGAGAATTTTGCTTTGGAAGTAGATCTGGGGTTTCAGATTTTTTATGTACCTAGGGTTTGACCTTTTTTTCTGAGCACTTTGGGCCTAAACGGACCTCACCATCGTGCTCAGAAGGTCCAAAAACCCTTATGGTCATATAAAATTTGACCTATTTTGGTTCCTGAGCCTTTGGGTGAATTTTTTTCTCAGATCCAGGTCGTACGGCCCTGGCACGCAGATTGAGAAAAAAATTTGAAAAAAATATATATATTTTGCCTTTTTACAGCATGCAGGCTAGATTTTGATTTTTTAATTAAAAAAAAAATTCAAAAAAATCAAAAAAAGGAGAAATAGGGTTTGCAAAAAAATTTGTTTGTTTTGAAAAAAATTTCGGGGGGGGAGGGTTCCCATGGTATGCAGGGTACCATGGGCCCCTGCCCTTGCTGCAGTCCTACAGACCTCGGGCCCCACTCCCTTCGGCCCCCGCCGGTGTGTTTCCTTCGGCTCCCCCGCGCTCCAGCCTCCGGCCCCCTTCGCCGGCCCCGACCCCTGCCGGCTTCTGCAAAACCCCAGCACCGCCGCCCACAGATTCCCTACGCCGCTCGATCCTACAGCTCATGGCCTGCTCAGCCAGCTCCGCCACCATGCGGCCTCCTCCCTGGCCCCCTCTGGAAACCTCTGTACCCCGACCTCCACTCATGTCCGGCCGCCGCCGACCTCATTTTTTAGCCGGCCACCGCCCAGCCACCAGACCACCACCGGGCCGCCACCCGTCCACCACCTAGCCGCCACCCTGCCACCCGGCCGCCACCCACTGGCCACCGGACCACCAAAGAGCCACCAGACCTCCTTTTTTGGCCTTTTTCAGGGGGGGATTGGTTTTTTGGCTCTATCTTGGACATACAGAGTCATTTTTTCAAAAACGAATAGGTGTCGGAAAGCTCATTCTGAAGCCGACCTCATGGTGTTGGTAATTTTTTCCAAATTTTCTATTTGACTATGTTTGTTTGCAGTCAAAGTGAGGTCTCTTTTTTGCACTCCAGGAGACGTAGAATGAGCATCCGAACTCCATTTTTTGAAAACTTTATATTTTTGGAAAGCTTGTGCTATGTACTTTCCAGAAATATGGGTTTTATTTCCAGATTCTTCTCCATGCATAGTTTATTCATTTTTTTGCTTTTCAGCACTCTGGTGGATATCGTGGTTGTTTCAGGTCCTGGGATCTCTTTTCTGAGTAGGGTGTCTCTGTTTTGATTCTCATTTCTATTTCCAGTCTTCTTATCATTGTAGCATTGTATATATACAAACACACTGAGATAAAGTGCCATCATGCATTGTTTACTTGGAATCTTGCATATCTTGTGTCTTGTTGTACATGCACTATTGATCAAGTGTCATGAGGGGGTTGATGTTTTCCTGTTGTTTTCCATCTTCCTTTGTCTAGTGAGTGTTCCTTCCATGACATTCGCCTCATGATGATGTGTCTCAGCACCTTTGACGTTCTTGGTTCTTTGTCACGCAGTTTTTTTTAGCTGTCCTTTTCAGTGTTCATGTCCCTCTCCCACTTCCGCATTATGGGGAGGTTTATCCTGTTGGTTCTAATGCTTCCATGGTTCGATTGATCAGCTCTTCAGGCTTTGGTGTCTCAAGCTATCTGTATCTTCGATTTCAGTTGTTTTTGCCTTGTTTGCCTTCTGATTCGAGTAGTGTCATTTAAGGGCACTCATACAGATTATAGTCTTCTCTACCTGGTCATGTTCTATTTCAGTGGAGGTTCTTCAGATCAGCAGTTTCTCAGAGATAGAGTTTGCAAGTTCTTCATGCTTCAGTGGTGATCTTTTCCATCTCTTTTTGGAGTAGAGTTTTGTTCCCACGTGGTTTTCTCTATTTCTCCAGTTCATAGAGATTTCATTGTATTTGGGTACCTGATCAGACCTTGTTGTCGGGACCCATCTTTATTGCTTTCAGTAGCTATTCTAGGTTTTAGCTTCTCCCTAAGTCTAGCTTAAGGGGGGGTGTTAGAGTATTCGGGTATTTACTTAATTAATTAAACATTATTTGTTTAATTATTTAAGTTCCCTTTATCTCTTTTACACTTAAGCTAACTTTAGGTGCATATAATTAATTATTTTAATTAATTATTATGTACAAACCTAGGTTTTCCCTTTTAGGGTTTCTTGACCTATTAAAGGTTGAGTTCTTTCTTTTCATTGTATGAAGAAGGATTATTACAATACATTTTGGAGATATTGAGCTCTCATCTTTTGGAGCATATTTTTCCTGTGTATTCTTTCCTTTTGTGATTTGTTTCCTTCCTTCTCCTTGTAACAAGTTTTTTAGCTTGCAGAGATTATTTGAGCTCCTGTGGTGCTGTATTTTCTCAAATCCTATACACATATCCTTCCATATCTTATTTAAAGCATGTTTAATCCATTAATTTATTGGAAGAAACAAACAAGATATGTCATATAGCACATGTATATATATGATCTCATAAACCCTTGCATGCATTCAAAGAGACAATTGTAGGAAACACACACCTAAAGTATTTTTCATATTAACTTCAACCCAAATAGAAAATGAAAAATTTCCACTCTCATGCAAAATTTTAGTTTACAACATATAATAGTGAGTTCAGCTATATTTGATCATAGACCATAAATTTGATCCTTTTTACAATTACAAGTTCCTTATATAAGAAAAGAAAAGTTACATGTCAACCTAGGGATCTAATAATACCTTTCTATTACATATTTGACTTTTCATTTACAAAAAGGACTTGGAAACTTGTGCCCATAAAATATAAGATATTACATTTTAAAATATAGTAGTGGATCACATGCTTCTCGATGAAGATCTCCAGCTTTGACTTAATAGCCTACTTGGACAAAAAAATTTGCAGTGATCCAAAATGCGAAAATTTGGTCACCTACTAATCTACACCACATCTATTGGAATCTGATGATTGACTAAAATTAAAATATAATTCATCCCCATTTTTTCCTCCCAAGAAACATACGTTTTCTTTGAAGGCAATGGGAAGTCTTGAAATTTAATAATCTTCTCATTATGTGCAGCATACTTTATATCCAAAATTACCCTATTTTCCTCACTAAAACTATAAAAAAATACCTCTAAGGAATATATTTCATCTAATGTAGTGCTCAATATAATCAAATTCAACTCATCATTGAACATACATAGGATACAAGTTTAGGGCCTATATTGCCAAATTCACCTTTCCACTACTCCAAGGGTTTCGTTACATTCTACTCATCTCTAACTCCTTGAAAAACCCTCCTCTCAATGGAAATAATTAATCCAATTTTATTCTTGAACTACTTATCAAGCTTTAACATATAGGCTACCACCTCTTCAAGAGTTTTCATCATTTCACTTGTTGGATTTATTTCTATGGGTTTTTCAAGATCAAACCTAAAAACTTTGTCAATCTACCTTATTTCTTGGCATGCACTTGTCCTTAATTGCTTTAATATTTTCAAAATCTAATTTTTTCTTAGCTAAGGAATATTTCAAATTTATGTATTCTTTGTGTGTATCATCTACCTTATCAATTTTATTTTGAAAAGTCTATAATCAACCAGATCTAATAACAACTTGCCAATAATTTGCATTTTATTTTCATTACCTCCTTTGGTATGATCATTCAACTCTTTGGTCTTAGAGAGAAATGATTGACTATTTTATTGAAATGTCTCTATTTAACTTGAAGGACATGATATGATTGGTATAGGTACACTTATGGATGCCAATTGCTAAGATTTTAATTGGTTATTTTTAAGTACCACTAGCATGTACATTTTCTTCAATGTATCATATTTAGCCCATAACTTTTTGACGACAGCCTCATTGAAATTTGAAGTTTTAACTAAAAATGATTCAACTTGAGAAGATAGTATTTCTTCCTCTCTTTATGATCACATATCCTCTTAAGTCAGCGATGCTACTGATATATTTCATTCTAGATCCTCAAGAAGGCATTGGGAGTGTTTAAACTTAACTAGAATACTAACAACATAACCAAAATGATGTCTACAATGTCTCTTCTTGATCTTGGTGCCTTGATTTCTAGGACCATGGCGTTGTCCTAAATCAATACCATGATGCCCAACAACATGGTTAACTCAGAAAGGGCCCATTTTGGGGCCTCATAATGGTCACCTAATTTGGGCAGGGACCTAAATACTATGTTGGCCTATGTCAAAATTTTAATTTATTTTTTGGCCAGAAAGTATTAAAGGAGGTCTACCCCTCTCATTTTAAATCTTTAATTAATAACCTAACTGAATTCAAGATCTAAATTACACTCTAGCGAATTCATGTGAGCAAACAACTAGTCTTCTATCAAGCATTGGAGCAAAAGTGAAGTCAAGATTCAAGCATTGGAGATGAGATTCATGTTCTATGTTTTATAAAGACAATATACATGAAACCCTAATTTCTTTTTGGAAACAAACAAAACTTCATAAAAGGAACAAGCACAAAGTTACACTCGGGAGGATCAATAAGATTTGTAGAGACGAATAGGTTCATCTTTTGATGACAAGAAATTCAGAGGACCATGGCAAAATGATACTACCTAGTCCGAAAAATTAAGCCTATCTTGTAGGAACATATTCTAAATATCTTCTTCTGCTCAATTCTAGGTTGGTGGCTCCATATGACATTTTTAACTCATTGTTTCTATGATATTGCCTCAATAATTTATTATCTTGCCCTAATCTTCAACAATTCAATTCAATTAAAGGAGAAAAAACCTTTATGTAAGGAACTAGGAATCTAATTAAAATATTGGTTTTTCAAGGCTTGATCAATTAGATTCCTTTCCTCAATGTAATTGGTAAATTAGGTTATTTAGTGGTTTTATTATCTTATTTTAAACGTACCCTATTTTTTCCACCATTATATTTTGAATCTGACTTCTTACACGTAAATTTCTAATTTGTGTTCTCAATTTAATCTGCATGTGTTTTAAAATTCAAAATTGCACTCATAAGTATTATTTTCAACTTAATTTCATAAATCTAGGGGTTAAATTCACAAAAACTAATCTATAATTCTAAAATTAACTTGTGGGTTACATGATTTTGGGTTTATTGTCTCAAATTTGATTGTTTGTGCATTTTCAAATTTAAATTTGCACTCATAAATCTCATTTTCAGTTAAATTACATAAATTTAGATGTTGAATTAACAAAAACTTTAATTTATAGTTCTAAAATTCACTTGTGGGTTGTAAATTTTTCAAGTCTATTCTCAGATATGATCTTTATGACATGATGTGCTATGATTTAGAGGCATTTATCTTTCAAATTCATAATTCATATTTATTCATTAATTGGTTAATTAATAATTTTAAAAAAAATTGCATTGTTTAATCACAAATTTCAATTTGTGCATTCAAATTTCCCTCCTTTGTGCATGATTTTTGTTACCAGTAGTGTTAGACATTACTTTGGCTAGGATATCTTGTTGTCATTGATCTCAATATATTCTTCTGATTTGCTTCGGTGCTTGTAGATTGGGAAGATCATATGATCCGATTTTGCAGTTTTGCAGAGTTTAGTATTTTCTCCGGTGTAATCAGATATTGAGGTGAGCCTTTGGGATGGTCTTGTGTATCTTCATTTCAGATGGTTCATGATTTGATTCTTCGCAAGTTATTTTTCTTTGTGATAGTTGTTGTTGTTTGAGTGTTCTTGAGTTTTAGACGTTGACAGATGAAGATTTGATAAGTGGTGTTGGTGCAATTGTTTATGATGATTCTGTATGCGGGAAAAGTGGGTCAATAGAACTCAAAATGTGAAAAAAAATGAAGCCTAAGGAGACTTGACCACACACCCACAGGATTTCTTGGTGCAAGCTATGGAGTCATGAAGTATGGCTCAGCTTCCCAAGGTTGGTTCCATGGTTCTCTATCTCACAAGGTCCCTCAAACCAATTTCTTTGCTCTCAGATCACTGAGCAAAGTGGTTTAGGGATGACAAATGCAAGAACGAGGGATGCTTTGATGGATTTTAACATGCAAATGCAACCTATCTATGATCCTACAAATGAAATGAACTAGATTATAAGATGACAAGATTAGTAGTAATACTATCCTAACATGATATACTAGTTATGTTTAAGCTATTGATAAAAGAAGCAATCTAAAATGACTATTAGATTAATTCTTAATTGCAAAGAGAGACTAGACGTGTGTAAATATTGAGCATAAGTATGATAATAAGAGCTTGCATATATGAAAATGGAAGAATGAGAGCTCTATTTATAGCAAAAATAGGGCAATGGATGGCCAGGATTGAAAGAGTTAATCAAGTGTTGAGTTTGAAAGTTGCTCAATCCATGTTCACAATTCTCACCAATGAAATGGTAACAATTGGTAACATAGGGTTGGTTGAGAGGAGATGTAAGAAGCATTAAATTCTTGAGAAGACCTCATGGTTACCTTAGGGGGTAAGGGTTAAGGTTAGGTTAGGATTACCCATTGGATAAAGCTTTTACCCAAAGGATAAACTCTTGTGCAAAGGATTAAGGAATAACCATGGTCAAAGCAATGAATGCTTGATGACTTAAGGAAGTATTATCATGCTCCGAAAAAGTGAGATTATGAGGCCCTATCATATGAGCGACCATTGCTTGGAATTTGTCAGCATCGAGATCTTGAGGTACATTGGTTTCTAATAGCGCTTGTCCTAATATGTCTTTGTGTTTTGGTGAAAGTTTCAGCAGCTCTAGTATAGATATTTGAGCAGGAGTTTTGCATAGTTGGCTGACTAAATCATATTGAATTTTGGGTATAGTGTTTGTTGTTGATGTATGTCCCTTCAAGACATATTTTTGAGCTTTGGTTGTTACATTGACAGATTCATGATTATGCTAGTCTTGAATTGTGATGACGTTTACATGATTGTCTATAGCTGATATGTGATTGATGGTGTTATTGTAGATATGATTGATACGAGCCCCACGGGTATCATTTGAAGTTGAAGCTCCATCTTTATTGTAGTTTGGAAGAGGATTCTTAAAGGCCCCATGGTCACCATTTGTCTTGAGACCATCCACTGTTAAATCACCTCTATCAATCATGTCCTGAACAATGTTCTTCAATCTCATGCAATCGTTCGTTTGATGACCTTTGTTGCCATGAAAATCACAAAAGTGTGAGTCATTCCACCAAGGTGGTTTGATTTGTGGTTCATAGTTGCTGATTGCGGGTAAAGAGATAATTTTGTTTGCTAGGAGTTCTCTGAATGCTAACTCTAGTGATTGACCCAGTGGTGTGTAGACGCATTTTTGAAAATTCATGGTGTTACCTCATGAATTGTTATTAGGTCCTTGATTTGTGTGATTGTTTTGAGCATTGTTGGTATTGGGTTGACCTTGATTCGTATTCGGTGTGTAAGTGTTAGTGTCTAGATTAGCACCTTTGTGATTCTTTGTAGGTTGAGGATTTCCTGATAACGCGAGCACGGGTTGTTTAGATTTTGGATCATGTGGTTCATTGCTTCCTTCGTTTCCATTGTTTTTGTTTCTGGTCCAGAATCTGGATTTGTCTAAGTAGTTGTTGTTTTGGTTATTGTAATTTGATGAACCTATTCCTTCTTTGAAGAATTTTAGCGTTCCCTTCTTGACACATGCTTCTTCCACTTGAATGTCATTTTCAATTAGTTTAGCAAAAGACGGTATGCATTGGAGCTTGAGCCTATAACTCATCTCACTATTCAAGTTATCGATGAAAATTTCCATTTTCTCTTTTTCAGGAATATCTCGAGGATATTGTGAAACCATACGTCGCCAACATTGAAGGAATACCATGAATGTTTTATTGTTTTTTTTGTTTTGTATTACAGACATCGAGCATGGTAATAGCATGTTGAATGTTATAGGAATATTGAGTTATGAATTTGTTGACTAGCTCATCAATTGATCTGACAGGAGGTGTGATTTTGGATAACCATTCCATTGTTTGTCCTCCCAAACTTCTTGGGAATAACCTCATTAGATAGGTATCATCATGAGAAAATTCAAGGCTCATGGTACATAATTCTCTAACATGATCACGGGGATCGCTTTTCCCATCATATTTGTCAAATTTAGGAACATTTGAATTTGGAGGAAAAGGGATCATGTGCAATCTTCTGTCAAATGGATAAGGACAAATTTCATTTAGTGAATACCGTACTGTTGTCCCTTGTTGCATGTCTTGCATTTGTCATTGTAACATTTGCATTTGTTGAGTAAGGGAAACCAAAGGCGCATTGTTTTGCCGAGGGAAGACTTCTTCCCTTGCATTAATCCTGGGTTGAAATGGTGTATGGAATGGTATGTTTTGCTTAGGGATGTGTTGTTTAGGAATATATTGCTCAGGGTCACGTGCGTCTTCTTCTCTTTGTCTTTCCTGGTATTCGTAATTTTGAGATCTTGATCGAAAAATGTCTGGGTCAAGGTCCTCGGGAATTTTAACTCCTTTGCTTGTGAGCATGAGTAGGTATTTCTCTTTGTCATTTTCCATGAGTCTTTCTACAAGCTTTTGGAATGAAGCACTTTCTTGGCATTCCTGAAGAAGTTCTTCAGAAATTTCATTATCCTCTAGATGTGGACCTTCAAAAGGATTTGATAACCTCCGATTCATATTGGATTCTGCTTGTGCCTCGCTTTGTTTGTTTTGTTGAGAGCGAGTAACAGGCATTCTTAGAAATATTCGGGGGTTGGTGGTGGTAGCCTCGGGAAGTTATAATTGATGCAGTCATCGGGAAATAATGCAAGATTGATCTTTCCTCCATGGTTTATGATTTGACTGAATGCAGATTTTTGACAATATGCCCTAGTTTTCAAAGGCTTTTTGTCAAATTTGTTAGATTTGTTCTGGATATAAAGTTTGACGTGATGAAGAAATGTTCGATGAGACTTGAAGAGTTGACGATTGATGTATAAAATTTTATTTCTTTTGACAAACTTGGAAAAACTTGGTTGTTGTTTCTTCAATGTGGTGTTACGATAAATGTTCTTTCTTCTCAGAATATGAGGATTAGTCATGCATAAGTGATTAATGGTTTCCTTTGAATTGTTTTGGATTCAGTTGATCTTGTTTTGAAGACTCAAGTTTTACTTTATTAAAGTGAAGGTTTAGATGCCCCCTCACGACAAAGCGTGTCAAATGATATGGATAAAGTCTCCTGATATGGAAACTTGATTTGACAACCTGAGGTTTTGAATAGGTGTGTTTGAGATAAAATCCGTGAGATGATAAAGGACCTATTTGTCACTTGTGATGATGTTTCCTGATTTTGATAGAATAGATATGTTTATCACGCAACCGGTTTTGGACTTTGGACAACTTTTGTTTGACATGAAATTTGCTCTGGAAATAGTTTTTAATGCTCTGTTTTGATTTTCTGTTTTGATGAAAAATGAAGCTGATGAAAGGAGGTTTTCAAAAATGTTTTCAAAATTTTTCGAATTTATCTCTATTCTGCCCCCTATTTTTCTGGTTTTTGTCACGCGCTAAAGTAGAGACCTAATGCGCTATAGAAGTTTCCCAATGTGCTAACGGAAATTCTTCATGCGCTAGGCTGCCCTAGTCTACGCATTAACTGGCTAAGACTGTTATTCTGGTTTTTTGTTTTGCTCAAAAGATCATGCGCTAGTATGGACCTTCCATGCGCTAACTTATAAACCCTATGCGCTGATGTTTGGCTCCCATGCACTAAGCTAATGCTTTCACACGCTAGGCTATTTTCCGGATGTGCTAACTGTTTACTGTTGTTTCTAAATTTTGGCAAAGCGCTATTGTTGAAACTTGACACGCTAGAGTAAAGGTTTAACGTGCTAAAATATGTACCACATGTGCTAAGAAGTTGTTCTCACGTGCTAGATTGTCCTGATATGTTGTTTTGGTTGATTTATGCAATTTTTGGAATTTTGTTTTGAGTTTTTCAATGCTGATAGATGATTTTCTGAAGTAACAAATGTAAACACAGCACCAAATACACAACCATTTTGCTTAATCTAACAATAAGTGTATGTTCTGCGAGGATGTGTTCAAATCCCCAATGTTTTAACAAGTTTGGATACAAATAATACACTTCAAAAAGACTCTTTATTCAAAGGTCATAAATAATATCATAGCCCACTAGTCTCGATACTCCATCAGCTCAAACAACTGTGTCACCCCCTAGGGGGCACCCGCTTTTTTGCCTTTTGCCAGAAATTAACCCAAAGTGAATTGCTTCACAATTGAGTAGTTATCTTGGGAGATATATGGTGAGTAATCTTGGGGGTGGATTCTTCCCCACCCTTGCACTATGATATTACAAATGTTTGGTTACTGACTTAGCTCAAAGTTTCTATTTCTAAAGTTCGTAATCAAGCTTCCTTTTCGGCCGTCAGTGATAAACTCCCTCAGGAGGCTTCCCAACCTTTAGAACAAAGGCTTTACATATCTCAAGGATACTGGGGGAAGGCTAATCGCTGCGCGCAACCATTGAAAAGGAATTTCGTCACTTTCCACTTTTGATTATAGTGGGTTGGAACACTTGGCGTCAAAGTCATTTCCCACTTAGGTCATTCCCTTCACACCGGCCATAAATGGCTTTAAGAGTTGTTTTCAACCCCTCGGGAAGGCAGGCCTGCTAAAGGATTTAAATGCTTTAAATGACTGAAAGCATAAGAGTAGTCTGGCTTTTTGATCACCCAGTTAAGGGGAGAGCATATACCTTTTACTTTCGAGACAAGGCAATCAAGTTGTTCTTTTTATCCTTTCAATTCAGTGATTTTCTAAGATCTATATGGAGATGTTGCTCCACAAAAACATGGTGTTTATTTTACTTTTTCAAGGTAATGATTTTCTACTCTATGGAAAGAAATTGTCAACGAAGTAAAATCGATGTTTGGTCAACAAAACAAAAGCGATGTGTGGTCAACAAAATAAAGCGATCAAAAGGGAAGATCTTCCCTCTTTTGGTTGTAACTGACTTTTGTGACTTGGTGTGATTCTTTACTTTGCCCCAATTTAAAGATGGATCCTTTTATGCACCAAAGGATGGTGAGATTCTTTTTAACCCCGTTGCACAATAAAAATTTGTCTTGTTCGTTTTAAAGCCCAAATTAAGAATTTTCCTCCTAGAAAAGCAAGAAATGATTTTGATTTGTGGTTCGTTTTAGGTACCCAAATGAAATATGAGTTCAATTTTAAGAAAAAAAAGTTCAAATTTTAAACTAACTTAACTAAGTAAAAACTCTAACTTTCTTAATGGTCCAAAAACTGAGCTCTTATCTGCAATAAAATCATTAGAACCTTGCAAAATAACAAGTAAAAAGGTTAGATAACTCGTGGACTTCAACAAGTCTAATTTTATCCTTGGTTACAAATTTTAGTTTTTTTGTCTTTGTCTGTGATGCGCTACAGAACAAACTATACGCGCTACAATATAACCATGATGCGCTAAAAGATGGCAGCGATGCGCTATGCTGTTTTCAAGATGCGCTAGGATGGTTTCCGGATGCGCTGCTCTATTTTTCCCCCGTGGTGAGACCTACAGGAAAATTTTAGTGGGATAATGCGATATAGTAAAGACTACACGCGCTATGGAATAGACCCCATGCGCTAAACAGAAAGTGGGATGCGCTAGACTGTTAACCAGATGCACTAGGGAATGTGTCCCACGCGTTGATTCCTATTTCCCGCATACCTGCAAAAGGAGTTAAATTCAAAAACCAATTTGATATATGGGGTCGGGCCCCACGGTGGGCACCAGAAATGTATGCAGGAAAAGTGGGTCAATAGAACTCAAAATGTGAAAAAAATGAAGCCTAAGGAGACTTGTCCACACACCCACAGGACTTCTTAGTGCAAGCTATGGAGTCATGAAGTATGGCTCAGCTTCCCAAGGTTGGTTCCATGGTTCTCTATCTCACAAGGTCCCTCAAACCAATTTCTCTGCTCTCAGATCACTGAGCAAAGTGGTTTAGGGATGACAAATGCAAGAACGAGGGATGCTTTGATGGATTTTAACATGCAAATGCAACCTATCTATGTATGATCCTACAAATGAAATGAACTAGATTATAAGATGACAAGATTAGTAGTAATACTATCCTAGCATGATATACTAGTTATGTTTAAGCTATTGATAAAAGAAGCAATCTAAAATGACTATTAGATTAATTCTTAATTGCAAAGAGAGACTAGACGTGTGTAAAATTTGAGCATAAGTATGATAATAAGAGCTTGCATATATGAAAATGGAAGAATGAGAGCTCTATTTATAGCAAAAATAGGGCAATGGATGGCCAGGATTGAAAGAGTTAATCAAGGGCTGAGTTTGAAAGTTGCTCAATCCATGTTCACAATTCTCACCAATGAAATGGTGACAATTGGCAACATAGGGTTGGTTGAGAGGAGATGTAAGAAGCATTAAATGCTTGAGAAGACCTCATGGTTACCTTAGGGGGTAAGGGTTAAGGTTAGGTTAGGATTACCCATTAGATAAAGCTTTTACCCAAAGGATAAACTCTTGTGCAAAGGATTAAGGGATAACCATGATCAAAGCAATGAATGCTTGATGAGACCCCTAGGTTAGATGTGGGTTGAGTTTAAAGAAATTCTTTAATCATGTTGGAGGGTTGAGTTAACCATTAATGGTTAGGAAGACTTTTTAAAGTTAAGTTGTTTAAGCCTTTAAGGGTTTTCAAAGACTTTGAGGGTTTGAGAAGTGACTTCCCCTTGCTTAGAGATGTGACAATATTTAGGAGATGGGTTAGGCTAATTTAGAAATGATTAGAAGAGTCTAGAAGGGTGTTAGGAATAGGGTTTAGGAGGCAAGTGGGAGATGTAGGATTTTGCAAGTGGATGGAGAAATAATAGGATTTAATTGAAATAAAGTTAATTTAATTCAATTTGGTTGTAATTGGGGAAATTGAATAAATTAGATTTATTCAATTTAGGATAAACTATTTAATTAAATTTGAATTTAATTAAAAATGGATAGAGGGGATTTAATTGAATAAAATGATTTATCCCACTAAATGATAAAAGAGGCCTAGTGAATTTAATTTAAATAAATTGAGTAATTTACTTAATTAAATAGAGGAATGTGAGTGATTTAATTAAATTGGATTTAATTAATTAGAGGAATGAACATAAAATATTCATTTAGGAATATGGTCATTTTTATACGTCTACAGATTCTAACCTGATTTTTGGTGTTTCCTAATTGTGTCCTATTTTTTTTGATAGTCCACATTGATCATTGTGTGAGTTCTTGGTGATTTGTTGATACGGTGATGTTCTTCATGTTATGTGGTATTTCTGGTGGTGTAGCGTGTTGTAGTTGATCTTGGCGTGATTACCGATGGAGATGAGCATTTAAAAATTTGAATTAGGTCCATACTATTTTATGTATATCATTGTATTGGTCTAGTGGACAATCTTTGTACCGTGTGATGTAATTTTGTAATTGAGAGTTGAGGGTTTAGCTGACCTTGTTGTCAAGGTTGATGAATTGTATAAATAGGTGGTATTGTCATGTAATTTAGGTGTAGAGGTTGTGTCTGCATTATCAAAGAGTGGTGTATGTGTAAATAAGGATTCAACTTTCAATATTGAGTATTGAACGGAGATAGGTGTTGTAGGGCAGATAATTGTGCTTAACCAGAACTATCATTAGGAATTTGGAGATGCTAGTATTGTAGTTCATTTCATCTAGATTGTAGTTTGAATCTTTTTGTAAGTCAGTGAGGCTTCCTTGAGGTTTGTAGCCTTCCGGGTCATTATCTTTTGAGCAGTGAGCTCTAGGCAATGTTCCTGAATGCATGTGCATACCCCATTGTAATATTTACATGTACTACTACAGAGTATCATCTTATTGCACGGGTAGGTTCCCACCATGGTTTTTCCTTTAACCGGGTTTTCCACATCAAAGTCTTGGTGTTGTGTCATGAATTTTCTTATTTTCATTATTGTTGTAGTTTAGCAGATCTGTATTTGTGATTGATTTTGTAGATCCGGTGAAAACTGATTCACTCCCCCTCTCAGTTTTCCTTTATTGTTATTTCCAACAATTGGTATTAGAGATAGATCCTCCGGAAGAAGCCTGATTACTTAAGGAGAGTCAGGATGGCGATTAGAACTAGAAGTGTTATCTTTAAGAAGGAGAGTTCGAGATTTGATGGAAGTAACTGTTTTATATGGAAGAACCAGATGGAAGTACACTTGAAATGTCTTGGAGAAGATTACTAGAAGATCACAAAGAATGTCTATTCCATCCCTCTGAATGGACTGGTTACTATGGCAGTGATCAGATGTGACCCTCATGCAGTGGTGTTCTTGCAAGTGGTTCCTCTTATGGAGGGTGGTGATATTTCTAGTGTTTCTAAACCTCTAAAGGTGGGGACTAGTGACCGGTATAATCGGCAGGACATATAATTGGATTGATTTTCTCTACTCTCTTTGGCTGCAAATGTATATTCTGTTGAGCTCCTATTTTGTGACTCATTTATGGGTCCTTTTGGATTGGGGGTTTTGTAAATATATTTTTGTCTTGGTCTCCCTTGTTTACTCAGGATTGACTTTTCATACTCTATAATTTTTCCTATTATTATTAATATAATTTTTAGTGGCTGTGCCACTTTTATCAAAAAAAATATATATAAAAAATTTAAACTAAATACATGATAATTCTATTGTTTATGATGAATAAATAGAGATATATATGATACGTGATATATAAATTTTTAAAAATTATTTATATATTGTCATATAATATTTATAAATTTATAAATATTCAATTAAACATCTATCAAATCACAATAATAATGTATTGGAAGAAATAATGGTTGTAATTCTTAAATTAAAAAAATTATTTTACAATAAAAAATGCTTAGAAATTGTGTAAAATTATTTTATCAGAATATATGTAAAATACCATATCTAATGAATTGAATTGTGGTCCTCAATATAATGTAAATATTAAATATTATATACTAAAATTAAATAATATGTATAATATTTTAATTAATGTAAAGGTTAGAGTTAAGGTTAGCTTAAGGTTAGGGTTAAGAGTTGGTTAAAATAAATTATTCCATTCAAATTTTTAGGTCAGGTTATGGTTAGGGTTACTATTAGTTCTCAATAGGGGTTAGAGTTAGTGTTAGGATTCAAGTACAAGATTAGAACTCTAAAATAATGCTTGGGGTGAGGCTTTGAGTTGAATTAGGATAAGGGTTAGTATTAGGGTTCAACTGGGATTGGAGTTGGTGTTCCTTATATTTAAATTAAGTCTACAATTAGTGTTAGGGTTAGCATTCAATTAGTGTTAAGGTAAGGGTTAGAGTTAATATGTGTTGTATTAGGGTTAGGATCTAATCAAGGTTATGGTTCTATCTACAATCCTAAATATTGGCATAATCTTGACCCTAACCCTAAACCTATCCCCAACCCTCAAACTTAATCTAATATTAAACCAAATTCTAACTTTGATTCAATTTCTAACCATAACCTTGAACTCAATCCTAACCAAACCCTAACTGTATCCCTAATTCAAAATTAACCCTAACTCTAACCTTGACCTTAACACTAGGCCTAACCCTAATTAGTTGACAACCCTAAAATTATCAAAAAAGACATCTATGGTCAAAGATCAAGTCTGAATCTATTTCATAAATTAATTATTTCTTTATATTATAAAAAGCTACACTATACAATCAAGGAAATTAGGGGACTTACAAGGAGCACCTCAATTATCTCTTTCTTTGATTTGTACCCTCTAATATATTAGATAATGAATATCTTAAAAGGAAGCCTAAGTGTGAAATAATGCTTCCAAATGCTAAATCTAATAGGAGAGATGATGCATAAATTTCTTACAAACTTTTAAACTATTGCAAATTGGGTAAATACATATAAATCATAATTAACAAATAAAACTACAACACCAAATATACATGGGAAAACTATTTTAGGAAAAAACCTGCACTCCAAAACCCAAACTCAATTGCATTATTTAGGAATGATAGTTACAATACAATGCACAAAACCAATGCTCTTCAGGAGTAGCTACAATAGAGATTCAAGAACAATTCTAATAGCATAACAACACCTTAGAAATAATCAACCTATCTCTCACAAAACAACTAAGACATCAACATATTAATAGAGATGGACACAAAGAGGTATGTTCCCATGATTTTCAAAACTATCTTCAAAGCCTAAGAGGTAAGCTATGTCACAAGAAACACCTTGCTAATCCAATGACATGTTGCACATAGCAACTTTTGAAGAAACAACACCTATCACTTCCATAACAATCATCTTGCCAAATGTAATGTAAGTACAACATAGAGTTACCATGACCAAATAGGTCCCTTCCTTACCTCACACCACTTGTCAAAAGTGAACTCAAAACATAAATAAAAACCACCAAAATATAATTCTCCATGACTCTTCCACCGAACTAGAAACCATCATAGTCATAATAGAAATTTATCATAGTCTCAACATAGAAACCTTTGACACTAGTTCCTTAAAATTTAGGACTTCCAATGTGGGTGAAGAATAAAACAAATAATTAAATTAGAATGTTTGGACTCTAAGGTTGAGACACCTTAATACCAACATTCTCCCACTTGTCGAAAACCTGTCAAGTGTCAAAACACTATCACTTGCTCCATGCCCCAAGGCCCATAGAACTAGCACACCATCTAAACTCTCAATGTTTACTAGCTTTGTCAGTACATTTGGAACATTCACCAAAGTATCAATTTTTTCCAACTTCAGCTTTCCATCTTCCACCACGTCACAAACAAAATGAAACTATACATCAATATGCTTTGTTTTGGCATGGAACGTAGGGTTCTATACTAAACAAATATCACTTTGTCTATCACAACAGATAGTAATTTGTCTAGCATCAAAACCAATATCCAAGCATTATCTCTTAAGCCTATTGGCTTCTTTGCAAGCATGAGTAGTTTCCATGTACTTTGCCTTTGTAGTGGATAAAGCGACTACAACTTGACACTTACTCATCAAACTCATTGCACCACCAAATATTGTGAAAAAATATCCACTGATGGATATTTTATTGTCAATGTCACCTACCCAATTAGAGTCTACATAGCCACAAAAAATCAAGGAATGTCAAGGTCCAGTAGGATTAGCATGGAAACATAGGGAATCCTTGGAAGTACCCTGCAAATATTTGAACACTCTCTTCACTACATCCTAATGCACCCGTCTAGAATTGGCCATAAATCGACTAAGGACTCCCAGTGCTTGTGTAATTTCTAGCCTCATACAAACCATAGCATACAATAGGCTACCAACTAAAATTGCATAAGGAACTCTAGTCATGTCCACCATCTCGGTAGGAAACTTTGGAGAATATTCCACATAAAGCTTCGTCCCCTATAAGAAAAGGAACAACTAACTATCTGCAGTTTTTCATGATAAATATCTCCAACACAGAGTTCACATACTTTCTCTAGCTAACCCAAAGCTTTCTATGAGCTCTATCTCTTCTAATTTCCATTCCCAAAATGTACCTTGTTGCACCTAGATCTTTCATTTGAAACTATGCTGATAGCTGAGACATTAAATTTGAAATAATTCTCTTCTCATTCCCAATGAACAACATATCATCCACATACAGGACAATAATGAGAATATGACCATTTTCATCTTTGCAATAAACACAAAGGTTAGATTTAGATCTCAGAAATTCCAGTGATAACACATAGGTGTCAAATTTCTGGTACCACATTCTAGGAGATATCTGAAGACCATAAAGAGATTTATTTAGCTTGCATACCAGATTCTCTTTACCTTTCTCTACAAATACTCTAATTGTGACATGCAAATTTCCCTTCCAAGTCACCATGAAGGAAATTTGTCTTCACATCCATCTACTCAACTTCCAAATCACGAGTTGTTGTAAGTGATAAAAAGAGTTGAATGGATGCTAACTGTAGCATCGGAATTAGGAATCATCACAAGATAAGTAAGTAGATCAAAACACTAGACATGATAACTCAATCAAAAGAACAGTCATTGCAAATGAACCTAATTCTAAGCACACTCAATAGAGGTATGAAAACAAAGCATTCAAAATGAAAATTATGCAAACCAGATGTTGAATTGAATACTCCTTCCATGCGGCTCCATTGTTGTTCTTTCCTCCTCAATGGGTTTGTGGATCTCACCTACAAGTGCACACACAATTGAAAGCAAGATTGATGAAAAGCTCAAGAGTACTAGAAGCGTAAGTTTGGTAGTTTGATAAAAATTCGGATTAGCTTTGATTGAAAATCATCCAATTTATAGAGAAATTGGAGAAATGACAAGATTAGCATGATGCAATTCAAATGGAAATTGCAAATCGATATGACAAATTATGCACTTTCCATGCACAATTTTTGATTGATTGATAATTGATGACAAACTATGACACATTCTATGTCAAAATTGATTGATTGTCAATTATGACAAATTATGACAAATTGAAATGTCATTCCCATAGAATTAGGAGATGAAATAGGAGGGAAAAGAAATTAGAAATTAAGAAAATTAGAAAATTGAAATTGATGACAATTTAGGAATTAGAAATTGATGGAAATTAGAATTTAGTGAATTAATCAATAATTTTTCATTTATTAATTAATTCACAAAGAGGAATAATTAGCCAATTAAATAAAGATTTAATTGTAATGAGAAGACTTAGGATTAATAAATAATTTAGTAATCCTAGAGGAAGAAATGACAAATTAGGTTAAATGACTAAATCATAAAACCCTAGAAGACGAATTAGAAATGCGAAAATGACAATTAGGTCTTGATTGAAGATAATTAATGTCATGATTTTGAATTGATAAATGACCAATGCGACAAAAATGATTTGATTGATGAATGCGCCAATTGACGAGGAACAATGACAAATTGATCCAAATTGACATAATTGAGACAGACAACGATCGATGACAAATCGGTCGCAAAATGACAAGATTGACAAGAGGACGAGGATCGATGATAAATAAATTGCAAGATGACAAGATTGGAAATGACCATGATCGATGACAAATCGATCGCCAAAACGACAAGATTGATAAACCGATCGCCAGATGATAAGATTGAAAAGAGGACAAAACCCTAATTAGGATTGACGATGTCCACAATGATAAGATTGATGATAAGATTGATAAGAAAGCCATGATTGATGACAAATCGATCGCAAGATTGACAGGAGGAAAAAACCCTAATTAGGATTGACGATGTCCAAAATGATGACAAATAAGCATGATCATTGATGCAACAGGATAAAACCGATCAAAATCATGACTGGATAATGTTGTCGACAAGACCAAATTTGAGAACGAGATGATTGAAGAACATAGAAGAATGACTCGATGTTCACAAATGATGAAAACCAAGTGCGTGACATAGGAGAAATGTTAATGCGACGCAAAAACCTAAAATGAGGCAATGCGCAAATGTTAAAATATGACTTCGCAAGCGTTGACCATTTTTAGGTGCCTACATTTTGCCCCTCTTTGAGACAATGCGATTTTGAGCGTTGTTTCAAAGAACAATAATGAAAATGCCCCAGACAATAATAATGACATATGCATGCCCCCTCGAGGAATTGGCTGGAAACATGCAGAAAAGAGGCCAATTGATCGATAAGAATGATAGAAAATGATAGGATCAAATGGACTGCCAAGAACGACCGAAGAAATGTTAGTAAGCAGAAATTAGACAGAGGATAGGTAGAGATGAAGAAATACTTGCTTTCACCAATGCACAGAAGTAGGTGAGAACCTTTATTTGATATGGCAAAATGGATGCGGCGCTACATGGCAATGAAGGCCAGAGCGATAATGCAATCCCTTTGCGTAAGACAGACACATCGTAGACAAACAACAATCACAACCAAAAGAAAAGGACCATGAACCATCCCGGTCACTCTAAATCACTTAGTGACATCATCGAGCAACATAGGAACATGATTGAAGCCAAAGATAAATCAGTAAAAAGATAAGATGCACAAATTCCAACAAATCAAACAAACACCTTGATCTTCGTTGTCAAAAGTTGAAAGTGTTGATAGGACGATCATGTTGCCTGGTTTCAGGACATGCGGTACCCCGTCTAAGACAGGACACAGTCTGGTTTCGAGTATACCACACCCTGTATAAGACCCATGATAGTAGAGACAAGGACAAATGATATTGAGGTTGATTGATATGACAAGTTTGATCAGGTTGAATGTTTGGTTTGATTGAAAATTTCATCTGTTGATGCATGATTGCATTAAAGCGCAGCATTGGATTGCGAGTCATTGGATGTATACTCAGTGAGCTGTCTATGCACAGAGGGGTTATTTATGTTTTTGTTTTGATTTTCGATTTTTTACAATTTTTTTGTTCATTTTTTTTCAGGACTTTATATGACTTTTTAGGGATTTTTTTCAGGACATTATTTGATTTTTATGATTTATTTCAGGACATTTTTCAATTTTTATGATTTTTTTAGGACATTTTTCAATTTTTATGATCTTTTTTTTAAGGACATTTTTCAATTTTTAAGACTTTCTTCAGGACTTTTTTCAATTTTTTATGAGATTTTTTCATGACATTTTTCAATTTTTATGAGATTTTTTTTTTCAAATTTTGCCCCTAGTGTCTAGCAAGGCAAGGAATATGATAGGTGAATAAATAGGCTTGCTGAAATGATGGTCGATAAAGGGAAGACAAAGGCCTTTTATTATGGAGACAATACGGATGCAATTTTCAAGGGCTATGGCGTGATGGGACAAGAGACTGGATATGACATTGTAAAGCAGTGACATGGCATATGGGACATGTCAAGAGGTTTTTGAAACCATGTTTAAATTTTGTGTCCTTATGTCAGATCAAGATCAAGGAATGAAAAAAAAGGTGTATGGATAGGATAAGCAAGACCAAGAATGGATAAGGGACATGGACTGAAAGTCAGGATTGGCTAAGGGATAGTGGCAGAAAGTTGCAACAAGATAGGGAATATGGATGAAAGGTTGTAATAAGCAAATGGATAAATGACCAAAAGCTATGATGGACTAAAAGCTGCAAACAAGATGCATGATGCTCATGAAGATCGTCAGCCTTGTCAAGATCAAAGGTGGAAAGGAAAACTGGACATGAGTGACAATAGGACATGAAGGGTAATGACATGGTATGATAGAATAATGAAGGTCAAAAGGATATGAAGGTGTATGACATGGGTTCGATAGGATAATGGAACGATGAAGGACAAAAGGATATGATAGGATAAAACCTACCCCCAAGTGTGGTGTGCAAGAAGTTCATGGATTACACATGACGCCTGTTTGCCAGGTTTTCATCACGGTACTTGCCCAAGGTGCCTGTTTGCCAGGTTTTCACCAGAGGACGAATCATTTTTCTTTACTTTTTCTTTTCTTTTCTTTTTCATTTTTTCACTTTTTTTTTTATCTTTTACTTTTTTTTTTTGTATTTTTGACTTTTTGCTTATTTTTTTGTATTTTTGAGCTTTTTCAATAGAAGATGGACACATGATAGGGGATGGAAGAAGGACTCAAGCGTCTTTTTTGTTTGGATAGTAACCTTGAAATAAATGGACCATGACCTTTAAAAGTATGCTCAAAGACGTTGGTAGGATAAGGACATGGAAAATGAGATGAAACTAAGGCAAGGTTTTATGCAAAGGATGGGATCAAAGGGATCGAAGGATGGAAAATATGCATTGGATAATGGATAGGGTACTGGAAGAATTGGGCTTCAGTGGATGGAAATGTAGGCAAGATTGACATTGGCACACACCTTGAGGGGTGATGGATTGATGGAGGAAAAATGGATTTCAGATTGTGAGATTTGGATGGAGGAATAGCTTGGGATTTTGGGACATAAGGGCCCAAAATGGATGAAGAATATGATGGAAGAACAGACAATCACAAGGACATATTATTCATTATTAGCTCAATCACAAACACACATTGCAATGATCTAATCCTAAGCACACTCAATAGAGATATGAAAACAAAGCATTCAAAATGAAAGATTATGCAAACCAAATGCAGAATTGAATGCTCCTTCTATGCGGCTATATTGTTCTTCTTTCCTCTTCAATGGATTTGTGGATCTCACCTACAAGTGCACATACAATTGAAAGCAAGATTGATGTTGGTTATTGGTCAAGAGTACTAGAAGCGTGATTTGACAAAGTGATTATATGATTAAGGATTTGGGATTCAAGGGATCAAGGATGGAAAATATGCATTGGATAATGGATAGAGTATTGGAAGAATTGTGCTTGAGTGGATAGAAATGTTCGCAAGATCGACATTGGCACACACCTTGAGGGGTGATGGACTGATGGAGGAAAGATGTATTTTGGATATTGAGATTTTGATGGAGGAATAGCCTGGGATTTTGGGACATAAGGGCCCAAAATGGAAGAAGGAGGTGATGGAGAAATAGACTTGGAAGATTTGGATGGAGGAATAGCAACTTTGGATGCCAAGTTGGATGTTTCTCTTTGTGCTTCAAGGGGCTTCTTGGGAATCCACATGGTTTTTGATGTTTCATGCTTTTGTGGTTCCTTGGAGTGCATTGCTTGCACAAGGGATTTAGGAACCCATATAGATTTTAACTTTGCTTTATTTTTCTCAGTGGGCCTTTGTGGCCTTTTGGATATATTTTTTTCTTTATAGATCAATTTGTTCTTTGTTTTGACATGTCGATTATATTGGACATGTTGATCCTTGAATACATGTGGATTGCTAGACTTATGACTTTTATACTTGGCATTCAAATTGCTTGGAAGAGGGAATGAATGTTGGTGTGGATGGGAATGATATGGAGGCCTGTGGGATTGATGGAAAGTTCGCCAAGATGTGTGCCTTTGCTGATGTTGCATAGGAGATGGAGGGATATAGGGACCTAGAATGGATGGAAGCGATGATGGGGAAGGTGGACATTTGGATTTTGACTTTGAAGGGATACCAACGCCTTGAGTGTGAGCTTTGTAGCCATGACCATTAGTATACTCTTTAACATGAAGGGATTCTTTCTTATGAAGGTCTACCCCTTTGCCTTTATCAATATTTTGACTAATAGGATACTCTTTGCTTTGGGAAGAAGACGCGAGTCCATTATGAGGTGGATGTGATATGAGAGAAATAATGAGATCTTGAAGTGGATTGGATTGCACCAAAGTGGAAGAACCCATTATGCATGTCAAGGGTTCATGAACATCTTGCACTGACACATCAAAATCATGAGGGGGATTAGGATTATGAGGGCAATTAGGATCATGTAGTGGACATGGTTCAATGATAGGCTCTTCAAGAGATGGAATGGGAAAAAATAATGGGATCATCAAAAGAAATGCGCTCTTGGAGTGGATATGCTGGATTAGGACGTGGAAATGGAGGAACAAGTGGATCTTGTGGAGGATTTGAAGGAATAATTTGATCTTGACAAGGAGGAAGATCATTGGAATCCTCTTTAAAGGTGCTTTTCTCTTGACTTTCAATGGGATCATCATAAAGGATGGAAGGGATATCTTGATCTTTCTCAGGAAGTGGAATGTCAATGGGATTTGAAAGGACATTGTGTTCATGAAATGGAAGGGGATCATTTGGGATTGGATGAACTGGGATATCTTGATCTTGCTCGGGGAATGGAGTGTCAATAGGACTTTGTATAGGATGGACACGAATAGGGGAATCATTGTGAGTGTCTGGGGAAATGGGGTCCTGGTCAACAATTGAATTGGATGATAAGGTTTCAGGATCTTGATCTTGATTTTCTTTAGGACACATTTCTTCATGCTCTAAATTATCCTCTTGACATGAGGTTGGACTTTGGATATACATGGCGGATTCTGACAAGGAATCAATGTTTTGGGATGAAGGAAATGCACTTTGAACATTTGCGATGGATTTTGGCAAGGAATCAATGCTTGAACATGAGGAAGAAGGACTTTGAATGGGATCCTCTAAAACAGGTAATGGCAATAAAGTGCATGGTGGCATTGGGTCTTGTATTTCTAAAACATGACAAGGATGTACATCATGAATTGGGTTATCTTGACAATCAATTATGGATAGCCCTTGGGTAATTGCATCCTTGGGTGTATTGTTTGATGAGGACAATATGGAAGGTTCTTGTGAAACTTCTAGAGGTGTAGGGATAGATGCCACTAGAGAGTCAATTTTCTTGCGAGAGGATGAGGCATCGCTAGACATAAGTGTATTATTTTGATCTTCCTCAATAAACTCACTTGGTAGGTTCCTTAAGAGCATTGCAATAAAGCCACCTTTCTTTCGAGGTTTTGACATAGTTGTATTTGGAATTTGAACTTGTTTTTGGTTTGATGTCATTTTTTGATATTGGACTTGGTTTAATTGTTCTGACATGTTTGAAACTTGGGTGGGTGTATGTTGCAACCTTTGTTTTTAAATGTTTGGTGGCGGTTGTTGACATTGATATGTTGATTGAACTTGTTGATATTCCACCATTGGTTGAACTATTTGTTGACATTGTATAGTTGGTTGGACATATTGTTGAAATTGAACCATTGGTTGTGTTGGTTGCATATGTTGGACCATTGGTTGTGATGGTTGAAAATCTGATTGATAGTAAACACCTTGTTCTTGTTGCGGAGGCACATAATGTTGAAGTTGATGTTGTCTCCTTTCTTGTAATTGTTTCATCATCTCTATTTGCGAGAGGAGAGCTGGTATATCTGACCGTTCAAGAAGAGATCTTACATCAATTGGCTCAATATTTGGATTTTGACCTGGAAATTTTCGAAACACTTTGGACATTTGTGATCTATTCTTCACCATGTTTTTCACTCTTTGTTCCAATATCTCATTTTCTTGAGCTAGTTTCTCCTCTAGTTTTTGTATTTGGAGACTTGTTTCATCATAAAGAGTTTGATCAATATAGCCTTGTTGTTGGGTTGGATAGAATTGTGATTGCCTTGTCGGTTGATACGTCAAACTTTGTTGCATCATTGGCACTTGGAACCTTGTTTCAATAGACATGTCACTTATGCAAATGCAATATTTGTGGAATTTTTTCAAGGATAATGTATGATATGCAACTAAATGCAAACTAAATAAATGAGAATGCAATCTATGTTTTTGGTTGTTTTTGAAGATTTTGACAAACTTATGAACGCAAATCTAAAAGAGACCTTTAGGAAATTGAAATGATGTCTAGACCTCAAAGGACAAAAGGACCAAGTGACAAAAGGACAAGATGACAATGTCTCCCCTATATGCTTGGATACTAAGCTAGGTTTGACAAAATGACAATGATGACAAAAGGACAAAAGTTTGATAAGGTCTAGACTTCCCAACAATGACTTAGGGTTTATCAAAGATTTGGATTACTCAAGTATGACAAAACCTAGTTTTGAGACTATATGCAAAAGGACAATTACTATGATATGATAATGACTTAAGCTTAATGAAGAGACTTAGGGTATGCAAATATGAACGTATGACAATGGTATGACTTTAATGCAAGAGGACACATGCAAGTGGATGACTCTTATTGATATGCAAAGGAGTATGACTTAGATGAAACCTAACCTTGGTACTTGACAATGAATTTTGCAAAATGCAACCTAGGATGAACCTAAATGTAAGTGACATAAATGTTGAGACAAGTTTTTGAACAATGTTGGATAACCATGCTTTAGGAATATGATCTTTGAATCTTGTTGAATTTTTGTTAGATGAATATCTTTTGTGCTTAATCTTATGTTGGATCAATTTGTTTTGCTTTTGAAATGGGATAACATTCAACTTTTGACAATCAAAGAATACAAGATATTGCAACTTGGACTCAAGACAATCATGCTCATTTCCACATTTCTTATGGTAGGCAAAGACATTAGGTACTTGAGAGGTAGACTCATTATGAGATTCAAGGAGAATACATAGATGCTTGACCCCACGGGCTCCCCTCCACGACACTCACTTCTCAGGGCAGCCAAGCATCAGTCCCCATGGAAAGCTCCCCATGGCGAACTTAGTATCTCTTCCAAGTATCTGAATTTGTCCTTCTCAAGCAACTAGAAGGGTTTTTGGCCTCTAAAAACAAGGTGTTTAGTAAGGATTTCTGTTAAGCGTTACTCCTTGATGTCACGCAAGCGTGATTGAGACATTAAGCCCATCAAGATACCAAACAAATGTAGTCGCGCAAGCACGATTTAGACCAAGAGGCCCTACTTAGATGTTGATATGAGAAAGAGTCCAAGGGTCATCACTTCCCAAGTAACTGCAATTCCCACGTAACACTTCCTTCAAAGCTTTCGCTCATCGGGTATTTTTTTATAGTGAGTTAGAATGCCAAGGAATTCTAGCCGTACTCACTTTGGGTCATTCCCTTCTCACGATTATCACTTGCTTACAAAAGCAAAGTGGTCGGGAAGGCAGGCCCTCTAAATGTGACACACAATCAACAACACAAGCATGGTATCAAAGATCTGGATTTCTGATCACCCTATGAAGGATGAGAGCATACTCTCCTACTCCAATGTCACACTTAACAATCAAAGCAAACAAATGTTTATTCCAACCTATTTAGAAAATCACTAAGTGCCTAAATTAAAAAAAAAACAATCACAAAGTTTGGTTGTTTTTCCAAGGCAACCTGCAAAACCCAAGTTAGAGGTTTGATTTATTGTCTTTGACCATCGATTCTGCATAACACATGTTAGTATTTTGATTTTTAGTCTTTGCCATGCGTATGCCAAGATTCTGCACAGATAATTAGTACCAAAAGCCAAAACACAGAAAACAGAATGCAAAAATAAGACAATTTTCAAGTAAAACACTGCATTTTTACCTCTGTTCTGGACTTTACACAGGCGTAGAAGTCATGACACAGGGGTAGAAGCCATGACACAGGCGTAGGATTACACAGGCGCAGGTTGCTTGACACAGGCGCAGGTTACCTTACACAAGCGCAGGTTTTTTTTTTCTTTTTTTTTTTTTTTTTTTTTTGTTTTTTTTTTTTTACACAAGCGCAGAATGCACTGACACAGGCGCAAAACTTATAAAAAATGCAATTAAGTGCCTTACACAGGCGCAGAATGTCTCACACAGGCGCAGAAGTCTCCAGAAAACCCTGCACGACCTTGTTTTTGGGTTTTTGGCCTGCAAATCAACTTGAAAGCACTCAAAAACACCATAAAGGGGTTAGATGGTTAGTGTTCACGTCGGGTTCACCAATTAATGTAGCATCGGAATTAGGAATCATCACAAGATAAGTAAGTAGATCAAAACACTAGACATGATAACTCAATCAAAAGAACACTCATTGCAAATGAACCTAATTCTAAGCACACTCAATAGAGGTATGAAAACAAAGCATTCAAAATGAAAATTATGCAAACCAGATGTAGAATTGAATACTCCTTCCATGCGGCTCCATTGTTGTTCTTTTCTCCTCAATGGGTTTGTGGATCTCACCTACAAGTGCACACACAATTGAAAGCAAGATTGATGAAAAGCTCAAGAGTACTAGAAGCGTAAGTTCGGTAGTTTGATAAAAATTCGGATTAGATTTGATTGAAAATCATCCAATTTATAGAGAAATTGGAGAAATGACAAGATTAGCATGATGCAATACAAATGGAAATTGCAAATCGATATGACAAATTATGCACTTTCCATGCACAATTTTTGATTGATTGATAATTGATGACAAATTATGACACATTCTATGTCAAAATTGATTGATTGTCAATTATGACAAATTATGACAAATTGAAATGTCATTCCCATAGAATTAGGAGATGAAATAGGAGGGAAAAGAAATTAGAAATTAAGAAAATTAGAAAATTGAAATTGATGACAATTTAGGAATTAGAAATTGATGGAAATTAGAATTTAGTGAATTAATCAATAATTTTTCATTTATTAATTAATTCACAAAGAGGAATAATTAGCCAATTAAATAAAGATTTAATTGTAATGAGAAGACTTAGGATTAATAAATAATTTAGTAATCCTAGAGGAAGAAATGACAAATTAGGTTAAATGACTAAATCATAAAACCCTAGAAGACGAATTAGAAATGCGAAAATGACAATTAGGTCTTGATTGAAGATAATTAATGTCATGATTTTGAATTGATAAATGACCAATGCGACAAAAATGATTTGATTGATGAATGCGCCAATTGACGAGGAACAATGACAAATTGATCCAAATTGACATAATTGAGACAGACAACGATCGATGACAAATCGGTCGCAAAATGACAAGATTGACAAGAGGATGAGGATCGATGATAAATAAATTGCAAGACGACAAGATTGGAAATGACCACGATCGATGACAAATCGATCGCCAAAACGACAAGATTGATAAACCGATCGCCAGATGATAAGATTGAAAAGAGGACAAAACCCTAATTAGGATTGACGATGTCCACAATGATAAGATTGATAAGAAAGCCACGATTGATGACAAATCGATCGCAAGATTGACAGGAGGACAAAACCCTAATTAGGATTGACGATGTCCAAAATGATGACAAATAAGCATGATCATTGATGCAACAGGATAAAACTGATCAAAATCATGACTGGATAATGTTGTCGACAAGACCAAATTTGAGAACGAGATGATTGAAGAACATAGAAGAATGATTCAATATTCGCAAATGATGAAAACCAAGTGCGTGACATAGGAGAAATGTTAATGCGACGCAAAAACCTAAAATGAGGCAATGCGCAAATGTTAAAATATGACTTCGCAAGCGTTGACCATTTTTAGGTGCCTACACTAACTTAGCTACAAGAGAGAATATCGAGCCCCATAATAAAATTCCTCTACCTAGAAATGTCCCTTTGTGATGAACTATGCCTTGTGCTTCTCAACACTGCCATCTAGACCAAGTTTCTTCTTGAACAATGATTTACAACCAATGGGTTTCTGTCCTTCAGGCATAGAATTCTTCTTCAATGTAGCCATCTCTTCATTCATGGATTCCATCCAAGAATTTGCATCATGCATGCTCATTGCCTCTCTAATAGTTGTAGGTTCATTAGTGTTAGCAATCAAAGCAAAAATACAACTAGAATCTAACAACAAATAATCAAACCTTTCTGGTGAATATCTATATCTTTCAGGTTGCCACCTATCATGACTAGAGCTCCTCAAATACTGAGGTTGAGGATCTTGTTCCTCTTTGGAACTCTTTG
This sequence comes from Cryptomeria japonica, assembly GCF_030272615.1. Lineage (NCBI taxonomy): Eukaryota > Viridiplantae > Streptophyta > Pinopsida > Cupressales > Cupressaceae > Cryptomeria > Cryptomeria japonica. The sequence goes on from NC_081411.1 coordinate 17,389,694, forward strand.
AGCTACTATAGCCCTCCTCATTATTAGGTCCTCTAGGAGTACGTACTTTAGCTCTCTCGAGAGTGGGTGGAATCTGAACTTCCTCCTTTTGCTTCTCTTCCTTCTCTAGATGTAAATCTACTATGGAATGTTTTAGCTCATAGAACATAACACTTATGCTATAAAGAACCTTCTCTCCAATTGGATCCCAGAGCTTGTAACCTTTCATACTGACACCATAGTTGATAAAGATACATTTCACTGCCTTGTTCTCCACTTTTGATCTCTTTTCACTAAGCACATGAGCATATGCCTCATAGCCAAAGACTCTAAGATGTCTCATCAAGGGATTTTTACAAAATCATGCTTTCATAGGGGTCTTTTCAACAAGCACTGAAGTAGGAGATCCATTTATCAGATAACATGTAGTGGTTGCTACCTCATCCTAGAACTTTTGTTTAAGACTGACACCATTGATCATGCTCCTAGCTCTCTCCATCATCATTTTGTTCATCCTCTCCGCAACTCCATTTTTCTATGGTGTATATGGAGTATTCTTATATCTTTGAATCCCATGGTCCTTGCAAAATGTATCGAACTCTGCCGAACAAAACTCACTACCATTATCCATCCTAAAACACTTAATTTTCCTACCATTCTAATTTTGAATCAAAGACTTAAATTTTCCTAACTGACTAAAAACTTCAGATTTACTTTTGAGGAAATAAACAAATGTCCTTCTAGAATTGTCATCTATGAAAGAAACAAAGTACACAAATCTATTTAACAAAGGTACATTACCAGGACCAAACACATATCAATGAACATCGTCCAAAACCCTAGAAGACTTATGAAAACTAGAGTAAAAGGAAACATGGTGTTTCTTTCCATAAACACAATGTTTGTAGAAGTCAAACTCAAGATTAAAATCATCGAGGTCTTCAACAAGGATCTTATTTTTCAAGGCTTGTAATCCCTTTTCACCTATGTGGCTAATTCTTTGGTGCCGTAACATTTTCTTCTTAGCTGGGAGCTTCATCTCCAAAGCATTAGCACTCTTAGGTACATGTTTTCTTCTCTTCTCGATTTGATGGTAAGGATGAAGAATCCAAAGCCCTTTTCTTGGACTTCATAGAAGTGCTATTGCACTGAACCATGGGTGCATCTAACTCATATAAAGTGCCTAATTGAAAACCCTTAACAAGCACCATAGAACCTCAAGCCATCTGACATCCACCTTGCGAGAAAATAATCTGCACTCCCATATCACTCAACTTTCTAACTGAAAGAAGGTTCCATAACAAACTAGGGATATGTAGGAAACCATCAATCCCCTTCACTCTACCTTTAGGGAATCGTATCTTGACTCTTCCATGACCAAAAACCTTAGAGATAATTCAGCAACAATGGTTACAATACAATGTATAGAGATAATTCTCTTCAAAAGTAGCTACAATAGAGATTCAATAACAATTCTGATAACATAACAATCCCTTAGAAATAATCAATCTATCTCTCACAAAACAACTATGGCATTAACATATTAATAAAGCTTAACAAAAAGAGGTATGTGCCCAAGGTTTCAAAAACCATCTTCAAACCCCAAGACGTAAGTTGTGTGACAAGAAACACCTTGCTAATCCAATGACACATTGCACATAGCAACTTCCAAAGCAACAACACCTATCACTTTCATAATCGTCATCTTGCCAAATGTAATGTAAGTACAACATAGAAGTTACAATGACCAAATAGATGCCTTCTTTACCTCACACCACTTGTCAAACGTGAACTCAAAACATAAATACAAACTGCCAAAATATAAATGTCAATGAACACTTCACCGAACGAGAAACTGTCATAGTCATAATAGAAATTTGTCATAATCTCAACATAGAAACCTTTGACACTAGTTCCTTAAAATTTAGGACTTCCAAAGTGGATGAAATAAAACAAATAATTAAATTAACATATTTGGACTCTAAGGTAGAGACAACTTAATCCCAACATATCTTACTATTGGTGTAACCATTGCACCTTCTATTAGTGCAAGTGCTAGTAATTGTTATAGAAATTTTCAATAATAGTTATTAACCCATCAGATCATTACAATAATAAGACACAAAAATGCCAATGAGATATAAACTATATTTAATAGAATCTAGTTTGTAATTATAGTAGCAATGGTTGAAAGATCCTCTATGTTAGAAAAGCGTGAATTGTAGAGAGAAAATAATCACAACATTTATATAACACCCTTCATAAAAATCATACCTATATCCACAATTATGGATCCCCCTTCTCTCCCTTGAGCTCATGCAAACAAATGATGCACACACAATGTCCTCCTCTACCAAAGGCCCTGATGGGGAGGGGTTCTCAAAGAGAGTCAATCCTTTTCCAAAAGCAAGTCAAGTGATGTCTTAGTGGGCTCCCTTCATTACACACTGGTCTATCAACCAAACTAAACATCCAAACTCTCTAGGAGTGCTCCCAATCAGTATGTGCTCATTGGTTGCTCGGGCATGGTTAAGATTCACAAGGGTAAATCCAACCTTACTCTATCAAACTCTTGACATATGCTTGCAGGGGTTGAGAAGGTTTCCATGAGGTTTTACAAGGCCAATCAACTGGTTTTGTGTTTGGGTTTCCTCCATTTCTCCATCGCTCTTTCCTTTCCCTATTTTCTAGGCCTAGTAGCCCTAGAGCCCCAATTAGCCCTACCTAACCGATTTTTGAGGAATAACTCAAAATTATCCCAAAGAACCAGAAAAAATCATTTATGTTCTAAGTACCCTTTTGGGAGAAATTTAAGATTCATGAAGTGAGGAAACTCATTCTGATTGTACAGGTATGAAACCCAAAAATGGCTTGTTTTGAAGGGTTTTAGGGTCTTTTTGGTCTTCTTCCAAGGATTTAATGTCTTCCCCGATCTGCCACACCTCCAAACTCTCACATAGGCTCTTCCACACCCCACTTGATCATCCCAAACACTTGGAAACTTCAAACCTACTCATCCCTATAAGCACTTGCAAAATTTCAATATCTTCCTAACTGGGCTATGACTAAGCTCGCCTAGGAAATGATGTCCAATGGCCTTTCAATGACCTCCAAATCAAAACAAAGACTATTTACACTGTACAAAGGTTTCATGGCTCAATTCCCAAGGGTTATTGAGAGAAACTCAAAGCACTTCAAGCTGGAACCATGTTTGGGTCTCTCAAACCCTTGCTCAGGCCGAGAGCTTTCAAAATAAAAAAACTCAATTCAAACCTGCAACAAAAACTAACTAAGATGCTTCCTCAGAACTAAAAGAACATGTACAAAAAAATTATCAAGGAACAACAATGAAATCAATCCATGGAGTACGGACTGCTGCTCCAAATTTGAGAAAACACAAGGTAAAACTTGGAAAATGGTCTTCAAAATATATTGTGATCTGCTCCAAGCGTTCACCAACCTCATTACATCCATAATCAGGGAATTTATATGTCATTTTGGTCCTAACTAACTCTCTGTCAGTTGCTTAACCACCCCTTTTCACAAAGTTGCAAAAAGTTGCTCAACATTGCAAAATGTTGTCAAGCAACCTTGACAACTTTTGCCAAAAAGTGGATTTTTGCATTTCATGCTTTGTTTCTCATTTTAAACCACCTAGGTTGAATAAAAACCACTAACATGACATGTCTCAATTCCAAATAATTCTTTTCAATATGTTTTACACCAAAATGCACGTTTATTCCATTTTAGGCTTACAAGGGCTTACAGGCCAAAATTGAGTAAAAACATGATCTCATTGGCATCCAACCTACCAATTCATATCACAACCATATGAGGACCTATGAGTAGTCCATTATTCACAATCAAAAACCAAACTATAGACTAACACACAAAAATGAATAAAATGCACTCAAAACTAGGTGCTCCTGCACCATACTCCCCCAATGAGAAAGAAGTCAAGTGACTCCTTGAGGCAACAGAGAAAGGGAAAATCCAAGTTTATAAAATTTTGCCTCAGGTACCCAAGTAGCCTCAGATGTTGGAAGGTGCTTCCATTTGATCAAGGTCTCCATATAGGCGGTATGCCTTGTTTTCTTCAAAACTTTGGAGCCTAACACCTTCTCGGCTTGGGGAATGGGTGAAGGTGGTAAGGACAGGTTTGAAAGTGCTTGAGAGACCTCTGAGACTCTACTATATTCTTCTAGAAGTGTGCCCTTATACTGCACCAAATCTGCAACATTGAAGATGGGAGATAAAGCCATATCACCGGGTAGGTCTAACTTGTATGCATTATTGCCATGTACTTGGCCAAGACTTTGTAAGGACCTATCTTCCTCATTTGAATCTTACTAGGGACACCTTAATAAATCCTTTCCTTCTTCAAGTTTACCATGACCATGTCCCCAACTGCAAATTCGATATCCTTTCTTTTATCATCTACTCTTTCCTTGATTCTTTGAGTGGTGTCTAATAGGGCTGTCCTAACCTACTCATGAACCTCTTGCATGTATTGATCCATGTCTAAGGCATGTCCACTCTATTGTCCCATCTTTCCAACATCTCTGAGCTCTAAAAAACCTCTAGGATGAAGGCCATACATAATCTCAAAAGGGCTTTTACCAGTTGACCTTTTCACACTGTCATTGTAGGCAAACTTAGCTTGATGGATGATCTGATCCCAAGCTTATCCATACTCCTTTGTCAGGCATCTAAGAAGGTTTCCAAGTGTTCTATTGACGACCTCAGTTTGGCCATCAGTTTGGGGATGATAGGATGAACTGAAAGACAAGTTAGTACCCATTCTCTGCCCAAACGTCTTCCAAAAATGACCAATAAACTTTGCATCTCTATATGATACAATGCTGATAAGTAAACCATGAAATTTAATAACCTCCTTGAAAAAAAACTAAGCAATGTGGCTAGTATCATGAGTGACCTTACATGGAATAAAATGGGTCATCTTACTAAACCTATCTACCACAACATAGAAGCTATCAAAACCTGATTTGGTTTTAGGGAAACCAAGAACAAAATCCATACTTACACACTCCCATGGCCGGTTTGGGATAGGTAAAGGCCGATAAAGACCAACATTGATGGAGGTACCCTTAGCTCTTTGGCAAACCACACATTGTTCCACATATTTCCTGACATCTCTTTGCATCTTAGGCTAATAGTAGAATCTTTGGACAAGTTCCAAAGTCTTGTCCAAACCAAAATGTCCACTTAGGCATCCATTGTGCTTCTCTTGCATCAAGGTTTCTCTCATAGACCCTTTATGCACACATAGTTGTCCATATTTGAACAAAATTTCATCTTGTAAGGTGTAATATGCATATTCACTATGAAAATGGTTTCCAAACTCTTGGCAAACCTTGTAGGCAGCAACAAAGTCTTCATCATCTTCATACAAAACCTTGAAACTATCCACTCCAATACTTTTGAGTTGCACTTCTTGCATTGTTAGTAACCTTATACTCAATGCATCAGCTACTTTATTACATTTTCCTTTCTTGTGTTTAACGGTAAAGGTATATGACTGTAAATACTCTACCCATTTAATATGCCTATGGTTCAAATTTTCTTGAGAGTTAACAAAGCTAAGAGCTTGATTATAAGTATAAACCACAAGTTCCTTAGGCAGCAAATAATGCCTCCATTTCCTAAGGGATTGGAAAAGTGCATACAACTCTAAATCATAAGAGGAATACATTTTCTTTGCATCATTGAGCTTCTCACAGAAAAAGGCAAATCTTGGCTTAAAACTGCTCCAACCGCTATGTTGCTTGCATCACATTCAAAGGTGAAGAGCTTGTCAAAGCTTGGAATAATGAGTACCGGTTGAGTAGCCACATTTGTCTTCAAGAGAAAAAATCATCTTTGTGCTTCCTTTGTCATTTGAAACTTGGTTCTCATACCTCCCTTGATTTTCTCAAGCATGGGTGCACATATTTCACTAAATCCTCTAATGAACTTTCTATAGAATTGAGCCAAGCCATGAAAACTTCTTACTTCACCCGCTGTCTTAGTTGTAGGCCAACTGATTATATCTTCCACCTTAGAGGCATCCATCTTAAAATCACCTCTTGAGATTAAAAACCCAAGATACACCAACTCTTCTTTCATAAACTCACATTTCTCCAAATTGATGGTTAGTTGCTAATCACATAGTTTTCTCAATACAATTTCTATATGCTTAAGATGTTCATCTTTAAACTTGCTAGAAATTAAGATGTCATCTAAGTAAACAACAACAAATTTACCAATATAGTCCTTGAGTACTTCATTCATGAGTCTCATGAATGTGCTAGGAGCATTTGTGAGTCCAAATGGCATAACAAGCCATTCATAGAGTCCTTATGCGATCTTGAAGGCTATCTTCCATTCATCACCCTCCTTGATTCTGATTTGGTGGTAACCACTCTTGATGTCTATCTTGGTGAAGTATTCAACACCTTCCAAAAAATCCATCAAGTCTTCAATTATTGAAAGGGAAATCTATACCTGATAGTAATCTGGTTTATGGCTCTAGAATCAGTGCAAAGTCTCCAAGTACCTCCCTTCTTTGGGGCCAAAATGGTGGGTACTGCACATGGGTTGATGCTCTTTTTGATTAGTCCATTGTCTAAGAGTTCTTGTATTTTCTTGGCTATCTCCTTGTTCTGATTTAGTATCATTTTGTAAGCTACCTTATTGGGCAATGAAGCTCCAGGTATGAAATCAATTTGGTGACTTATGGCATGTTGAGGAGGCAATGTAGCTGGTGTTCCATCACTAATAATTTCCTTAAATAGATTTAGGACCTATTGCACTTCTTTAGGAATGCATACTTTCTTCTCTTTGTTGTCTTATTTTGGCTTTACAACAATGGTACGCCCCACTCCTTCTCCTTCCTTGAGTGTGTTGATGAACTCTTTCTCACCAACTAGTAGCACATTAGAACCTTTTGATCTGCCCTCTACTTGGTCTCCTATGGACTAAATTTTGTAGGTGGTTCCATCCTTTTGAAAGGTATAAGCATTCTTCTCTCCATGGTGTATTGCTTTTCTATCAAACTGTCATGGCCTACCTAAGAGTAGGTGGAAAGCATCCATGGGCAAGATGTCACACAAGATTTTGTCCTTGTAGCCTCCTATAGTGAACTCCACTCAAGTTTGTTCATTCACAAGAACATGCTGCCCCTTGTTGAGCCATGTAACTCTATAAGGATCACTATGTGGTATTCTTGGTAAGTTGAACTTACTCACTACTTCCTTTGATATTATGTTATCTGTGGATCCTAAATCCACCACCACTCTACATACCTTTCCCATGATCTTACATTTTATCCTAAACAAGGATCTCCTTTGGCTAGGTTCCTCCTTAACCAGTTCTTTAATCAAGACTCTTCTTATCATAAGGTTCTCTCCAACCTCTAAATCCAAACTCACTTCTGATGCTTCCATTTTTGTTGCATCCTCTTGAGCATAATTTACTCTCCTCTCACCTCCTTGGGATGAAGAAGACTTCTCAAGACATCTATAGGTCGGGTGTCCAAGTTGAAGGAAATTGTAGCACTTCATTGTGGAAAAATAGGACCCTCTTCCTAATCCATTAGACCGTCCCCTATTAGAGTTGCTAGATCCCCTTCCTCTATAGCTACTCTTGCTACTGGAATCCCCACTTTGCTCAACCAACTTGGATTCCTCTTGGGATATTTGGTCTACACTTTTTCCACCAAAGCTACCTCTCTGACCTTTGCCATCTCTTCCCCTACCTCTACCTCTGTTGCTTTGCTCTTGTTTCTTCTTGCTCTTTTCCTCCACCTTTAGTGCTAATTGATAGAACTTATGCTCAGTATTAGGGCATAACAAACTCAATTCCTCTTGAATATTCCATCTCAAGCCATTCAAGTATCTGGCTACCTTGATGCTCTCATCCTCTACCACCTTGGATCTCAGACACAAATTTTGAAATTCCTCAATGTAGCTGCTCACATCCAAGTCTCTTTGTCTCAAATTTTGTCTCCTCTTGTGAAATTGTATCTCATAATCTTCAGGGATGTATGTTTCTTTCACCTTGGCCAACATTCCTTTCCAAGTGGCTATTGGCTTCTTACCTTCTTTTTGCCTCTCTTCTTCGATGAATTTACACCAAGTCAAGGCTAATCCTCTCAATGTAGACTTGGCCACTTTCACCTTTTGTGCCTCACTGATCCCATCACATTCAAAGTGATTCTCCAATCCTTCAATCCATTCCATGACTACTTCTGGCTCTATTTTGCCACAAAAAAGTTGTACTCCTTCCAAGGATTTTCCTCCTAAGGCTTTGATTGCTCTAAGTAAAGGTTCTTCGGGTAGAATAGGGTCTAGTTTAGGTGTGCTATCCTCTTCTACAACTTCTTTACCCTTCCCTTCATTGAACTTAATTGTCACTTTCTCAGTCTTGTCTTCAAGTGCATCTAGTTTTCTCTCCAATTGGAGTAATCTTTCCCTGAGGAGTCTATTCTCTTCCTCTTGGTCTTCTAAATTATTGACTAACTCTGCATTGGTCACCATCCTTAGACTATTTTTTCCTACCGATTCAATGTATGTCATGTACTGGCTTCTTTCCAAATCTTGGTTGCTCTCATACCACTATGATGGGGAGGGGTTCTCCAAGAGAGTCAATCCATTTCCAAAAGGAAGTCAAGTGATGTATTAGTGGGATCCCTTCATTACACACTAGTCTATCAGCCAAAATAAACATCCAAACTCTCTAGGAGTGCTCCCAATTAGTATGTGCTCATTGGTTGCTCAAGCATGGTTGAGATTCACAAGGGTAAATCCAACCTTACTCTATCAAACTCCTAACATATGCTTGCAGGGGTTGTAGAAGGTGTCCATAAGGTTTTAAAAGGCCAATCAACTGGTTTTGTGTTTGGGTTTCATCCATTTCTCCATCACTCTTTCCTTTCCCTATTTTCTAGGCCTAGTAGCCCTAGAGCCACAATTAGCCCTACCTAACCTGTTTTTGAGGAATAACTCAAATTATCCCAAAGAACCAGAAAAACTCATTTATGTTATGAGTACCCTTTTGGGAGAACTTTAAGATTCATGAAGTGAGGAAACTCAGTTTGACTGTAGAGGTACGGAACCCGAAAATGGCTTGTTTTGAAGGGTTTTAGGGTCTTTTTGGTCTTCTTCCAAGGGTTTAATGTCTTCCTTGATCTTCCACGCCTCCAAAATCTCACATAGGCTCTGCCACACCCCATTTTCTCATGAAAAACACTTGGCAACTTCAAACCTACTCATCCTTGCAAGCACATGCAAAATTTCAATCACTTCCTAACCAGGCTATGACTGAGCTCACCTAGGAAATGATGTCCAATGGCCTTTCAATGACCTCCAAATCAAAATAAAGACTATGTATACTGTACAAAGGTTCCATGGCTCGAGTCCCAAGGGTTATTGAGAGAAACTCAAAGGACTTCAAGCTAGAACCATGTTTTGGTCTCTCAAACCCTTGCTCAGGCCAAGAGCTTTCAAAATCAAAACTCAATTCAAACCTGCAACAAAAACTAACTAATATGCTTCCTAAGCACTACAAGAACATTTACAAAATAATTATCAAGGAACAACAATGCAATAAATCCATGGAGTATAGACTGCTACTCGAAATTGGAGGAAACACATGGTATAACTTGGAAAATGGTTTTCAAAATGTATTATGATCTCCTCTAGGCATTCACCAACCTCATTACATTCATACTCAGGGAATTTATATGTCATTTTGGGCCCAAATAACTCTCCATTGGTTGTTTAACCACCCCTTTTCTCAAAGTTGCAAAAAGTTGCTCAACGTTGCAAAATGTTGTCAAGCAACTTTGACAACTTTTGCCAAAAAGTGCATTTTTGTATTTAATGCTTTGTTTCTCATTCTAAACCACCTAGGATGACTAAAAACCACTAACATGACATGTCTCAATGCCAAATAAGGCTTTTCAATATGTTTTACACCAAAATGCACGTTTATGCCATTTTAGGCTTACAATCCAGAATTGAGTAAATACGTGATCTCATTGACAACCAACCTACCAATGCATATCACAAACACATGAGGACCTATGAGTAGTCCCTTATTCACAATCCAAAACCAAATTATATACTAACACACCAAAATGTAGAAAATGCACTCAAAACTAGGTGCTCCTGCATGAGGACCTTACACCACACCTCACATTCTTAAATCATTTTAATGTTTATTAACTCCACTTGATCCACTTGCTTGAGCAAAGTTGAAGTATTATGTTTGAACATGCCAATCCCCACATAGCAGACAAGGTAGCATATGGTGCTTCTCATAAATCCAAGTAAATAATATGGAGATTATGTGATGTAATTATATGTTCCAAAAAATATCCAAGTAAATAATATGGAGAATATGTTATTTAATTACATGTTCCAAAAATTATGTCAATGAAAATTTGAAAGATTTAAATCCTAGACTTTTAGAAATTGAAGCTATTTCCCAATGAGATGAAAGAAATTAGAGGGAGGATTGAGTGTGCCCTCATCTTGTTAACAACTGCCCTATCAAATGTTTCACTAGAAATCGAGGAGAAGAGATTGGTGTTTTGTGAGACCATGTGCAATGTGGAGTTAAAGGAAAATGTGGGGATAGAGTCACTAGTGGGGGGAAAAGTTTCTCTACAAGATAGGGGTTGTCAAGAACAAGGTGAAGGCCTACAAGTTCAGCTAAATTCAAGTCTAAACCATGTGAAATGTGGAGTTTTAGGAAAAGGTGGGGATAGAGTCACTAGTGGGGGAATAGGTTTTCTAGAAGATAGGGGCTCTCAATAAAAATGAGGAAGTGAAGGCTTTCAAGTTCAATTAAATTCAAGCCCTCTTATGTGACTTCAACATTATTTCTATGAATTTCTTATTGCAAGGTGTGAGCCCTTGGTCTCCTTGTATTGTGCAACATAGTGCTTGGGTTTGCGACATGGCTTAACCACCTCTCATAGATTCATTAAATCTGACGATTGTATTGTGCATTAATAGGTCGATCTTTTAGTGCAATGACAAGCATATTTTTAACAAACCACGCCACCTACATTATAAAAAACTATCAATTATTTGAATTTTTTATAAAAAGTACATCTCATTAATAAAATTTGAACATGATTTGATTATACACAAATACAAATCCAATTTAATTTTAGGTGGGAAACATTTAAAAACTATAGATTTTTCCAGAGAGACTTCCGTGATTGATAAATCTGACGACTAAGAAAAATCGGTAATTTTTCAATTGAAACTTGATGGAAGACAAAAACCCATCCATTGCTATAAATGAGCTCAAGCCGGCCAACCCTAAAAGTCGTGATCGACCCTCATTTGTGTGAGATTCTGCAAGAAGCGAGAACTGAGCCAAGATCTGATGTCGGTTGTAGATCACATGCAACTCCTCACGCAACAGATGATCAAAGATCAAAATAGTTGAATGAAGATAATTTCGATATGAGAGAGAAATAGAGACAAAGAAGAGAATTTGGGGAAGACTCTCACCGAGCTATCACTTCACCTGCTTGACTAGTGAAGGTGAGAGTATAGTGCTTATTATATAAAAAAATATAAGCATATACATCCAAGGGGTGCATTAACTCCTATTCCCCATAAAAAGTGGGAGGTTTTACCTTCTTGGTAAATGCCAAAACATGTGGCATAACCTCCTTACATGAAGACAAAAAAGGAGTTGAGAAAGTTGGCACATAAGGCCAAAAGAGGGTGTGAAACCCAACTACCCCATAACCCACTTAGGAAATGACAAAATAGTGGTTATGAGAGGTGGCATAACAAGCCAAAAGAGGGTGTGTAACTCAACTACCCATGTGAGGTGGAGAGTTACACATGTAGCTGAAGTATTTTGCCACGTGTCCTCATATAAACCACTCCTATTAACCTAAGCAAATGTGTATGAAAAAATAAATATCCCCTAACATAAGGAAAATAAAAAACCTACACTAACACCCCCCCTTAAGCATAGCTTAGGTGGGTGAAAATATGGGTCCCGACAAATGCAACCATGTTAGGTACCCATGTACATAGATAGCCCCCCCAAAAGAAGAAGCCCCCCCATAAGAGGAATAGCCGCCCCCTAAATAAGGAGAGAAAGAAAGGAAGACTAAGAAGTCCCTCCTGCAGTAGACACCTGTCGTATCCCAAGCAGAGATCGCAAACGAAGGAACTTGCTTTCGATGAAGGGTTTGGTGAAGATGTCCGCAGTTTGCTTCGTTGTAGAACAATACTTAAGATCAATGATGCCTTCCTGAATGAGCTCCTGAATATAGTGCATATGTATCTCAATGTGTTTCGTCCTCTGGTGATGAACTGGATTTCTTGAGATCTGTATAACACTTTGATTATCACAAAAGATGATAGTAGGCTTCCTAACTGGAATACCAAACTCAGTGAGAATATTCTGAAGCCAAATAGCCTCAGTGGTGGCATTAACTACCCCTTGATACTCAGCCTCTGTTGATGAAAGAGAAATTGCAGACTGCTTCTTACTCGACCAACAAATTGGACCAGAACCAAGTGAGAAGCAATACCTTGAAGTGGATTTGCGATCCTGAGAATCACCTGCCCAATCTGAATCCATATATCCCACTAAGTCAATATCCATGCCTGCTGCATACTGAATTCCATAATTGTGAGTACCTTGAATGTAGTGGAGAATCCGCTTAGCTGCTTTCCAATGCAACTCATGTGGCTCCTGCATGAATCTAGAGACCATGCCCACTGCATATGAAATGTCAGGTCTCGTATGAGTCAAGTAGATGAGGTTCCCAGCAATTTGTCGATATAAAGTGTTATTAACCAAGGGTGAAGAGCACTTAGCCTCAAGTTTGACCCTAGACAAAAAAGGCGTAGGTGTAGGCTTACAGTCAGCCATGCGAATTCTAGAGAGCATATCGAGTGCATACTTGGGTTGTCCAAGAAAGATGCCTAAAGAAGATTGAGTAATCTCAATTCCCAAGAAGTAATGTAGAAGACCCAAGTCTGACATCAGAAATCTATCATGTAGAGCAGTTTTCACTACCTTGATGGTGGATGAGTGACTCCCTGTGATCAACAAGTCATCAACATAGAGAACTAGAAATGTGAGAGTATCATCCTGGTGCAAAATATAGACGTTTGGATCAGAATGGCATCGAGTAAAACCAAATGTCAGAAGGAAGGAGTCCATCTTGGCATACCAAGCTCGAGGAGCTTGTTTGAGGCCATAGAGAGACTTTCGAAGTTGACACACAAGTGAAGGATCTTGAACAAACCCTTGTGGTTGCTCCATGTAGATTTCCTCCTGAAGGTCACCATGAAGAAATGCACTCTTGACATCCATCTAATGAACTTTCCAATGATGGGTTGCAGCAATAGCAAGGACAAGCCGGATGGAATTCATCTTAGCAACTGGAGCAAAAGTCTCAGAGTAATCAACCCCTGGAACTTGGGAAAAGTGTTTTGCTACCAAGCAAGCCTTATACTTATCAACCGACCCATCTGCTGCAAATTTTGTTCGATAGATCCACTTGCATCGAACAAGTTTCCTTCCCTTAGGAAGAGGAACTAAATCCCATGTGTGATTCCTTTCTAAGGAATTAAACTCTTCTTGCATTGCAACATCCCATTCGAGAACACTTGTAGCTTCTCGAAAAGACTATGGATCAGAAGTTGAAGCAATGAAGAGATGTGGAGCTTGCTGAAATTATGACCTAGTTATTCTAGAATCTAATGGATCACCAAGCCAATCTCCTGCTGACTCAAAAGTTTGTCGAGCCCAAAGAGGCACTGAAGCTGGAGAGTTTGGGGGAGAATCATCAACCTCTGAAGGATGACTATGAGAAGAATGTGAATCCTCACCATCACTATCACCATCTAAAGTGGAGGAAGAAGACTCCTGAACAGGATCAGGAGGATTAAGATCCTCAGAAGAACTGTCAACATCATGCAATGTCTCTAATGTGATAGTGGATGGAGAAGTGGTATGAGAAGAAATAGAAGAACTCTCCTCAAAATGAACACTCCTCTCAATGAACAACTCATGTGTAGAGGGATGGAGAAGTCTATACCCTTTGACATCATCTGGATACCCAACAAATATGAAAGGCTTGCTCTGCGGATCCATAGCCTTGCATTTCTCTGCTGGAATGTGGGCCCATGCAAGAGAACCAAACACTCTGAAATGCTTAACTGTAGGTTTCCGACCAGTCCAAGCTTGAAAAGGAGTTAAACCCTTCACAGCTTTATGAGGAATTCGATTCTGGATGTAACATGCACAATTGATGGCCTCTGCCCAATACTGAGGTGCCAAAGACTTGGAGTGAATCATACAATTTGCCATCTCCTTCAAGGACCTATTCTTCCGTTCTGCGACACCATTCTCCTGAGGACTATATGGAATTGTGTGCTGCATGTTGATACCTTCTGAAGCACAAAATTGTTCAAATTGATAATTTAACATATTCACCTCCATTATCTGTACGCAGAATCTTGATGAACTTCCCAGATTGTTTCTCTGCAAAAGCTTTGAAATCTAGAAAATTCTCAAATACCTCAGACTTTTGTTTGAGAAAGTAAACCCATGTAAATCTGGAAAAGTCATCAATAAATGTTAAGACATATCTAGCCCTACTAAAAGATGGTTGTGGAAATGGTCCTGCCAAGTCACTATGTACCAACTCCAATAGTTGTGGAGCTCTCCATGCTTTGCCTTTATCATACTTCTCCTTAGGATGCTTACCAAGAATACATCCCTGGCAAACTCCATCAGAAAATCGAATAGAAGGCAACCCTGAAACCATGTCTTGTTTACTGAGTTGTTGCAAGTAACGATAGTTCAAGTGGCCAAATCGTTGATGCCACAAACAACTAATCTCATCTGCATGAGTGAGTAAACCTATCGAAGGCGAGTCAAGAACAAAGTGAGAAAATTGATATAATTTGGATTGATGATCTGCTTTTCCCACAACAATAGTAGACCCATTATGCATTTCACTGATTACCACTGTATCTGGCGTGAACTCAACTCACTTGCTAGAACCAGTGTGAGTGATCTGATAAACAGATAGGAGATTAGTTGATAAAGATGGAACACAAAGGACATCCTTAAATGTTCCTTCGCCCACATCAACAGACCCTCTCCCATGCACTTCAACAGGAGTGTCATCACCCATTAGTATGGAAGGCATAGAACATGGCTCTAAAGAGGTGAAATCATCTTTTGAAGAAGCCATGTGGTGTGAAGCACCCGAGTCAATTATCCAAGAATTGGGTTGTGAAGCAACAACAACCAGGGCCTTACCCTTTCCTTTCCCTTTACTCTTATCTGTATCCTTAGAAGATCCTTCTGATGAACTATATTTGACTGAATCAGGCACCTTGATATTATTCTTTTCAAGAAGATTTGAAAGGTGATCAATTTGTTTCTTTAAACACTTATGTTCATCATGACCAGGCCTCTTACAGTAAGAACACTTGACCTTCTCCTTCTTAGGTTGTTCACCTCTTGATGAAGAGGTCTGATTATCTACTTTTGAAGTAGCAGATTTCTGATCTTTTTTCTTCTCTCCTTAGTTCTTTTGTTTCTTATCTTGCTTACTAGACCCTTTTTGTTCTTTTGTGCCTTGATTTACAACTAAGACATGTGACTTAGAGGGTTTTATTGTACCCATTTGAACCAATTTGTCTTGCTCCCTAGTGAGTTCTGCAACAAACTCATCCAGAGAAGGCATTTTGAATGTGGTACCTAGGGCACATTTTGTAGCATAGAATGTAGAAACAAATACTGAATAGTTAGGACCAAGCTTAGAAAGAATACTCAAGATCAGTTGCTTATCATCTTTCTTAGTTCCACACCGTTCCAACTGCAATCTTATAGACTTAAGTTTAGTGAAGAAGTCTTGTATAGTATCAAAATTGGTTGGATTCAACCCTATGAGTTCATTCTCTAATTGATGACCTCTTAGCTCATCCTGCTTACCAAAGAGGTTTTCCAAAGTGGTCCACACTGCATTTGGTGTAGTGGCAGATTCAATGTGAAAAAGGAGGTCTGGAGAGACTGACATACATAGAGTACCAAAAGCTTCATCACATTTATTAAACCATTTAATCTTTTCTACAACATCTTGAGGTTCAGTTTCAAGTCCCATAGTAACACGATGATATCCATATCTTTTCAGATATATTATCATCTTAGATTTCCATTCAAAGTAATTATATGGTGTTAAAAGTGGAACTATAGATGCATCCATGATAGTAGAAAAAAAGATTGCAAAGAATCAGGAAAAGTGCAAGAAAGAAGGCACAAGAGACGCCGCACCTTTTCACTAGTCTCAGAAATCACCCCCCCCCCCCAAATATTACAAGGTTGGCACTTTATAATTAGTGCATTTACAAGGCTTTTTATCAGATTACAATTCTTTAAGAAACCAATAGAGATTTCAAATACAAATAATTTGAGACAAGATCTGAAAAAAATTAGCCTTATAACTGCTTAATTTATCTCAATACCTTTCCAACAACTATTAGTTTTTGAAAAACAAAGTTGTGAGGAGAAAGATATGACCAGTTGAAGAGAAAATGAAGTAGCTGATACAACCTTTAATATCTGATAGAAAAAGGCAAAAAATTTCAATTAGACCTGCAATAATGGAGAGTGCTCATTTCCATCTTTCTGTCAAGTATTTGTTTGCAAAAATCTGACACCCGAGGCAAAAGTTGTGCAACTTTTAAGAAATGTTGCTGAATTTCCTCTGATTTTTTTACTGTGTCCTCCAAACTCTGATTTTGGTGAAGTAAAAGTCACTTTTGACTTTGTCAAGCCTTATGGACACTCTGGAAATTCTTATTAAGCTTCCAATATTACCACAAAGCTGCAATCACCCAGATCTTACAAGGACACATACATGTAAACCAAATTTAACTAGAAACTATTTTCCTTTAAACTGTTCTGATTCTCCAGATCACACGAGAATGCAGGAGAAGAGCATACTTAGTTTTTAAGGAAAATATTAGCTATATAAAAGTCTCAAATCCCTCAAATAAATTAAGAAAAACAATGAGCTATACCAGACAATAAGCTCTGATACCATGTGAGATTCTGCGAGAAGCGAGAACCGAGCCAAGATCTGATGTCGGTCGTAGATCACATGCAACTCCTCACGCAACAGATGATCAAAGATCAAAATAGCTGAATGAAGATAATTTCGATATGAGAGAAAAATAGAGACAAAGAAGATAATTTGGGGAAGACTCTCACCGAGCTATCACTTCACCTGCTTGACTAGTGAAGGTGAGAGTATAGTGCTTATTATATAGAAAAATATAAGCATATACATCCAAGGGGTGCATTAACTCCTATTCCCCATAAAAGTGGGAGGTTTTACCTTCTTGGTAAATGCCAAAACATGTGGCATAACCTCCTTACATGAAGACAAAAAAGGAGTTGAGAAAGTTGGCACATAAGGCCAAAAGAGGGTGTGAAACCCAACTACCCCATAACCCACCTAGGAAATGACAAAATAGTGGTTATGAGAGGTGGCACAACAAGCCAAAAGAGGGTGTGTAACTCAACTACCCATGTGAGGTGGAGAGTTACACATGTAGTTGAAGTATTTCGCCACGTGTCCTCATATAAACCACTCCTATTAACCTAAGCAAGCTTAAATAATATATGTGTAGGAAAAAATAAATATCTCCTAACATAAGGAAAATGAAAAACCTACACTAACAATTTGAACATATTAATGGCATCGACTCTATTGTTTTCATTTTTGTACCTCTTGGCCTATTGCGCCATATCATTACTACCTACTCCACGTAATTTCCTTGGTGTAAGGCTATTTGCATTAAGGGCAATAATGTGATGGGAACGAAGCTTTCAATGGAATTGACTGCCATATGAACACTCATGCTACCTCTTGAAAAAATGCAGAATGCAAACAAGTTTATTGCATATTTATTGTATCAACTTTATTGTTTCTTTTTGTACATTTTGGCCTATTGTCCCATATTATTACTACCTACTCCACGTAATTTCTTGGGTGTAGCGCTATTTGCATTAAGGAAAATGATATGATAGGACGAAGATTTCAATGGAATTGACTAGCATGTGATCATCCATGCTACCTCTGGCAAAAATTGCAGAATGCGGACAAGTGAGATGCATCTGGCAAACTATACGACAGATATCAAAGGGAACCGAGAAGATGCAATGCACCATCTTTGGCCTTTTATGACGGACCAACCATTCGACCCAATTTCTACATTTTGATCATTTTGACCTTTTCTTGCCAATTTTTATCCTTAAAATTGTTATGAATGTTTATATTATATTTAAAAAATAATATTATTTATATTAAAAAAAATTGTATAGAAAAAGTTACTCTCACCGTGGGAAAGGACTATACAGTCATATAAATAGCAGCTGACAAGATAGTTTTCTTTATTCATTAAATAAATTAAAAATTAGAACACAATAATATTTTGATTTTTAATTTTATTCAATAAATTCAAAAAAATAAAATTGTCCACTACTATTTATATGACTGCATAGCAGCCACATAGCAGTTTCCCTTTAAGTCTATATAAGATACTAACATTGAGCAAGATAAGATAAAATAGGCTGTTAAAAGATAGGTACGAACAAGAGGCCTAAAGAGATAACAATCATCTAAGAGAAAGGATCCAATACTTGAACATGTTCTAATAGTTGCGAGGGTTCTTGACATATTTTGATCTATTAATATAGCATATATAGATTACTGATTGAAAATTAAAATTTTATTTTTCTATATTTTTATTTTAATAAATACAATGTAATTCCGAATAGTGGGATGCCGCCTCTCTTGCTTATTAAGAGCAATGAATAACATGAATTGGATTGGATGATAAGTAAAAATACCTTTAGGTACTAGATTCTAGTACTCCGGGTTGCCCGGGACTTGAACCCAGAGCTCATCGGATGGAGTGGATTATCCGCTCTTTCTTTTTATAAGAGCAAGAAATCTCTCCCCAAACCGTGCTTGCAATTTTCATTGCACACGGCTTTCTCCATGTAGTAATTTACTAATCATTTGGTGGGATTTCCGGGTGGAAAAGAGCTATAGGATCATAAATTGATCTTGGCAATTGCTCAATAAGCATTTCATTGGTCAAATCAGTTTTCTATTTGTTTATTCTGCATCTTTTGCCAGAAATTAGCCAGGGGATTTATCTGGCTAATTTCTGAATTCCAAATTCGTTCTCTCTGTGAACGAGTTTTTGAAAAGGACGAAGAAATGAATTTTTCTTTTGAAAATCATTTTAATTTTGCTTCACACAATATGAACCTTTGGGGAGCTATAATTTTACATAAGACCATAATAGTAACACCCGTTTCAAATGTTGTTGAATGTTAAATTAAGACATAACAAAAATATATATATATATTTAACTGGAATCATGCTTTCTATCAGACAACTAAAACCGCTTTATAAAAAAAAAATCTTTAATACTAATTTATGTGGCATCTTTATGGAGAAATTCCTGCCTGTGTGTTAGCGGGAAGAAAAAAGAAACTCTTATTAAATTGCAAATTGAGAAACACTACAACTGAGGTGGGGTCCACCGTCACCATAGTTGACTTTGTAATTGTTTCTTGCACGGCACTCCTCTGAGATGCTTCTGCGTTTCTTCCACGTGTTTTCATCCCTTCTTATCTTTATCAGTACTCCCTCTCCTCTTATAACTCAGCACTTCCTCTCCTCAACGATAAGCCTTGTTCCGTACGATTTCATCTTTCATTGTTTCTGTCTGTCAAAGTTCAAGTCCAATTCCATGGCATCTAGTTCTACTTCCCAAGAAATTGTTCCCTCTCCATCTACTTCTGCTACACGCTCAAGGGGATTCAGATCTATGTTTTCATCCCGCTGTAATTGCTTTAATTGCTGTTCAGTCCAATCCAATTCTATACCATCTACATCGACCACTAGTACTCAGCCTACACATGCTTCTCAAGGGATCACACCATCTCCCTCTGATACGCATGCTTTTGAACAAGCTGCACCTGCATCTACTTCTACTCTTAGTTGTAACACTAAGCGTGAACCAGAGAATGAACATACAAATGCTTTTGAAGGGATCGCACCCTCTCCATCCACTTCTGGTAGATCCACAATGCCAGAGAGAAAGCTACCATACGATGTATTTATTAATCATCGTGGCCCTGATGTCAAGCACACACTCGCAGCCAGTCTCTATAACACCCTCACTGTCATGGGATTGAGGGTTTTTCTTGACAAAGAAGAGCTTGAATTGGGGGATTTCTTGCCCACAGAAATAGAAGAGGCGATGCGCAGTGCATCTCTTCATATAGCTATATTTTCCCAAAATTATGCAGAATCCCCATGGTGTTTGGCAGAGCTTTCATTTATGATCAAAACGGGCACTAAAATTGTTCCTGTCTTCTATCATGTTGAGACTGATGTTGTTCGATATGCAAAAGGGGTCTATGCCGAAGCATTTTCACGACATGAAGAAAAGGGTAGATATACCTTAAAAATGCTTCAGGAGTGGAAGAATGCGCTCAAGAATGTTTCATATAATTTCGGTGACATAGTTCGTGATGAAGAGTGAGTACCAAATACTCTGTGTCCGGTAGTTATTTTTTCATATCAGTTTCTCAATTTCTTTTCTTTTCTGTAAAAGAAATAAAAATTTATTAAATCACGAAAAGAGACACAAAATAAAAAGGGTCAACCATCCAACAAAAAGAGTATTACATAGTTCTCTGTATTCTATTTTATCTTGTTCTTGTGGAATATTTGTTTTGTTTCGTTGTTTATCTTCCGCATTTGGGGCCTTTCTCGTTTCTTCGTATGTTTAATGATATTTATCCTGTTTCATTTTGTCGTTGGTATAAATGTTTAGTGATGTGGGGAGGCTGCTCAAGAATATTGTGAATCATGTTTTGAAAGAAATAAAAAATGTGCCATTTGAGTTTGCCAAGCATCCAATTGGACTAGATGAAGCTTTCCAAGATTTTGAAAGGACAAGAATTCAATCTGCAGGAAGCCAACACAATGTGCAAATTGTGGGAATATGGGGCATGGGTGGCTCTGGCAAAACGACTCTTGCCAAACAGATATATAATAATAAACATATAACTATGGACAAATCTAGTTTCCTATTAGATGTCAGAGATGCTGCTTCCAGAAGTAAATTGCACAAGAAACAGAAGAAACTTATAGAGGACCTTGGTATCCAAGGAGTATCAATTGAGAATGTAGAAGAAGGGAAGAGGATTCTCAGTAATCGTTTGCAATCTATTCGGGTGCTCATCATTCTGGATGATGTAGATAATGTAGACCAATTGGATGCTCTAGTGCCCAGGAAGGACGGTCTTGGATGGGGTAGTCTGATTGTGGTCACTTCAAGAGAATTTGAAGTCTTTCGATCCTCGGGTATCTCATCTATTTATAAAATGAAAGCATTGGATCCACCTCATGCCAAGCAACTCTTTTGTTGGCATGCTTTCTTTGAGCCCTCTCCACACCAAGGATTTGAAGATTTGGTTGAAAAATTTCTAAATGTTTGTGATGGGTTACCACTGTCTCTAAAAGTTTTTGGAGCACAGTTATATGGTATCACCAATAAAGATTATTGGAAAACTCAATTGCAAAAGATCTTAAGAATTTTACCAAAGGATATTAAAGAGAGAATGAAAATTAGTTATGATGCCCTAGATGATGAGGAAAGGCAGATATTCTTAGATATTGCCTGTTTCTTTATTGGAACAGAAATAACTTCAGCGATTGCAGCATGGGACGGATTGGGGTGGAATGGTCTACACAGTTGGGAACAACTTTTGAATAAATGTCTTGTTGAGTCCGATTATGATTTCATAAGAATGCACGATCATTTAAGAGATTTGGGAAGAGAAATTGCAAATCAGCGGTCACCCTACCGACTCTGGTCTTCTCAACAAATTATTAATGTTGATAATGGAATACAGGTAAAATTAATATTTTTCTGTCTCGTTGTCTTCTTTTGATTAATGGCTTCAAAAAATTTAATGTTTCCATAAAAATTTATTTCATTTCCATTTGTATTTAAAAGGGAATTTCTATTCGAGCAATAACGACCAGTGTAACTGGATCCACGAGCGATACTGAGGAGTTCCATCAATGTTCCCAGGGTCGAAAGCTCGTAGTTAACACAAACAGAGGATCCTATAGCTTGGAACCGTCTTTGCTTGGATTAAAATTTCTTCATATTGAAGGAAATGGTTATAATCAAGTAATTGGTTATCTATCAAGACAGCTTGTATTGCTTCGCTGGAATGACATTGAGCAGAGAAATCTTCGATCATTGAGATCATTGCAAAATTTGAGGGTTTTAGAACTCTACGGAAATTGGAATCGTGAGAAACGTTTCCTAAAAGAATTATGGAAGACTGATGACCATGTAAGTATCTTCCTTCAATAAAAACATTTTAAAGCTTTACTTCCATATTTTTTATTGTTCAATGTCAAAAAAATTGCAGGCTCCTGTGCAGTTGAGAGAGTTGGTTATTTTTAACTGCTCAGAATTCCAAGGATTTCCAAAGTCAATAGGATGTCTTAAGCATTTGAAAAAGATAGCTGTGATAAACGGCAGTAAGATGACGAATTTGCCGAAGGAATTTTGTCTTCTTCAATCGCTGGAGCACTTGGAGTTATGGGATCAAGAGCTGTCATCACTACCTAGCGGTTTTGGTGATTTGAAAAACTTGAGGCATCTTGAGTTGCGCAATTGTGGGAAATTAAAAAGGTTACCAATCTCTTTTAAGGAGCTGACACTTCTGCAACACATCTCCTTAGGGGGATGTGATAACCTCAACTTAGAGCTGGACATTCTAGAAAATATGACAAAGCTAGAGTATTTGGATATCGAATCTTGCAACAGGCTTTCGGAGGAGCTGCCTCGTCACATTACAAATCAGGCCTCCTTGACAGAGCTCTCCTGTCGGTTAAGGGAGGTACCAGTGAACATCGATCAACTGACCAAGTTGCAAAGGATGAATATCAGCGGTACAATGTTGACGAGCCTGCCGACATCTGTTGGAGATTTGTCTTCCTTGACTTCTCTTCGAATTTGGAATTCCCCCAAGCTGGAATGTTTGCCTGATTCTCTAGGCCGCCTTAATCTCTTGCAGCATTTAGACATAGCCTGTAAAGGAGTGAAATCCTTACCAAAATCAGCTAGGCAACTGATTAATCTTCAAACACTGAAAATAAGCTCGTGCTCACTCAGGGAATTCGATCTCGGGGCAGGGTTGTTCACTTGTTTAAAGGAGATACAGCTAATTGGAACTGAAGTGTCCAAGATCTCCATCTCTTGTCCCAGCCTCGAGATTCTCACACTTTGGGATAATCGCCATCTCATAGGGATAGAAGTTCCACCAAATAAACTCCAGAGAATCTCTTTGGCAAGGAGCCCCGAGTTGGATGTGCTTCCCAGTTTTGCACAATCAGCTTTTCTCCGAGAATTTAAACTCGAAGGCTGCTACAGAGTCAAGAAAATACAAGGTTTGGAACATTGCAGAGAGTTAGAGGAGCTGACAACAGAAACGAGGTGGGAAGAGGCAGGTATAGAAAGTTTGGAGCGCATGCACAGATTGAGAATAGTGCGACTCAAAGCAGTCAGCAGATCAGGCGTTGAAGGTTGCATTCAAAGCATGCAGGTAATAATAGTTTATTAACATACATAATTCTAATTATTTTCAATTGTACATTGGCTAATGTATTGATGTGCAATTTATTTGCAGAAATGGCCACGAGAAGACATAATCGTTTGCGCGCAGGCGGTCCCTGATGCTTCTGCACTTGTAAAATCCTTTGCCTTGCCCAATCTCTCTGTCGTTGACTCCTTCACTAAACGGAAGATCATGTCAGACCCATCCCTCAAATGTCCCTCCGCTGCTCGCTGCATTCTTGTATGTTTTGTTTTGAATTGTGAATCCCCAAAAACTTCATTGCATTTGGCATGCAGTAAAGAAAATGAGGAGCACAAAACATATCTGTGGAACTATCCTGGGATAGTGTTGGAGAAGGGCAAATGGGTATGGATAGCGCTCTTCACACAACATTCCGAGTTCCACAAGGAGATTTCACGCCACACACAATCACGGGTACACATAATTGGGGGTTACCACGCATTTGGGTACCTTCCATTTGAAGGAGAAGTGGAGAAAGGATTGATTGTGACGGGAGAAGAGGAGAGAGTTTGGGAGGTTTTCACTCACTTATGGGCGTCTGTATCAAATTAATAATTTTATTGTTAACAATATTAATATGCATATGAATTAAAATATATTCGTGCAAATTAAAGGACACATTTTCTTCTAACTTCATTATTTTTTAAGTCCCTCTTAAGTAGGGAACTAATGTTTTCATCTCCAGCATTAGTATGTTTTGAAAACTGTGTGAATTCAAAAATTTAATATATCAAAATTTCTTATTTGTTTCCATAAATTTTTTTTTAAAATTATTAATTTTTTGATTTATCATTGGATGTTTCATTTTTTCCTGGGGTTTATTTATTTTATTTTTAAAAAATATTTGCTATTATTATCATTATGTAGAGTATATTGCAACCCAACTGTCAAATTGCATACTTGTTTAATCAATCTGAAATATTTAAATGTACTACATATTTAAATCAGGTACAAGGGCATGCGGCAGTACACATTGCTTAATGGCTGCGACTAGCTATGACAGGCGGTGGTGTACGTGCCTTGTTGTTGCTGCTTCTACGTACTTCTTGCATTTGCCTCAACTTATTAATTATACTTCTAGGTTTTTCTACCAGCTACTCTCTGCTCTGTTTGCTGCTCTGTTATGTTTGCTGCTTTTTATTAGGGACTCGGTGAATCATAGGCAATAAGGTGCTGCAAGGGACTCAGTGAATCAAAGGAAACAAGGTGTTTTAGCGGAGACAAAGGTATTTCTCTTGCTATTCTGAGTTGAAAATATGATTTTGAAATGTTACTGTTCATATGCTAAAAACCTGATACTCTGCCTCCTATTTAAATTTTGATTGTGCCCTTCTTGACCCTGCAATTTTGGGTACTTGCAACTAGAATGTTTGATAAATACCTTTTCTCGTGCACTTCGGTGAATGCCCATTGCTTTTCGAAGTCCCCTAAGCATTTGCATTTGCCTATTACATTTGCTTGAAAGTTTTAAAGGCCTTTTTATCGGACCCATTTGTGAACACCATGATTGAGTGGGCATCCTATTCTTCCACTTGAATGGAAAGGTCAAGATTTAGCAGTTACAGAGCACATGCTGAGTTTCCCAACACTAGATTAAGTTTGCTTGCCACATAGAAAGCCATATCTTTCCCAATTCGACAAAGAGAATAAAGATTGTGCACTTGTGCTCCACGATTAAAATTTTGGAGAATTATATTATGCTTTCAACAATAATCTTAAACAGACGATTGTTAAATACAAATTTTTAAGTTTACAGATAGCTATTAGAAATCTTTCCTCTATTTTTCATCCGAAATTAATTCTTTGGGATGCAATTCCCCTTCTCATGCCAATTATCTTCATTTTTTTTACCTCTGTATTTAATTCGTACTGCTGTAAGTGTTGACTTTGGCATGTTTTGTCATTGATGTCAAAAGGTTGGTAAATGGCGTGGCATATGGTTGATCAGATTAGATTCATAATAGGACGACTCTACAAATCTAATCTTGTGTATTACATGGATACATTCATGAAAGAGAGAAAGCTGGACAAACATACACTAGAATTGGCCCTTTGCTTGTCTTTGAATTGCTTGTCTGATGGAAGGAAATTTATGAAAGTGTACAGTTTACAATTGTCATCACAATCAAAACAGAAGCAAGAACACCAGCCACATAAGACACAATGTGAATCTGATATTATTAAGTCAAGTACGGGAGTAACTTCGACAACCAATTCTTAAAATGTTTCCTGTGAAGATATTCAACTTGTGCAAAATTTGATAAAAAGGTGCCGACAGTTATATATGAACCAGGGTGAAGCAATAAATACTTTATTGAATCAAGCAAAAGTAAATCCAGGATTTAGAAGTCTTGGGCGACGGGAGCTTTATGTGATGACAAAATATAATGACAAATTTGACAAAGAATCAGGCATGAATATTTGATAGAAGAATGACAAAGAATCAGGCATGAATATTTGATAGAAGAATTATCACCAGTGTGCTCAAGAGTCTTCAGAATACTTTACAACAATGCAATCGACTAGTTTAAAGTAGATTCAACAATTTATACGGTACCTTTGAGAGGCTCATAAAGATGTATATGGAAAGGAGAAATCATCTCATAGTTTGCTCTTGACCTTCCAAGAAAGTCGTGCCCTCCATTCTGTTGTTCATGGTTTTAAAATGTGAATTTGGGGTACTAATCTGGTGCGATTCCTACCTATATTCGCTGCAAATAAGTCACAGATTGGTTCAAACCTATGGATTTAGTGACTGAGAATATCATATCTATAAATTCGTGAGGGAACTTTAGAGTTTACGTTGCTTATATCCAGCAGTTGTTTGGTGACATTTATACACCCTGTTTGAGCATGTCTTGGGGTTGTAATAGCTGCAAGTTAATTCGTCAAATGAGGGGAAGGGTATCTACATTTTGAACAAGTGTCCCAAGAAACCAACATCAGTATTTTGATTGAATATTCATTGCTTATAAATTCTCAGCGTGGGAAGAAGGTTATCTTACATACCCATGCATGTATTTAAATGGGTTAATATTGCCGATTTTTAATCAAGGTTTGGTTAGTAGCACGACTTGGCAAGACAAAGTTGACATTTGATAAGTTAGATGATGTTGAAATATAATTAATTTGTTAAAGATCCACGGTGGAATGAAGTTGGCGGCAGTTGCGGCAGTTGTAACTGAATACAACTTCTTAACTATCTACAGACACTTTATAGTTGCATATTCATTCGAAGGTTAATAAGGATTATATTTATTGAATAGCTTTCTACAGATAACGAAATATATCAAATCATGCTAAAAATATGTCGCAAACATAATGGAAGAACCAGTGAGTTAAAAGTTGTGTGCAAAGACAGAGGATTCAAGAATACACAGTGAGCAGAGATTACAATATAGAATGCAGTGAATGTGGATATTATTGCAAACAGTGTTGTAGCCATTCATTTTATGTGAGGAAGCATACGAAGAAGATACAGAAAGAATGGTAATCTGATTCTGCTGATTATAAATATTGTTCTTGATCTTTTATGAAGTAATGTATGTCTGTTTGTAGACAAGGGTTTGTACGGGTTTGTATGTTTATTGTTTACACCAACGAATAAAGACTGAAATGTTTGATTGTTTATAAGGGAGAATGAAGGGATGAATACAGCTAATGCAGGACAGATTGAAGTAAATTTGAATAACAGGGAAATATCATGCTTGTAACTGGAAGAGAGAAATGTATTTTATTGTCATGTGTATGTGTCTGTATCAGTTTGCAGAAGTTTTGTGACAGGGTTATGGTTGCAAGTAGTTTGAGGAGGAAGATTATTGACATTAAGATCGCAGATGCATAACATAATGTTAATGTCATATTTGTAGGTATACTTGTGAAATGATGTATTGGCATGTTTATCATTGATTGGTGCGGGTAGAAAGCATAGTGGTAACACTAAGGTTTTTCAGTGGTTGATGTATTGTCTTGATTATCTTTCTCAACAAGACCAGATTGTAAATTGGGGATTTGTGGGATAAAGACAAGATCTCTATGATGTTGAATTGTTTCAAGTGCTTTGTATTGTAACAGAGTTTCCCTCTGATTAAATCTTTTATTTGTATCTTGTTTATGGGGTTGGTGCTCCAGAAGTTGGTGCTTCTAAATCAGTGTGGGGTTGATGCTCCAAGAAGTTGGTGCTTCTAAATTGTAAGGGGTTGGTGCTCCTAGAGTGGGTGCTCTAAACATTTGCCTATAAGGCTTAATAAAAGACAAATTGGAGAGTGGTTTTTACCCTTAGGGGTTTTCCACTATAAAAGCTATGTCAATTATCTTATCGTGTGCATGTGCTTTATTGTTTATTATATCTTATATCTGTTGCACATGCATTCAATGTTGATGGTGTTATTATGTTATTTGCTACATATGCAAATGGTTTAAAGTTTCAAATGGTTAAGGATATTATTGTTTACATATGCAAATGGTTTAAAGTTTCAAATGGTTAAGGATATTCTTGTTTAAGGATATTCTTGTTTTACAGATCACTGATTCACCCCCCCCTCTCAGTGATCCTAGTATTCCAACAGTAAGTTCGCTCCTCTGGATAAGAATATAATGTATAGATTTGCTATGAAAGGTTCCTCTTCACAAATGTTCCTTGTTGGGATCTTTCGTGTACTTCTTTTTACTCTTTCTATGGTCTGAATAGATGAAAGGACAGGTTTAGGAAGTAGTTGGGATTTTCACCTGCAGGAGAACTCCAGATCGAACTTTGTGATGATTTCTTTTATTTCATTTTGATTGCATTACAAAATGCATCATAGTTGATCCAATTCCAATTTTGACTATATTTCTGGTTCTTTTTTCTCCAGAAGATTTTTATTTAACGGTTTCAGCCATCGTATGGATTGGAGAGGCAAATAAATATCTTACATATAGAGGAAGATAATTGTGCGATGTCGAAATATGATGATTTTAGTTACAGGAATGTAGGATATTGGGTAGAAAATTCTTGAGAGATTTAGTGTTCTCTACAATATTCTGTGTAATGAAAAATCTCCAAATTGGCCCTAGGTCAAATTTGCTTACTCAAAAACTAGACATTCGCCACACTTACCTACCATGAGATGTAGAGATACACAACTTAGCCTCCTCAAGACACACATTTGCCACTCAAGCCCCCATGCGTTTTCCTCAATACAAGATACGCCATCAAGCTAATAATTTTCAACTTTCATCACATCGGCATGAGCATTCAAGGGTGCCACTTTTACAACAGACATTACTTATCTTATCTCTTCAATCAAGTTTCCCATTCATACCCCTATCCCAACTTGCAAGCTTGAGCTCACAACGTGGCAAAACTTCTAGCAGACTTATATGCCTTCGAAAACATGTTAATACAGAGATATTAGAAAATGCAACTAGAAGTCTTTGATTGAAATCATGAACTAACTCTTACTCTTGGTTGTTTCCTTCATGTTGCCAATGGTTTCTTGGGCTTGTCCTTCATAAGATTGAGCTGTTCCCTTCACATTACCTAATTTTTCCCCTGCTTTGCCTCCATATGATTGAGCTGAACCCTTTGCATCTTGCAAGGTTTTTAATCCTTCACTTGCTTTAAGTCCTCCATGAGAATGAGCATACTCTCAACATACATATTGTTGTCAATTGGACAGAATGGGCCCAGTCAACATTTTACTTGTCTTTTGCTACTAACAAGACTGGTAACCATTCTTTCATCTAGACTAGTCATGCTCAAGCTGTATGGAATATATGAATTGCTGATACGTTCCTCTTCCAAAATAGAAAACATGAAGAGACAAAAAGATACCTGTTCAATTGAACAAGTTTTTATGATTGTAAAGCTCCTTCAATCTGCTTGCCCAACCCACAAATTCTAGAAGTAATTTGGCTGTAACACAATTAAATGAGTAACGATCAATCACTTCACTCTTTTCTCCAAAACTAGATTTACTACTCTTGCTTATAACTGAAGATCAATTTGGCAGCATATGAGAAACGAAGAACCTTTTACATGCCAACACCCGGCCTTTGTAACAACCACCAAAGAAGTTTGTTGTCCCAATAAACTTTATTGACCTCAAACTTTATGGGCCGAGTGTTAGGCTCTCTTGTTTAGTTAATATAAAAAGTAGTGAATTGTCTCCTGTTCAATCTTATGATCAACTTCCAAGCATCCACAAGGAATTCTGTAAAGGCCTGTGCTTTACTTGAGGAATTTGCAAGGTCGAAGATATGGATTATGACAATCTTATATGCAACGTGAGTTGAGCATAATCATCTTCCCAATGCCAATGATATTCTAGCCTCTAATCTTGAAAAGCAATGCACTAACTACTTTTCAAATTTTGCTAGAATTTCCTATTAAACTATTTTAAAAATTATTAATTTTTTGATCTATCATTGGCTACAATGGCTGATCATTTTCAGCTATAACATACCAATACTATTTCGTAGCCAGGGTTCAACTTTCTCCTGAAAACTTCGTAAATTTACAGCACCTCCAAAACAGAGAGCCCACCCCCCAAGAGTACCGTTAGACAAAGGCAGGGTCCCCCATAGAGCGAGCTGTCACACCACTTTTTCATGTGGTGGCCCCATGACAAGTTCTCAAAGGCCTATGTTAAGAAATGGATCAGACTAATTCTTAATTACAGGGGGATCATGTCCAGGGTTTATAAGTGGAGCCAGAATTTCATAGGAAGCATCCAAATTAATAGGGGACATTTTGTACCCACTGAAAGCATGTGTGGTGTGAATTTTATTTCTTTTTAATGAAGTAATGGACAATAATTAATACCTGAATATTTTTTAATTTTATGAAGCCATTTAACAACATGACAGTTTTTTTCTACAGAACCTGTGGATTAAAACATGGTATAGCACCCTTCACTACATAATACTTCATTGTCTTCCATATCAATTTCATGAAACATTGGATTTCATAACGACCAGCTTCAACTTTCTGACTTTACCAGCCTATTTATATATCCTAAGCTTTTTAGGGGTGTTTATTACTTCAAGAATGCACATCAACAATTATCATTTTGTCAAAAAAACACTTAAGCACCTAGATGGTGCTGAACTCAAATCTTCTATAATACCAAAAAAAACAATTATCATTTATCGGGAGCAGATCAAAAGTAGCCATCACTTGAGAGCAGGGATCTGCGGGGCACACAGAATATGCACATAATCTAATTAGCAGCCAGCCTTTCAGAGAATAACAGACAATTCATTGGACGTATCCATTTATATGTTTTTAGAGCTAATTTTATCTGTAGCAAATGACACAAAGGTTGTCCATGGGCATGTGCCATATAAACCAACAATAAAATCATTATCTGTACTGGCTTCCAAAGGACGGTGACACCTCGTGACTAGGCTAGATGCAAGCCACAAGAAAACCGGGTATCTGTCAGCCACTTTATGATAAGCTATCTAGCAGTTTTAATCCACAACCTACTAGATACTCAAATCTTTTGGAAAGTTACATTTTCCAGTGCAATGTCACTGCTAACGTGATACTGCTAACTTTCTTTGGCCCAGGTGATATGTCTTCAGAATGGCAGCTAGTGGCTTTCGTTGCATCTGCTTGTATATAGGCTGATGTAACAAAATAGCACCACAACAAAACTACTTGCCATGTGCAGCTACTGTATCTGGTTGAGGTATCAATATATGCAATGCAGCATTATGGTTTTTCAATTATGTGAAACAAACTATCACCTGTGAAAATTTTGCTTATGTCCTATATGTCCTATCAGCTGTGAAGATTTTGTTTTCTGTACATCACATGGCTATAGACTAATACTCACTACCCATTAACGTTGTTTAAAATGAAAAAATGCATCTTAAACCAATACACAATTTGTAGCTGCAAATAAAGATGATGAAATTGTCCAAATATGTTGTAGAATCTTCAAAACTATAGTCACCATCCCAACTCCAGTAATAAAAATAACTTGAAATTTTTAATCGTGTTAAACCCGAACAGAAAGAATAACTTATCATTATTGCAAACTGAATAGCTAATAGAAACTGACATATCTCCAAATGCATAGCCTTTAGAATAAGAAGAAAATCTAACATGGTACTCATTCCAAATTTCTCATGCAGAGGTGTTCCAGAGCAGTACTCATTCGAAATCTCTCATCAAGTGTGCACATGTTGCATTTCGTCTTCTTATCCATGTTCCTAAATTTGTTTATATGGTACAAAATTGTACATTTTCAAATTTCAACTACTCTCAAACTTCAATAAATAACATTTTAATTTTCTTCATTTTCCAGGTTCACAAAAGAGAAGATGAAAACAATCGCTAGTTTCTTCAACTACCTATAATATTCAAAGCAACATCTATATTATTTTTGTTTTTGTTTTGTAAATGCAAATTTTGTGCACTGCTCAGTTACATTCAGAACACGCATAGTATTAGACACCATACTTTCCAAACTGTCACTTTCTACTAGTTTTGAAAACTGGTTCTTAGAACACTACAACCACTTATCATTTTTGCACTGAATTTCAGTTGTAAACTGTTTTTGAAATTACATTATATGAAAATAAAAAGTAAAAAGTTCCTAATATGTCAAATATAAGCTCAGCCAAATTTTTAAAATTTATCATGTTTGTGTACTCGAAATATATATTTTGTACTCGAAATATATATTTTATAACAAAGATTCCTGCAACCAGTCAAATGAGAAAAGTCGTTACCTTTTCATATATACTATTATTTATTTAATACATTTTTTACATGCTCAAAATAACTTTATACTACTTAATTGTTCTCAACACTTCACTGCATTGCTAGCATGTTTTTAGCTGAAGGCAGGGACGCATGTTGTCTCACAGCTCTTGTTATAAATTATTTTTATGATAAATATTACATACAGTTGAAAGAATAATTAAAAGTAGATTTTCAAATTATTTGTCAAAACTTATTAACAAATATTTTAAAAATATTTATAATTTAAAAAAGTAATTATTTTATATTTAGAAAAGAGGATAAATTATGAGTTAATAATTTGTAATGATTAAGTTATCAATACAAGTTACTGATAATATATTATTTTATTTGTTGATTATTTCTTTTTTTATATCACTTCCTAAGGAGGTCTCACCTATAGTGCAAACAAGATTAGAAAGATGCAATAGTGAATCTATGAAGGCATGTGTATGTAAATCAATAATTTTAAGATTGTGTGGAACAACAATAACAATTAAATAGATCACACACCCAAAATTTACACAACATCAAGTTTTTAATTCACGCAACAATAATTATTACATTATTTATTTAAGCTACCCTTGTTCATGAGGGGCAAAGAGGCAGTTGAAACTCTCAATCTACTATATACATAGGAATTAAAATAGATTTTTTGTAATTAAAAAAAGCATTTTCTTTTTATTTTTTTATAATATTTTTATGATAAATATTATTATATACATATGAATTAAAATAGATTTTTTGTAATTAAAAAAAGCATTTTCTTTTTATTTTTTTATAATATTTTTATGATAAATATTATTTTATTTAAATATAGTTAAAAGAGTAATCAAAATAACTTTTTAATTACTTGTTCAAAATTATAAAAATAAAAAAATTATAAATTATAAATATAATAAAATTTATATTGTTTTATAAAATTTTAGGATGAAGAAAAATTGATTATCTAAAAATTGATTATCTTATATTGAGGAGGAAATGTGATTTCGTAAATTTTGGTATGATGATTAAGTTATTGGTATAATATATCAATAATATTTGGAAGAACATAACATTTTATTTGTTGGGTGTGCCCCCTTTGTATATCACTTCATAAGGAAGTCTTGTATATCACTTCATAAGGAGGTCTTGCCTACAATGTAAGCAAATTTAGAAAGATGCAATATTGAATTTTACTATAAAGGCATATGCATGCAAATAACAACATAAAGATAGATTGTGTTGAACAACAATGTAATAAAATAGATCATACACTACATTAAATCTTTTATTCACATGACAATAATTATTACATCTTTTAAGCCACCCTTATTTATGGTGGACCCTCAATCTACTATCACTTGTTTGATATCCTTGACCACTCCTAAACCATATAAGATTTTAGACGAGTACTTATATATGTCTATTATATAAGGACCTTACATTGTTTTTATATATTCTTAAATATATTCTTATAATAATGTCTTTAAAGTGCAATTAAATTTATGCACATATTTTATAAATATAGATGTTATGTTGCTTATGTGCAACAAACCTTATGAGGGCTTTATTTAGTGAACTTGGGTTATAGCACATTCGTTCATGGCATGCTAAAGAATCCCTTTATTTTCAAAAAATATTGCTCTAAACTCTTTTTTTGTCACCCTCTCCCAATACACTGCCTAAATTAAAAAACCCCTATTTTTGTCAAATATTGCATTTTTTCATAGCTGAAATTAAAAAAACCTTCGTATTTTCATCGATTGGAATTATATTCTACCCACTTTTTTGGGATATTAAACTCCCCAATATGATTGCATGTGATATAATATTGCTTGGCCAATGAAGCCCCTGGGACAAATATTGTGTACATGTGGAAAACCTTTTGAGGAGAAAAACTCCACACTCCAAAACCTTTTGTATACATATATATATGCAATGAGGTTCCATTTTAGAAAATAACTAATAAAAGTATAGTGTTACTCATCATAAATATCATAATTATCTTGAGCATATCTCCATGTAATATGCTTCTCAAAATAGCCAAGTTATACCTTTCAAAAAAAAATTATTATCATATCTTACTATTTCTTATCATGCAAGGTTGAGACATTGATGTTTTTAACATTTTTCTGATTGTTGAACACCTTGAAAGAGCCTATAGAAAATAGAAAACTAGTTGTGGAGTGTTAAAACCCCAATGATTTAGAATACCATCTAAACTTATGTGTGTTCAAATGCTCTATCAAAAAATTTATATGATTTTCAAATTTTTTTATCTCCTCTAGTTTCACCTTGACATCCTCAATAATATCTTTCATGATGTGATACTGAGGATCTCAGTCATGATGTGATACTGAGGATCTCAGTTTTGTTGAGACAATCATAACCCCTTCTATAAAGTACATTTGAGAGAATGATGTATCATGTACCAAGTTTACAAATGTGTTCTCTAGTGTTTTTACTTGTGGAATCTAGAAATGTACTATCTGTCAAATATCAAAAAAATTGAGAGTACAATTCATTAGAATCCAAGTTGTAAAAGCAAGAAATCTCACTAGAGTTATCAGAAATAGCAGGTGAAGAAAGATTATGAATGATGAATTGATGATCCACAGAAGGATCTTCAAAGGATATAAGCAAAGTTGTGCTTGCCATTGCATCCACATGTCGCAAAGTTGGGCTTGCCATTGCATCCACATGTCAATTGTCCTTTCAGGGGATAAGATCTATGGGGTAAGAAGAAAAGTTATTTAAAAAGATAAGACTAAGTCACAGTATTGAGAGTGCTTTCTTTGTTTAGCCTAATATGTTCCCATTACTTGTCTTATAATCAATTTTGAATCAAGTGTGTGAAGGCATAGAATTATATGATTGTGATTGTTAATAATGTTTATATAGCTTTATTTTGTTGATGTAGCTATTATATTTTATTTGTTGTGGTATCTAAATTTCTAATTTTTAATTGTTTGTTTAATTAAATAATAAAAAATTCTACGTAGAGACTAATCCTTGTCATTGCAATATAATTGAAACAATAATTAATAACAATTAGTGAAAAGATTAAAAAATATTGATGAGTCTAAAAACTTGTTTGTTCTAAAATTAATAATACGAATTAAAAAATAAAATAATTTAATAACTTGTTTGTGTCATACTAAGAAGTTTATTAAATAAATTTATAAATTAAAAGATTATTTGATTACAAATGACTATAAATGTAATATACATGATAGAATAAATTACTCATTACTTTTGAAAAATAAATAAATTGAATAATTCAGTTTAAAATTAATTAGTGAAGATGACTCAAATTGAATGACTTAATTCGTATATATTAAGCAGGCTACTACCTAACCCCAAACAAAAAAAAAATTCTCATGCAATGAAGAAAAGTGAGTTGTTGAATTGTTAAAGAAATGACTGGTCGACATTTATTGTGATATTTAAAAAATGAGTTGGTGAACTAATACGATATAAAATACACAAATATATGTAGTTGATGTAATCCATACCTAATCAGAAGGTTGGGCAATCAAAGTTGCTTGCATTTTTTTTTAAATAGCCAATTCCAAGTCAACCCAAATTTTTAAAAGAAAAACAAAATGCAATTAAAAATAACACGTCCCAAAACCTTTTATTTTGTAATCCTGTTTGAATTTAGTTTTTCTTTATAATTGTCATACACGAGGACAAATTCATTTGATGTTGCAGCTAAAAGCATAGGGGCTTGAATAAAGTTTTCTAATGTCTGTAAGTACAATATAATTACAAGAAACACAAAGCGTTAAGTTTCTATCAATAGTGTGATTAGTTTAGAGAAGATACAAGTATAGATCAGGATAGAGGCAGAGAGGAAGGGAGACATAAATAGATTAAATAAATAAATAAAAATGATTATCTAATAATTGAATTAGGATAGAAAATTGAAATTGGAATATGCATTATAATTAAATAAAAGGATAGGTGTAAGTGCATGTGCATTATGTGCATGTGTGTGAGAGAGAGGGGGAGATATATAGATAGATAGAAGAGAGTGATGGATAAATGGAAGGATAGAGGAAGGAGAAACAAAGAGAGGGAGAGATGATACATAAATAATATAATTATATTGAAGGTGATTATTGCACTTACTCACTACTATAGAATATAATAAATTAAAGAAAAATAAAATAAGATAAAATTAATAAATAAAAGTTGCTATCATTTGTTTAGATTAGTTGTAAAGTGAAATAAAATTTGCTTTTTATTTAAATTTTGAATTCATTTAAATATCAAAGTATTAAAAATTTTAAACATAATATTTAATTATAAATATAGAAATAAAAATTTAAATGAATCATTTCTTTTTGGTTTTTGTGGTTAACATGGGCTTTGTTTCTTAAACACGTTTTTTTTTTGTTTTTTTTTTAATAATGCATTATTTATTAAAATAAAATAAGAAGTGATATATTTATTTTTTTCATAGATGTAGTCATTAATATCTGCTCGGCTGAAAAAATGACATAAACCCTAAAAATCACCTAAGAAAATAGACCGATTCTGGCAAGGCGAATGCGAATACGAATGCGAATGCCGATGCGAAGGGTCTACTGATGCAAATGTGAATGCCAATGCTGATGCGTGTCTGCTGATGGGAATGCGAATGGAGCTATCTTTGATGCGAAATAACTAACTGGCGTGGTGGACACCCCCTGCACACGCAGGCTAGTGCAAGCGGTGGAGGAGACCACTCTCCTCCACGTGGTCTAAGTCCTCTAACCCTACCTCTGTTCTTTGTTTTCGAATGCTTTGATAATAAAAGATTGCATTGAATACTGTACCGCCTCCGCACTGCTCTCGGCTCTTAATGGAGCCCGAGGACGCTATTGCCCTAGATCCACCTCCTAACCCTAACCTCTCGCCATCGAAGCCAAACCGTTCTTTCTCAAAGGCCGTCGCAGGTCCCAGGAATGGCATCGCCTGCGATGGGAATGCTATGTTCGTGGCTGGCTTCGCTCGACCAGACAGAGAAGGTAAGACCTTGGCCATCTCCATCGATCTCTCCTCCATTTCGCCTAATGATGCTATGTCTAAGGAAATATTAAATGAGAAAAATAGGTTAAGAAACACGACAATCTTCTTTGCCGTTGTTGATGTGGAAAAATGTCCTTGAAAATTCTTAGACGACTGGTTTCATAACTTTTGGAATTTAAAACTTGGATTCAGATTCTCATTTTGTAGGCAAATACAAAAGGGCTTGTTTATCATTTTCTTTACCTCGCAAGAAACACAGGCTGAGGTCTTGAAAAAGCAATACTGGGCTATAGGAAACACCTCCTTTCGTGCCCTTGCTTGGTTGCCCGAAGCCATCAATGAGGAGATTTTGGCTCTCTCATCCCCTAGGTGGCTACTTCTTAAAAACGTCCCGCCATTTCTGTGGCGCTTCCTACCGCAAATTATCGAGCCTGTGGGCAAATTTATCAGGATGGATGACTCGAATAGACTCATCCCCCATCTTGATGCGAGAATGTTGGTTTCAATTAAACCTGGAATTGATATCCCCGATACCCTGAACCTCAACATTGAAAACAAGGTGTATATTGGCCCTCTAGAAACCCTAGGAGGACTAAATGCTTGCTTTCTATGTAAAAAAGGAGGACATCAGCGTAAAAATTGCCCTATTATTAAAAAAGAACCATTGAGAGCAAGGTCGATCCCTCCAAGGGTGCCCCTCGAAATCCCATGAACACTGTTTCAATGATGCAAATGGATGGAACTGGTACCACCCCTCCGCCTGGTTCTAACCCCCCTACAACTAGTATGGACAACCCGACCAGAGGAAGGACTACCTATGAAAGCTCTACCTCGAACTTGAATATCAGCAACCCTAGCCAGGGTTATGCCAATGTAAGCCCCCTCCTACTAGCTCAGACCACACCTGCAGCCTCTGCTATGGATATCATCGAAACCCCCCCTGAAGATGGCTTCCAAATAGCTATCAGCAAGAAATGACGAAGGAAAAATGTGCAAGATCTGGTGGCCGATAAAATCAGATCTGAAAATAAACAAAGGAACTCTGGAAAGAAATCTTCCTACCATTCCTTGGACCACTCAAACGTCAAAACCATGGTTAGATGCCTTGAGGGTACCATCCTTGGCAGCGCTGCTTTGGACCCTGTTGAAATGGCTCATAGACCTGGAATACCCCTAAGTTCCTCTTCTATGATCTCCACTCCAGCATTGGGTCCCGAGAACACTTCTGACATGTGTGGTGCCCCCAAGGTATTTAATGAATTAGATGACTCTTGTGTTATCCAAATCATTCCTGCTAACACCACAACTGCTCTTGAGATGATCCCTAATATGCTCCCCTCCCTCAACACATCATATGAGCCTTGCATGGGCTATAGCAAATTGAACCCCCTAGACCAAAATAAAGAAGGGATCACCGATCCTTTAACTGGCTCCTCCTCTAGTGAGGGAGAGGAAGACCAGGTAGACCTTGGCTCCATGACCAAGAAAAAAGGGAGGCCCTTTGGCTCCAAGAACAAGAAAAAGGGGACTAACCCCCCCACAACCCCTAACCTCCCTACGAATTATTCCAGCGCTAAGGCTGTCAGCGGACCCCTATCCCCCTCGCATGAAAGATGAAGTTTATCTCTTGGAATGTGAGAGGGCTAGAGTCACCCGATAGAAAGTTCATTGTCAAAAGACTCCTTGATATGCATAAGGACACAAATTTTCTTCTTTTATAGGAACTTAAAGCAATCAATTTCACTCTTGAAACTACACTTAACTTCATTTGAAAGGAAGCCACTAAAATCTGCTCTAATCACCCCAGAGGCAAAGGGGGTGTTGGTATCCTTATCAGCCCTAAGTGGTCCAGTCTTATTACCGATAAGGGCATCTCCCCATGCAACAGGGTTGTCTGGTGCTCCATCAAGCTCAAGGACACTCACTTTGGGATTTGCTCGGTATATGTTGCTAATGATTATAGGGATAGGATCGTCTTATGGGATTGGATTAGAGCACTCCCAGACATCCCCTGGATAATTGCAGGGGACTTCAACATGATAGAAAATAACTTTGACAAAGCTGGTGGCCTACCTTTTACATGGAATAACTCGGAGAGAGACCACTGGGGAGGGATGAAATTGAATAAATCACTGTTTGATCCGATGGAGGAATCCGAACACTCCCCCCTTGATCTTTGGCATACCTGGTACAACTATCAAAAGGGGGAGGATAGAATCTACTCAAGACTTGATAGATTCTACGCTAATAAAGAGAACTTCTCCTTCCTTCCTGATTCCCAAGGTAGACATGTG
Source organism: Cryptomeria japonica (assembly GCF_030272615.1). NCBI lineage: Eukaryota > Viridiplantae > Streptophyta > Pinopsida > Cupressales > Cupressaceae > Cryptomeria > Cryptomeria japonica. Next base: position 17,429,453 of record NC_081411.1, read on the forward strand.
TCTATCTTGCCCACATCCTTGTCCGACCATCATCCCACCATGACTCTCATTAACATTAGAAATGCCATAGCAGCCCAGGATACTAAATCCAGTAAGTTCATGCTTAACACCTCCCTCCTCAAAGATTAGGATGTCTTGATCGCCCTTCACCTCATCAGACTCCTCAACCGACGGAACAAACTTATCCCATCCCACATTGATAAATGGAACTTGAATGTGAGCTCCTGGAAAAGAACCCTTCAGACCATAGGACAAAAAAAAGCAAAATATTTCAGACTTGCTGAAAAATCGCTTACCAACCAGCTTCGGGCCTCAGAACTGGATATCCAAAACCACCCGACTTGCAATCACAGGGTTGCTCATGTTGCGCTTGCTAGAGAAGCCCTTAGGAAACACCAACAAGTCAAGATTCATGGGGCTATGGTGAGGGCTCGCTCCCACTGGCTTCAGTTTGGGGACAAGGGCTCTAAATTCTTCTTTAATCTACTTAAACTCAAGCCGTCCAAGGAAGGGATTGATAGGCTGATCATTGACAACAAGGAAATTATAGACCTCCCCAGTATCACAAACACTTTTGAACTATTCTACAAAAACCTGTTCACATCTGAAGACAGTGCCTATGCTAAAAACATTAGGGAGAAGTGCAAATCCATGATCCCCACTAGGATCTCCCCTGAAGACTCCATTCCTCTTAACCAAAAGGTATCGATCGAGGAAATCTCGGCTGCTATCAATTCCCTGAACTCTAATAAAGCTCCGGGCTTGGATGGCCTCCCTATTGAATTCTACAAGGCCAACATAGAATGGATTGCCATAGACCTACATGATGTTTACTCTGAAGCTTTTGATAATGGCTCCCTTGGTACTGGCATTAGCAAAGGGACCATCAAGCTGATTCCCAAGGAGGGGGATAGGGCCTTAATCAAGAATTGGAGACCTATCACCCTCCTCAATGCCTCCTACAAAATCTTGGCTAAAGTCATTGCCCTTCGCCTGGAAAAACTCTAAAAAAATATTTAATAATTAATTAGGGTTTAATGTTTAAAATTTATTGAATGGACTCAAAAGAAAAATGACCTTAAAAAAGTTTCTAAAAAAAAAGAAAAAGTTGAGGATCAAACTTAATAACTTCAAGAAATGGTTCTTATCTTTTTGTCATAAATAAGAATCAATTTTGGAGGGATGGGTGATGATGGAAGCACGATAGTGTATTGAGTAGGATTTCATGAAAAAATAAACCACTTGTAGGCTTGTTTTTGCATAAAGAATACCAAAATTAAAGTATGACCAAAACATAAGATAAAAGCACATAAGTTTATAATTTTCACTATTACTATAATTTATCTCTAATTGTTTACTCATTTATTAACACCTTTTAAATATTTATAAAAAAACATTATATTTTATTACAATGTTATTATTTTTATTATATATATAATTTTAATTTAATACTTTGTTTTAAGATAAATCTTATTCTTATAATTTTAATATTATATAGTAAAAAAAATTATATATTCAAATTTCCTAAAGAGGTCTTCTAGGAAACTTGTTCTTATTAACACCAATAATAATTATAATTATTCTCCTTCATTCCTAATCATGATTTTTTTTTTTGAAGTTGTTTTCTAAATCCCATAAACATTGCATGTTTTACTTACTTTTAATAATTAATAAATAAATGTAAGCCCATATTTATAGCTAGTGTCATAGTGTAAATTAAATTAAAAGAAGGAATTATGATAAACTATATTTAGAACCTGATATACTTCCCTCCAAATGAATTATAAAGTAAATTAGAATAATAGGAAAAACCATCATGCTTTTAAATCACCACATTAAAGTTCACAATCCAAATTTAGAGTCACGTACAACATTTTTTAAAATAAAATTTATAGTTTGAGAGTTGCACGTACAATATTTAAAATAAAATTTATACTTTGAGAGTTGCGCGTACAATATGCAAGGTTGAGACATTGATGTTTTTAACATTTTCCCAATTGTTGAACACCTTGCAAGAGCCTATAGAAAATAGAAAACTAGTTGTCGAGTGCTAAAACCCCAATGATTTAGAATAACATCTAAACTTATATGTGTTCAAATGCTCTATCAAAAAATTTATATTTTTTTCAAAAGTTTTTATCTTCTCTAGTTTCACCTTGACATCCTCAATCATATCTTTCATGGTGTGATACTGAGGATCTCAGTTTTGTTGAGACAATAAAGAAGAAGACCATCATAACCCCTTCTATAAAGGAAATTTGAGAGAATGATGTATCATGTAGAAACTTTACAAATGTGTGCTCTAGTGTTTTCACTTGTGGAATCTAGAAATGTACTATCTGTCAAATATCAAAAAAATTGAGAGTACAATTCATTAGAATCCAAGTTGTAGCAACAAGAAATCTCACTAGAGATCGAAAATAGCAGGTGAAGAAAGATTATGAATGATGAATTGATGATCCACAGAAGGATCTTCAAAGGATATAAGCGAAGTTGTGCTTGCCATTGCATCCACATGTCAATTGTCCTTTCAGGGGATAAGATCTATGGTGTAAGAAGAAAAGTTCTTTAAAAAGATAAGACTAAGTCACAATATTGAGAGTGCTTACTTTGTTTAGCCTAAATATGTTCCCATAACTTGTCTTATAATCAATTTTGAATCACCAAAGATACACAAGTGTGTGAAGGCATAGAATTATATGATTGTGATTGTTAATAATGTTTATACAGCTACATTTTGTTGGTGTAGCTATTATACTTTATTTGTTGTGGTATCTAAATTTCTAATTTTTTAATTGCTTGCTTATTTCAATAATTTTTTTTTAACGTAGAGACTAATCCTTGCCATTGCAATATAATTGAATCAATAATGAATAACAATTAGTTAAAAGATAAAAAAATATTGATGAGTCTAATAACTTGTTTGTTCTAAAATTAATAATACGAATTAAAAAATAAAATAATTTAATAACTTGTTTATGTCATACTAATAAGTTTATTATCTATAAATTTATAAATTAAAAGATTATTTGATTACAAATGACTATAAATGTAATATACATGATAGAATAAATTACTCATTACTTTTGAAAAATAAATAAATTGAATAATTCGGTTTAAAATTAATTAGTGAAGATGACTCAAATTGAATGACTTAATTCGTATATATTATGTCGGCTATTACCTAACCCCAAACAAAATAATGTTTTCTCATGCAATGAAGAAAAGTGAGTTGTTGAGCTGTTAAAGAAATGACTGGCCGACATTTACCGTGATATTTAAGAAATGAGTTGGTGAACTAATACGATATAAAATACACAAATATATGTAGTTGATGTAATCCATACCTAATCACAAGGTTGGGCATTCAAAGTCGCATTAATTTTTTTTTAAATAGCCAATTTCAAGTCAACCCAAAAGTTTTTTTTTTCAACGAAATGCAATAAAAAATAACACGTCCCAAAACCTTTTATTTTATAATCCTGTATAAATTTGGTTTTTCTTTATAATTGTCATACACAAAGACAAATTCATTTGATGTCGTGGCAGAAAGCATAGGGGCTTGAATAAAGTTTTCTGATGTTTGTAAGTATAATATAATAACAAGAAACGCAAAGCGTTAAGTTTCTGTCAATAGTGTGATTAGTTTAGAGAAGATACAAGTATAGATGAGGATAGATGCCGAGAGGAAGAGAGACATAAATAGATTAAACAAATAAATAAATATGATCATCTAATAATTGAATTAGGATAGAAAATTGAAATTGGAGTATGTATTATAATTAAATAAAATGATAGGTACAGGTGCATGTGCATTATGTGCATGTATGTGTGAGAGAGAGAGGGGGAGATATATAGATAGATAAAAGAGAGAGTGATGGATAAATGGAAGGATAGAGGAAGGAGAAACAAAGAGAGGGAGAGATGCTAGACCGACAGAACAATCAATGAACGGAGCAGGAGCAGGAGAGGGAATTTTGGTTCATTCAGGTTTGAATTTGAATGGACCTGGTGCAGGTTTCCCACATGTTGGGGGTCCAGGGGTTTCCCTCGCGACTCACCCCTCTTCCGAATCGGATCTTGATCCCACGGAGGGGACCTCAAACGATACTTGGGATGGTGGTACCCTGTTGAATACTGCCAATGGTAAATCTGTCATCTCTGACAAACCTGGTGGTGTTGAGGGCCCCAATAATGCGGAGGTCTTTTTTAAGATTTCGTTTGCGGAGTGTAATAGGAAATGAGCTTCTTTATTTGGGTCTAAGATTAAGGGTAAGGCCATTTCGCCGGTTCCACATAAAGTTGACTTGGAGTCTGGTGCTTGTTCCATCTCTATCCCAGATTGTATTGTGGATCAGAATATGGCTCACGTGAACTTAGTCTTGTTGGGTAAGTTTGTTTGACCATGTCCCAATATTGAGGCTGTTAGAACCTGGGTGTCTAGAAAATGGAAGGGTAAGGGTCAAATTGATGTTGTTGCTATGGCTGGTGGTTTCTTCTCTTTTTCATTTGCTTGTGAGGAAGATCTTTGATTTGTTTTGGCAGGTGGCCCCTAGATGCTGGGCAAAGCCTTGCTGGCCCTCAAAAAGTGGGAACCAGGATTTAATCCCAAAGATTGGGAATGTAATGAAGCCCCAATCTAGGTCAGATTGTCAGGTTTACCCATGGAGTTCTGGGGACAAGAGATTTTTGGTGAGCTAATTTCAGTTGTCCCAATGACTGTAGCTAAAAGACGCCTTGTTTATGCCAGATTGTGTGTCAATATCAAACAATCTACAAACCTGCCAGGAGAGATTGATCTTTTCTCTAAGTTGGGTAGATGGGTGCAAAAAGTGGAGTATGAATCCACCCCTTTTGCGTGTTTCCATTGTAAAAAAGTGGGTCATTGGGCGAGGCAGTGTCCGTCTAAGCCAAAGAAGGAATGAAGAAAGAGGAATGACAACCCGCTCTTAGAGAAGAGGGATGCCCTGCTCTCTGATCCTCCTCTAGAACGATTGTGAAATTATTCAAATGGATCTGTTGATCCCTCTATCCCTCCCCCGATTGTGGATGATGGGGTCTTTCTTGGAGCTAGTTTTACTTCAAGTCTACCTGTGGCCCCTGCTCCTAACCCTCTGCTCTTGGAGGAGAATGTTTGGGAATCCCCTATTGTGAATGCTCTTGGTGAAGAACATAATACTATTAATGCTAACGGGACTATCCCAGATATTCCCATTCAATTGGTCATTGATATGGGTAACTCTGTTGAGGCAAAACCATAGGTTTCTCTCACTCTAGAATCATCTCAAGAGGACTCGTGTCCTTTTATTGAGGTCAAACCCAAAAAATAGAAGAAGGAACTCCCCTATTGGCCAATCTACTCCGGTCTCGGGGGGTTTCAACTAAAAATAGACAAAAAGTGGACTGTAGGTTGGATTCAAGGGGATGGGGAGGCCACCCAATGCGGTTATTAGACATAGGCAGAGTCGGGCTTCCATTGAGGACGGAGCCCAGAGAACGTTACCAGAAATGGGGATGGGATCCCCCTCTCTTGCTAAATGAAAATTGTTTCGTGGAATGTAAGGGAATTGAATAATCCCCATAAGCATGATCTGCCATCCAACTTGGTTAGGGATCATAAGCTAGATATTTGCCTTGTTCAAGAGACTAAAATGCCTGGTAATAAAGTGGACAAGATTAAATTGCTGATTTTTGGAGATTGTGGTGTTCATTGTGTTGATGCAGATGGTGCCTCGGGCGGTATTGCCACTCTTTGGAATCTGAGACTGTTATGTGGTAAGGTGGTTCTCTCTTCTCCTACTCACATTGCTACTAGGCTCTATAATCTTAAAGATGGATCCTCTTGGATTATTTCCAACATCTATGCTCCTAATGGGAGAACTGCTAGGAAAGTTCTCTAGTCTTCCATTTGCCATGCTAGATCACTTTTCCCTAATGAGAAATGTTTTCTTCTAGGCGATTTCAACACCCCTCTCTCAAAATTGGAGAAATATGGGGGCATGCCTATTTCTATTGATAGTAGACAAGACTTGGTTGACATGATTAATTCTTTGAGTCTATTGGACCTGGATCTTATTGGGGCTAAATTCACTTGGTCTAATAGATGCAGTGGGGATGATCTCATTCGGGTTAAGTTGGATAGGGGCCTTGTCTCTCCTGATTGGATTCAGAATGCTTCCTGTAAACTCAATGCCTTGACCCGATTAGGATCTGATCACTTCCCTATTTGTCTTTCGGTGACTCCATTGTCTGGAAGAAAGGCGCACCCCTTCAGATTTGAGAAAATGTGGCTGATGGCCCCTGACATCCATGATAAAATTATGGAGTGGTGGAATATTGATATCTAGGGTGTGGCCATGTTTTGTATTGCCAATAATTTATCCAATGTCAAGTCCAATATTCAACATTGGAACAAGTCCTCTTTTGGTAATATTTTCAAAATTAAAGATAAGCTCAAGCTGGATCTTGGGGAGGTTCAAAAGCATATCCAAGATTGTAGGTTTGATAATGACGTCTCGAACAAATAAATTGATATTTTAACTAAACTGCATGATATTATTTCCAAAGAGGAGGAATACTATAAGCAAAGATCTAGAGCCTTATGGCTTAAAAGTGGTGACAAAAATACTAAGGTTTTTTATATGACGACCCTCAAGCACAAGACTGCTAATAGAACCGGTAAAATTCAGGTTGGCCAAAGATGGATTGATAAGCATGAAGAGATTTTCCAGGAAGCCATCAGTTACTTCACTAATCTCTTATCGGTTGATGATCCTCTTAATGCTTTGGCCCAAGATGAGATCTTGTAGGAAGTTCCCAACATTGTCTCTCAGGATATGAACTTGGAGCTAACCAGAATCCCCACTCCTGATGAAGTTTGCAATGCGGTCTTCTCTTTTGATGGTAACATATTTCCTAGCCCTGATGGCTTCCCTCTATTCTTCTTTCAAAACTTTTGGCAGATCTTAAGCTCTGATGTGGTCATCCCTGCGTAAGAGTTTTTTGGGTCTCGCTCTCTTCTGAAGGAGTTGAATGTCGTCTTCTTTGTCCTCATTCCCAAGAAACCTGATGCTTGTTCTTTTTAGGATTTTAGACCTTTTAGTCTATGCAATTCTATCTATAAATTTTCACCAAGATCCTGGTGCTCAGGCTTAAGAAATTCCTGCCCTCTTTAATTTGAAAACACCAGAATGGGTTTGTTCCTGGGAGGCAGATTTTGGATTATGTTATTATGGTGCATGAGAACATTCACTCCTTATCTATCAATAAAAAAACTAGGTGTTTTTTTCTTCTGAAATTGGATCTATTGAAAGATTTTGATAGAGTCAATTGGAGTTTTCTTCTAAGGATTCTTAGGGCGTTTGGATTTGGAGATAACTTCATCCAGATTATTGATCAATGTGTGTCCACTCCCAAATTTTATGTCTTGATCAATGGAGTTGCCTCTGGTTTCTTGTCTGGTTCAAGGGGCATTAGACAGAGGGACCCTTTATCTCCTTTCCTCTTCATTATGATGAGTGAAGCTCTCAGTAAAATTATCCAAAGGGAAGTTAGAAAAGGTAATCTTTTGGGCTTATGACCCTCTTCTCAGGCCTCTACCTACTCTCACCAACAATTTGTGGATGATACTTTGTTGATGGGGGAGAGTTCGGTTAAAGAAGGTAATAATTTAAAAAAGACTCTGGATACTTATGAGCAAGGCATTGGACAAAAAATTAGCTTTGCTAAAAGCTCGATTTTTTCTTTATTTAACACCCCGGAGCACAGAAAAATGAAGATTGCCATGATTCTAGGGTGTAAATTTGGGGTTTTGTCCGACTCTTATTTAGGTCTACCCCTCTGCCAGGGTCTCGCCCCAAATTCCTTCTAAGCGAATCTTATTAATAGATTCCAAAATAAGTTGGCTGGGTGGAAAGGTGCTTTGTTAAGCCAAGCTAGTAAGCTCCATCTGCTCAAAGTCACACTACAGAGCCTCCCAATGTATGTTATGAGTTTATTTAAAATTCCCACCAAAATTGTTGATAGACTGGAAAGAATTCAAAAAACAAATTGTGGAATGGGACTGAAATTAAGAATAGGTTGCATCTTGTGGCTTGGAAACAAGTTTGCCTTCTCAAGTCCATGGGGGGGTCGGACATTAGAAATCTGAGAGATTTCAATAAAGCCTTGATAGCCAAGCAACTGTGGAGATGTCTTAAAGAGAATAATGAATGGATTGATATTTTCAAATATAAATACCACATCCAGGGTATCCAAAACACGTTGGAGTCTTATGACCTTCCCAACTTTGTCTCTGATTTATGGAGCAATTTCTTTGGTTCCATGAATGTTATTTTGCATGGTTGTAGATGGGTGTTGGGGAATGGTACTAAAATCATATTTTGGGAGGACTGATGGATTGGTGATGGCCCCCTTTTGGATTCCGTTTGGGCTCCTCCTTTCAAAGAATTATGTCTCAGAAAAATAGGCTCCTGGGTGGCTGATTATATTAGAGATGGAGCCTGGTTAGATCTCAAATCTGTGGATAATGCTTTGATACCTTTGCAACCCTGGTTAATACTTAAACTGTATTCATATCCCTCGCTCCAATGAGGAGGATGAAGTGTTCTGTAATTTCTCCTCTTCAAGGAAATTCAAGGTTGCCAATGCCTACAAGTTCATCTCCATAAATTTTTCTCCCTCCCTCTTCTGGGCTGGTATTTGGAATAAGCTTTTAATTCCAAAAATTAACATCTTGTTTTGGCTTTTCATGCAGGGTAAGATTTCTACCATTGACAACCTTTGTAAAAGAGGTCTTCCTATTACTAACAGATGTTTCCTATGCAAAGAAACGAAGGAAAATGCTGGTCATCTGTTGTTGCACTGCTCTTTTGCCTTGGATATCTAGAGTTTCTTCCTTGATATATGGAACACTAATTAGGTCTTCCCTGATTCTGTTCAAAGGTTGTGGTTTGAATGGAAGTTCCCCTTCGACAATCAGGCTTTGGGAGTCCTCTGGAATATGTCTCTTCCTCATATTTCTTGGGGTATTTGGAAAGAAAGAAACAATAGAGTTTTTAGAGATTTGGAATCACATGCGCTTATTGTGGCTATTAGAATCAGAAATGCTATCAAGGAGAATTTTCTTCACTCCTGCCTCAGTAGAAGGAACGACCATCCCCTCCCTACTCACTAGGAGGAGTGGGATACTATCAAACGGTGGCAAATTGGTTGGAATATCTCCATTCCTGTGCACAAAATTAAACAGTGTAGACAAAATGTTCTATGGAATCCTCCCTGTGGGATGGATCAAAATCAATGTGGACGGGGTGGCTAAAAGTAATCCTGGGCTGGCTGGGTGTGGAGGAGTGGCTAGGAATTATATGGGTCTGTTTGTTTCTGCGATGGTGCTCCCTCTGGGCACCCAATCCAACCATTTTGCAGAGGCCAACGCTGCCCATTTTGGGTTACACATGGCTAAAAGGGAAGGATTTAGAAAGGTGTGGCTGGAATCTGACTCACTCAATATTATCAATTGTTTGAATGGGCGTACAGATCCTAGCTGGACTATTGCCAACTTGATCAAATATTGTTGTGATATGATTAAAGAGTTGGATGAATTCAAAATTTCTCACGTATTTTGGGAAGGCAATAAAGCGGCGAATTTATTGGCCAATATGGCGGCGGGCTACGTGGCGGCAAAATGGTGGAGCAATCGAGACTCTTTCCCAAAAATCTTGTGTGACCTAGCATATGATGATACCATCCACTTGTGGTAATCAATGAAGAACAATCATTATTTGATCAAGTTGTTGGGAAAATGGTTTCCTTTCGATTTCCCTATTCGAAGATCTAGAAACTTCCCTTATGCTTGGATTTTCTATCTTCGTGTGTGGCCTTTGTACTGCTTCTGTTTGGAGATTTGTTTGATGTGGTCCATTTCCTACTTCTGTTTGGCGACCCAGACCATTATGGGTGGGGACAGAATAGGAAAGAACCGCCCACTTTTGATAAATGGAAGAAAAATAAGGAGGTGTGGCAAGAAATTGTTGATGGGGGAATGGTTCCCTTCTTGGAAAGGCTCCATGGCCCTTCTCCTCTGCTCACAGAAATGTTTGTCAATAGGTGGAAGAAAGGGGTTTTGAGGGCCTATGGTGTTGAATATCAGCTGGATGAAACCCTAGTGGCTACGGTTATAGGTTTGGCTATGAATGGCAGAAGGTTTCACAGAGATAGAAAAACAAGGGAGGAAGACATGGTGAATTTTTTTGATAAAGATAAGGAGCATTCAAGAGTTAATAAAATGGCTGATGATGGCTACAACAGAAAGGATCTTATGGCTCCCTGGGTGGACATGGCCGAGTTCATCATGAGGTACTTTACGCTTGATGGCAGATATGCCAATATCTTTTCTTATCATTTTACTATCTTGAATCACTTTAGGCATGGTAAAGTTATTTTGATTCCTTTCTATCTAGTTTCTTCTTTGGAGAATAGTTCTGAAAAACATGCTGAGAATCTGAATAATCCGGTCCTCCATGAAGAGCTTATAGTGCTCATTATGGAGTATGCTAAAGCCCTTGAAGTTGTGCCCTCTCTCTGATAAAGGCCAAATCCCTAATAGTAATGTTCAAGATGTCTTTGATTCAGATATGGAGATGAGGATAGTGGGAGCACCAAACCCCTTGTTGACCCTGATTGTAAGCCAGTTGAAGAGGGTGAGATGTTGGTCACTCCTGGAACCCATAGCAGCAAGAACCCCCCAGATGGGTTGCAAGTAAATATAAATCGACCAACAAGATGATTTCTAAAACTGAGCTTTATTCCAAAAAGAAGAAGTTGGTTGCTAAATACTATGCTTCCAAGTCCTTGGACCAGGAAATCAAATTGGACATTCCTCTTAATGTCCTAAAGGAGAAGCAAGGGACTCTGGCTAAAGATGTGGATAGTGGTTTACAGATGGAAAGTTCTCTAATGAATCTAGTGATGGAAGCGACTAGAAGCCAGGAGAACTGTTGGAAGTGGGTGGGGAAGGAGATTGATACCCTCAAAGAGGGGATTAAGGAGATAATTGATATCTTCATTGATTCGCCTAAGCCTAGCAAAATAGAGAAGGTCATGATCATCACCCGAAAGCTTTCCCATGATGTCGAGGTTATGAAATGTAAACATGAGCAAAGAATTGAGAAGGTTGAGCAGTCTATAGAGGAGATCAAGAATAATCTTAAGAATCTGGTGGAAATAAGAAATGAGGCCATGAATAATAGTATGGAGGGGATGGAAAAGATCAATGTCATAGTGGTGGAGTACAGATCCAATCCTATTGACAGCGATCTTAATGACAGTAACATAAAGAAAGATCTGGGTGGTGAAGACTTTGTTGTTGGTCGTAATAAAACTACGGGCCCTAGTTCCAGGACCAGAAGTAGGCACGACAATAAGGGTACCTCCAGGTTCATTATGGAAGAATTGGAGGAAATCAACAAGGCTACCATCTAGAAGAATAAGGAGTTGGTGCACTTGCTTAATTGAGTCTGTGTTTTTTTTATTGGTTGTTGTTTCTTTTTCCTTTTGTGTTCGGTCTGGGGTGTTCCCCTATTTTGTTGTTGGTTTCTGTTTGGTTGGTTGATGGCCAAGTTCTGTAAAACTCTTGGTTTTGGGTCCATGTAAAACCAATTTATCTTTATCAAAAACAAAGAGAGGGAGAGATGATACATAAATAATATAATTGTATTGAAGGTGATTATTGCACTTACTCACTACTATAGAATATAATAAATAAAATAAAAATAAAATAAGATAAATTAATAAATAAAAGTTGCTATCATTTATTTAGATTAGTTCTAAAGTGAAATAAATTTTACCTTTTATTTTAAATTTGAATTCATTTAAATATCAAAGTATTAAAATTTTAAACATAATATTTAATTATAAATATAGATATAAAATTTAAATGAATCATTTTTTTTTGGTTTTTGTGGTTAACATGGGCTTTGTTTCTTAAACACGTTTTTTTTAAAGTTTTGTTTTATTAATGCATTATTTATTAAAATAAAATAAGGAGATAAATAAATAAATAAACTAGCTTTGTGTCATTTATTTTGCTTAAACTAATAAATGCTTTTGTAATAACTATCAAATAATTTATTTTCATACGAAAAATAAATAATTTATTAAAATTTGGATAATAAATAAATTAGCTTTGTGTCATTTATTTAGTTTAAATTAATAAATGCTTTTGTAATAGATAATTTATTTATTTTTGTTTAAAATTTTAAAAAATGTAGAACTATCAAACAATTTGTTTACATAAGAAAAATAAATAATTTATTAAAATTTAGATAAAAAATTTCATATATACAATAATAGAATAGTAATATAATTATATATAATGAAAGATGACTAAATAATTTATTAGAATTATCAATAAAAAATACTTACACATCTATCTAAAAATCACTCAAGTATAAGAAATATCTACCCATATTTTAGGTAGATGTAGTTGGGCTTTAATAATAAGATTAATTTTTATGTTAAAAACTCTAGAAAAATATTTAATAATTAATTAGGGTTTAATGTTTAAAATTTATTGAATGGACTCAAAAGAAAAATGACCCCAAACTTTTTTCTAATCAAACTTAATAACTTCAAGAAATGGTTCTTATCTTTTTGTCATAAATAAGAACCAATTTTGGAGGGATGGATGATTATGGAAGCATGATAATGTAGTGTATTGAGTAGGATTTCATGCAAAAATAAACCACTTATAGGCTTGTTTTTGCATAAAGAATACCAAAATTAAAGTATGACCAAAACATAAGATAAAAGCACATAAGTTTATAATTTTCACTATTATAATAATTTATCTCTAATAGTTTACTCATTTATTAACACCTTTTAAATATTTATTAAAGATCATTGTATTTTATTTCAATGTTATTATTTTTTTTATAAATAAAAATGTATCATTATGAACAATGTGCTACATATATTAATATTTATTATTTTTATTATATATATAATTTTAATTTAATACTTTGTTTTAAGATAAATCTTATTCTTATAATTTTAATATTATATAGTAAAAAAGTTATATATTCAAATTTCCTAAAGAGATATTCTAGGAAACTTATCATTATTAACACCAATAATAATTATAATTATTCTCCTTCATCCCTAATCATGATTAAAAAAATGTGAAGTTGTTTTCTAAATCCCATAAACAATGCATGTTTTACTTACTTTTAATAATTAGTAAATAAATGTAAGCCCACATTTATAGCTAGTGTCATAGTGTAAATTCAGTTAAAAGAAGGAATTATGATAAACTATATTTAGAACCTGCTATACTTCCCTCCAAATGAATTATAAAGTAAATTAGCATAACAAGAAAAACCATGATGCTTTTAAATCACCACATTAAAGATCACAGTCCGAACTTAGAGTCACGTACAACATTTTTTTAAATAAAATTTATAGTTCGAGAGTTGCACGTACAATATGCTTTCTTAAATATTATCAACCTAGAGTCACGTACATCATCTTTTAAAATCAAATTTATTGTTTGGGGAGCTGCACGTACAGTATGCTTTTTTAATTTTTTTAAATTTTTTTTTGTCTATGGAGTAAATAGAATTGATATACGAATTAAATGTATAAATATATATTGTGATTTTTATTTTGGAAATTTTGAATTTTATACTTACTATTTTCAATATGAATCAATAGCAAGAAAAAAAAAGACATTTTTGCAATCATTAAAAATATAAATAAAATTATAACTATAGAATATTTGTTCAAGAATTTTAATTCTTTATAGTGATTGGTTCAATTAATGGAAAAAATAGATTTAATGAATGCATAAGTATCATGTCTTGGCAAGAACTAATAATAACAATAATATGATATTCCCAGATACTACAGGCATTAGCAGAATTATGGATAGGAAATACTCATTAAAATTGAATTATTCAATCCTTGGTGTGTGATTATAAATACCCATGTATGTGAAGGTGTTCACATGGCTTATCTATCGTACGTCCTTCCGTAAATAGTGGAAAGAAAGGCCAAATAAACATAGATGCGAGAGAAATTTCTAATTAGAAATCATTACGAGTCTCTCATTTTATAATGGACACATAAAAAATTACCTTCATTCTAATCAAATTCAAGTTTTGAGAATAATGGTTTTTTTCTTTATTATATGGATGTTCTCACCTTAAAGGTGGTGAAAAATATGTTTAAATGGGAGTTATGGAGTGCTTTTCCAATGTAGAGCATCCAAAAAACACAAAATAAGGGAAATCTTTCTCACAACTCACCTACTCAAATAGGTGACAACTCTTCTCAAACTCTCAAGAACCCTCACAAGGCTAATAGATGCTCAATAGGCTTAAACAATCCAAAGGGGAATCTATGCTTCCTAACCCTTGTCCAACCATTGGAATCCATTAGATTAGGTTCAAAAAACTTGTTCAAAGGTTAAAGTGAGTCTCCCAACAATTAGACCTCACCAAACTCTTTAACCCCACTCACACAAACTCAACTCCTATTACGACTCCAACTTGTCGGGATAGGTATGACTCACAATGCCAAGGGAATACTCACCAACCCAACATATTTCATGACACCCTTGAAGAGACTCCTCATGATAGGAAAATAACTACTCTTGACCCACCCATCCACCCTAATGGCCATAAAAAGAACTTGTTGTTATATCACTAGTTCACTGTAGTAGCCACAACCTTGTTTAGAATAATCATAAAAATCTGAGCCATCTCCCCTCTCTAGGTCTTCCTATCACCTTCAAAGGTCACTAAGGACTCCCACACACCTTTCCCAGTGGTCTTACACTCACTAAACTCATTCATCTCATCACATTCACAAAATCTCAATCCACTGGGTCTTTAGGACAACACAGTTTTAGGACAGTCATAAAAATGGTGAGTATTTTGACCAATCAAGGGCCACAAATACTTTTTTAGGGTCTGCACTACCCCTCACACCTTCCCAAGACTTCACCCAACTTCTGGGAGCCCAATCTAGCATTCTCACCACTCAAACACCATCAATTCATTGTCATTTCCAGACTAAGACACAAAAACTTAGATATGTGTCACCTTTTAGCACATGCCAACCTCTTCATGGAACCCTGAAAAGAAGCAAATATGAAAATATAAATTTATAAGGGTCATCCCATCCAATGAAATGGGTTTTTAATGGTGGGATGACCAAAAATTGCATTATTTTATGTCACTGGATACCCTAGCAAGGATTTGTGACAGTTTTCACAAAAAATGATATAATTTCTTCAAAACATAATGAAATCAAATGAAACAAGAGCCAAATTCTATGGGATTCACTCCTATTTAATTATCAAAAGGTTTCCAATTCTGAGAGACATATTTTCACGAATAAATTTGCAACAGATCATACTATTACGCCTGGGAAACAATGAATATGCAAGGTAAAAACTTCACTTTTCATTAATTGTGCACTCGTACATCACCCAACTGACCTTTTGGTCATATAAAGAGAGGTATATATAGGTTCTTACATACTCTCCACGTCCATAACCACCATTTGAATTTTAACCAACCTCTAACCACCTTTAATGCACTTTTTGCGACAAAACTTACATTGATGACTTTTATCAATTTTGACAACTTTTGCACAACTTGACTCCAAACCTAAAATAGGACCTCTATGACATCAAACCACTATGAATAAATTCAAATAGTCTCAAATATTCTCCATACATTATGAAATACCCCATTTTGTGCCTTTGACACACTTTCACCTAATAATGACAATTTTGACAAGAATGAGACTATTAGGACCCCATATTGGACTCAAACATTACAAATTAGTCTCAAGGATATTATTACACGAATAATGCCCATTCATGACCTTATTACATCTTGACGTGTCATTAAAACTTTAAATAACTCAACAAGACTAAAAAGAAGCACATGGCCACCTAGGTGCTCCTGCACCATTTCCCCCTCCCTTTCTTCATTTTAGGGTTGTCTATTTTGATCTCATTTATTATTATAAGCATGGATATAATAGGTGTTCAATAATGTCTACTTTGGTATCTACATAATTTCACCAATAATATAAGGCATTTAAAAATGTGTACCTGGACATGAAGAGTCAAGGCACCAATAGTAGGCTGAGTGGAACCATCATGCATTCTAATCGAGACCTTTGATTTCTCATACTTGTCTTGGTACAAGTCAAGAATGTATAATTTCCACATATTATATATCATTAAGTAATAATTTATTGAGATATTTTATGAGAGGGATGGTCTCCATAGCCAAATGTTCTATACCCAAGAATTGTTGGAAGCTACCAAATTCCTTGTCTAGCTTTTTAATTTGAGCCTCAAGAACCTAGGCCATAAAGTGGAGGTATTGTTACTTGGAGATCACTGACAAGGAGGGAATAGGATCCAAAGATAATCATGTTCCAAAACCTCTTTGGGAAAACAAGCTAACAAACTCAAGCTTGACATTGGAGCTATTCAAAGCATGGGAAGCCATAATTTGATAACTTCATTTCAGAAAAACTTCAAATTCAAAACACTAGGTAATGAAACTCATAAAGTAATACTAGTTTTAGGATACACAAATGTTCATACATGAAATTATGGATAGCATAAAGGGATTAGAATACATGTATGTTAATTTAATGCAAATAAATTTCTAAATTTAAGCCCTAGTTTGCAAAAGGTTTTGTTATTAGATTTGTGCCCTAGTTTGCAAAAGTTATTGTCATGTATTTAGTATCCTATCAGGGGATATTATTGTTGTATTAGAGTTGCAATACTTAATAGCTTGTTTGGGTTGATGGCATGCGTGGAAAAGGTGGTCACAACTTGGAAAAAAAAAGGAGCAATGGCAAATTTAGATTAGCCACCATCATCACATGAAGAAGAAGCAAAGTAAATGTTTTCAAACATGATAATACTACTAAATGATAACAACCTTTATTTGAGTCACTTGGATCATAACACAGCATATGGAAGGACTTTGATGCATACAAAAAGGAAAGAAAGTAGAAAAGCTACAAAAAATAAGGAACATTCTAACAACAAATACATCGGTTCATCACAATCCAAACCTTTCATGCCCACTTTTATACAAGAAGAGGAAACAATAGAGGATAATAAGGATGATGAAATAAAACATAAGTATTAAGCCTTTGGAGCATATTTTCAATCAATCATCTCTTTTGGGGAGTACTTGGAGGTCACTAGGTGCACAAGGCCCAAGAAAAAACAAAATAATCAAGAAAACTAGAATTATAGATTGCAAAAAAGGTTGGGATGTCTATCCCTGCCTAGTTTTGTTGGATCATCCAAGTGTACAACTAGAGCCTGGATTGATAAATTGGACACCTACCTATCATTAAACTAGATGAGGGAGATTGATGACATCAAATTTTCTACACTTCACCTTGAAGGGGATGCACATGAGTGGTGGTATCACGATTTAGTGATACATTGACATTGTTCAATACTTCTTCCGACAAGTTCTACACTACAATGACAGAGAGGTTTGTCCATAAGGATTTAGAGGCACTAGAGAGTTGCCTTAGTTGAGACAGGATGGAACACTTGATGCATATATGGGTGATGGTGTGCAAAAATGCGGACACACCCCCAAAAACAGTTGGAAAAACATAAAACATGCACGGGTGATTTCAAATTTTAAAAACCTTGTGCACGTTTCGGCTCATTTTGCGGAGTCTAAACAAAGAAAATCCATGTAAGGGGTTTTTCTTATACTAAATGTGTATGCATTTTACTTTTCAAAACCCCATACGCGTTTTACTGTCCATAATTTTTTTTTTACTGCGGCCGACTATGTCATTTTCACCCTCGGCTATAAGAAAAGCATTTTGAGAATTTTAAACAATAAAATATGCGAACGAGGTTCTCAAAATCAAACATACCAACAATGGAAAGAGATATTGGATCAAATATTTTCATATATTATGCATTTGATACGCAATTACAATGTAAATTTATCGTTTTTAATTACTTTTTAATTTTTTTGTTATGGATGCATATCAGATTCTGAAAATATTATCCCCAACAAGACACACCTCCTAAAAACTTAAGGAAAAACCCACAGGAGAACCCACAACCAAACCCTCAAGATACAAACCCTCCAGCTCCTCTGGTCGACCATTCACAAGCTACACAGGAGGATTTGATAATCAGTTAACACAAAACACTGCCAAAATAACTAGACTGGTGAATAGACTGAAGGCATCTGAACATGAGCATCCTGCATCCCTTTCCACAACCCTAGAATCATTGGATAGTAGTGTCAATGAAGTTTCTAATCAAATTACAAAATGGGGAAACTATAGGGATTGATGTCGTTCTTTTTATGTTAGTGAGTTGTCATATAATGAAGTGAAAAAAAAACATAAGTAAAACAGAAATATGTTCTCTTTTTATTGATCCCAAAATGGGTGAGACCTTACCTCTTTATTCAAAGAGTTTTCATATACACTGGTTAGCCATTTAGCGATGAAAAATTCTTTTTGGGATAGGTGGTACCAACCACCCTGTAATAATTTTGAGGTTCCATTATATTTATTGAGGAAACTATATTGTGAGTTTATCCTCAATGAGTGGTCAAACTATTTTGATATGAGAGAGTTTAGGGGTAGAGGTGGAGGCTTTGCCCAAGATAGACCTGGAGCCCGGAGGGTACTAAACCCTCAAATTCATATCCCCCTAGCACTAAAACCTGTGGTCCATGTCACGATCCCAGTAGCCCTGAAAGAGTCGATAGAGATGTAGACTCTTAAGGTAGACAATGCATTGACCGATGTCATCATTTAGCATGGCACATATTTATCACACCCTCTTGGCCCGGACGATGATGTAGTAGTTGAGCCATCTGGCCTTGGTGAGCTTATTCAGCATGTGTGTCCTATTTGTTCAAGTATATGCTCTGGGATGGATGTCAAGGCTAGTGCAGATGGTTCCACATCCCATCTGTGTACAATTTGTGGGAGTAGATGTCAGACTACCACTGCAATGGATGTGGCGCTGACTGATGATTCTATGGATATTGTGTTTGTTGGTCACACGCAGACATAGGTGTGTTGGTTTGAATTGATAATATTTTATTTATCAATTACTTGATTTGAAATAGTGATAGTTGCTTCATCAATGACAAGCCCTCCTAAGTCTACTAGAGAAGAACCTCAAGCTTACACTTTTGTTTCTATATATTTTAGACTTTTAGTGTTTTTTATCTATATATGTTATTACTTTGTATTAATTGTATTTAACCTACAATACTCATCATTGTATTAATTATATTTAATCTTATCATTTTTCATATAGGAAATAGCCATATTTGTTTCATCAATGGTGAGTTCTCCTAAGTCTACTGGAGAAGCATTTCAAGCTCCAGTACACTTTTGTTCTATATATTGTAGATTTTTAGTGTTTTTAATATATATATATATATATATATATATATATATATATATATATATATATATATATATATATATTACCTTGTATTAATTGTATTTAACCTACAATAGGCCCCTTTACAGTTTGGTCATAACGTGGATCTTCTCAAGTTCCATTTTAACATGACTCCTAAGTCTAACTAGGCAACGAGAGAAAAGACGGTAGATCCCAGATCAACAGATAAGGTAATCTACAATTCAATTGCAAAGAAATTGTATTTAAATTTATAATTATGTAACTGATAATTGTGAAATATTTTGTACAAAAGGATTCTAACTGGTCTTTTGAATTGTGGTTGTGTAGTCATCTACAAAGTTGCGTACTACACCAAAGAGGCTCGATTTTGATGATCCACCACAACTATAGGATCATATAGTGTTAGTTGTGGTCATAAAAGGACCAATACATCTAGATATATTCTACATTTTTATTGTATATCACTATGGGCATGGCATATGCCATATTTTCGTAAAACTTTTATTGACTTGGCATATATGCCATTTTTTGTATACATACACAATTATTGTGCATTTTGATATATATATATATATATATATATATATATATATATATATATATATATATATATATATATGTTGATATTCGATCCAATAAATGTGCATTATTGTGAATTTTGTTGATATTGATATTGATATTCGATACATACACAATTTGTTCATTGTGTTCATTATTGTGCATTTTAATATATATAAATGTTGAATAATAATTGATACAGTTAATTTTTGTTCAAACAAAGACATACAATTCATTATGTGAGCAATATATCCAAAGCACTCAACGAAATAAGTCTAAATGACAACAAACAAGCTTACAATTTTGTAATAAAAGAGCCTCCAACACACAATTATTAAAATTTGTCTCTACTTAAAATAGTAGTTGCAAGCTAGGTATTGGCAATACCTGTGGCTTGCTAATCAATTACTTCATCTAAACAAATGCCTTTTGTTGATTTCTACCCCATATAAAAGACTTAACAATTGCCATCACAAAATATGAAGCATTGCAACTATGGAATATGATTTGATGAGTTTTCTCAAATATTGAACTACCCCTAGAAAACTCCATGTCTCAATCACAATGAAAGTCTTGGATCACTTCAAAATAGCTTCCACTTTTAATAAATTCCTAACAATAGTTGGATCATTTTCTGATAAATTTTGGTCTCAGCTACTCCATAGACTTGGCTAATCTTTGATCTCAGACTTAAATAACTATTGGTGTATTTAGTGATTGCCCTTTTATGAAGTTAAATGAATATTTGCCTATACAATAAACAACATGAATATAAACAACAACAATCTATTTTCTACAATCATGGGTTAGACTCTATTTTATTTACTCTATATATCTCTATGTTGATTTTTTCAAATAATCTTGCACTTTTAGTTTGCTGATTTTTTCCCCAAACGATTTTGTTGCGATGATATAATGCATTGCAATTGTGGAATATGATTTGATAAAATTTATTAAATATTGAATTAACCCTACAAAACTCCTTGCCTCAATGACAATGAAATTCAATGGTCGCGATCACATTTGATCCATGGTAATGATCACTGGATGTTTTTTATTCCTTTTCTGTATATTTGTCAATATGAGTTGTGCGAGAGTACCCTCATGCTTGCAATGGTCAAATTTGGATTTTTGTTTTGTTTTGTATTGTTTCATCTAAATAAGGTCATTTTAGACCATTAATGATCATTTGGAGTCATTTGTGAAAGTTTGGGACATTTGGATAAAAGATGTAAAAGTTGCTTAGTTGTTGTCAAAGTTGCTTAGTTGTCATATTTGTCAAATTTTGGTGTTGGATGATGGAAACCACTTGTGTGGAACACAACCCAAGGTTTGAAAAACTTTGTATTGAAGTTTTGAATAAAGTAGGATATGCGAAAACCGTCAGATGCATGTAATGAAAGGTTGCAAGATAGGCTAAATTTGATTTTATTCATAGTGGGCACGAACTAGAAGCACGAGTGTGTCTAGGTGGGTAGGTTTATGGTAGGAATGCTTCTGTTGTGCCTCCAAGCTCCCTGGAACGTCTAGAGCCATACCCTACCGGTGTGATATCTTAAGTTCCCTAAGTCCAAAAAATTAGCAAACTTTGATGGACTATTTCTCACAATCCAGGATGCATACAATTAATCTATTTGAACCTATAAGGTCATGTGAGGCCTGTCTACAATGACCTATCTCGATTTTTGAAAACGCAGAGCTATTTTTACATGGTAGCATGTTTTTAGTTGGTGTGCAAACTATCAGATGCATGCAATGCAAGGTTGCAAGATAGACTAAACTTGATTCCATTTGCCATGGGCACAAACCAAGAGAACAAGCACGTCCGGGTGGGAAACTCTATGGTAGGAATGCTCCTATTGGTCCTCCTAGCTCACTGGAACGTCCAAAGTCATACCCTACCAGCGCGATATCTCAAGAGCCCTAAGTCCAAAAAATTGTCTAACTTTGACTCACTATTTCTCGCAATCAAGGATGCATATGATTGATTTGTTTGAACCTATAGGGTCATGTGAGGCCTGTCTACAATGACTCATAATGGCCAAAAAGAAGCATATGGCCACCTAGGTGCTCATACACCACATACTCATGTACGATAGGCATAATCATGTACAGTAGGCATACACATGTACTCATTAATAGTCATAAATTAGGTCATGTACTCATAAATAATCATACAAAATTTCAAGTATAATAAAAAATACAAAATGCATCACAAAATTCCATTTATGCACAAATTTACATATACAAAAATTTACATGTCAAAAAATTGCCTTTAAATATGGAGAAATCAGCTCTTGGATATTTAAATATACAAAAAAAATATTTACAAATTAGCTAATGGCCATTTATATATAATTTGACATTTAAATATGCAAAATCCAACTTATGGCCATCTAAATATATAAAATTTGGCATTTAAATATGTACAAATCAGCTCATGGCCTTTTAAATAAATAAAATTTTGCCTCTAAATATGCACAAATTATCTCATGGGCATTTATATATACAAAAGACGAATATAGACTAATTTGCCAATGATATATACAAAATTCTCAAAATCCTTCTACCTTGAACCGTAGAATCATTGTAATGCTCCAACAATTGAATACTTGTAGATGACCCAAAATCAATCAAGTGAGCCTTTTGGATCGACTCTAATCCGTATTGTGTCAAGTATTGCCTCTTGGTCAAATTCACAAACTTTCCATAAATTCTTGTTATGAGGTCTACCACGATACTTAATCAATTGAATATTTGTTGCAACAACAAGGTTGGAGAAATGAAGAATATGTCTATGTGTTTAAAAGTCCTCGAACAACCAAACATAAAAATTCTTGATAGGGTATCTCCTAAGCCATGTGCCTATCATGACAATAGACCCTATTGGGTACTCAATACCCTCTTTGTCAATGATTATGGTTGTCAATTTTCTTTTAGGCTCAATAGAACGATACAAAAAGTAATTCGTTCCTTCTTCATGGTTCTCTTCTGCGACAACTGTGTACACATGACCTACATTTTATAGAATGATAATTATTACCAAAAATAATGTGATGTAACAAAATGAGCCAAAAAATCCTACAAAAAAATGAACCAAAAAAGTCACTAGGTTCCACTAGGTCGGATACATGGTCAAAATCCACTGATGCATCCATTTGGTTCAATTGCAGTGCTTTGGGAACTTGTTATGTATCAATAGGAACTAACAGTCTACAATACCATTTGTCAACCCACTCTTGTGATTCACATTCTTCCCACAAAAAATACATACACGAAGAGAAAAAACATACAATTTGTCTAGCATAAATTACTAGTGAACTTGCATTTGAACTTCTAAATGAGTGCATGTCACTCGATCCTGCAACTGTACAACAATATTGATAGTTTTGATGTTAGATTCACTAATCAACCAAAAATATCTATGAACCATTGTCGTACCTACATTACCTGGCCCCATTGTAGAGTTACACCATTGCACAATTGTTGTTGCATCTATCAACTTGGCACCAGCTTCATACTTCAATTCTTCTCTAGCTAGGGCTCTTTTTATGTATAGTCCTGCACCATCGTGCTCTCCCTTTCCATGTCCAGCCTCAGTAAAATTTTTAAAATGATGTACATCGCTTGTCACATGCATCCTAGTCAACCAATGGAACATCCTTGACTTCTTGAATTGTGAGGTGCAATTATCTGACCATATTATGTGTTGGTTGTATCATATGTTTCTTTCCCTTAAATTATCATAGAAAAATTTAAAGCATCCTTGTACTAACTTTGATGAATGAGTATGATCATCACTTATGTATAAGTGATACTCTCTTACAACCTTTATATCCTCTTCTATGATATCATTTGCATGCATGAATGTTATGTGTACAAAAATAGAAACTTGTATAGAATGGTAATACATATATTGCACTTTATTTTGAGGTTGTAGTGTATAATTTTCAGAAAAATCAAAGATGGAGACAATGGTACCAAGAGAAAATGTGTCCTTACATAACTTGAATGTCTCATCTAACCACCAAGCTCTATGTGTATGCATTGTGTACTCATAAACTAGTTTCTCTTGAAACATTTTCATAAATTCAGTTAAACATATCATTTTTCACTAACTTGCATCTCTTCAATTCTTTTTCATATTTAATCTCATATGTGACTGTCTTGTATTTTCCAAAAGAAACTAGTTTCTTACCAATTTCATGTGTGCTCTCCAAATGTAAACATATTGGCAAATGTTGCAAACCACAACATGTAGTATGAGAACCTTTCAAACACATCATCTTATAATAAATGAAACCATCATCTCTTTTACATAACACACTTGAAATAGATTCTCTCTGTCACTTAGGAGGTGCTTGTATATTGCATTCCTGCAAAACATCGTTAGTGTGCAAAGTACAATATATATGATGATAAATATCATAGTACATGGAAAAATCAATATGCATCCTACAACAACACGTGGTGCGTACATGATTAATCTTAACATAAAAAGGTTTTGCCATTTCAAAAAATATTTGACTAATTCTTATTTGAGGAATTTTTTTGAAGAAATCTTTCATAAAATTAAATTGTTTGAGTCACATCCAAATAGTGTTTGGCATGTGGCTCACAATTTCTAGATCCAATTCTCTTTCTAAAAACATCTCTTTGGTTGGGCGAAACCCTTGTTTTGTCATGCCAAAAAATTTCAATTAATGTCCTTAGTACATCAACAACAACCTTGTCTTTGCGTGGTAGTCTACCCGAGAGCACCCAAAGAAAATTATTGTTAGGATTCTCTATTTTATCCTACCTCTCTAATGTTTTACGTAATGTTGTTCTATTTCTGTTTAATGACTTGTTTTTCTTAGCAAATGATTTTTTAAAATTTTCTTGCTCATTATGTTTGGTGTAATAACACGTCGAGTAACATTAGAATCTTTAGTACGAGATTTTGAACCAATAGCTTGATATGCATCAAATATATTTCTCACAATAGTTCTTTAACTATTACTTTTCGATGATCTTAGGCCTAGAATTTTCATTGTCTCTCTAAAATTCAAATTTTTAATCATTTCAAATATTAATTGGCATCTTGCAATTTGATTTAAGTTTTCAAAATAGTGTTTCCATATTCTTTTAACCATTCTTCTAAAAGTTCATTCGTTTATTTTATCTAGCATTGGCTTCAAAATATTTTCATCGATGTCAATTAGATACTTTGGTTTCCTATGAATAATTCTAGGTGTTAACATTGGTGCATTACATGCATTAGGTATATTCATTGCATCAAATTGAGTTGGTGTATTTTGATCATTTGATTGGATATTTGTTGTGGTCTCTTCTTCAATTGCATTAGGTTCATCTAGTAAATCATATGTTGTTGGTACATCTTCATCGTTTGTTTGACTATTGATTGTTCAACTTCTTCTTCAATTGCATTAGGTTCATTTGGTACATCTAATTGAGATGTTGTGAATGACTTACCTTCTTGTCCTATTGTTCTTAGTTCACGTAATTTCTTCATACGTTGCCTTTGTCTTTCCTTTCCAGCCTCTCGTTGTTTGATTGTTCCTTGCTTGTTCTTTCCCATCATTCATAACGATTGTCCTAAATAGAATCATTTTGTACATATATGTTACAAAAATATATACAATTAAATGACCATAAAAATTAGTATTATCATAATTTTAAATAATCAAAACTATCAAACAATCACAATAAAATTGATCAAACTAATTAGAACAACAATCCAATCATTTGAAATCATGCAAAACAAAATTTTTACTTACTTTCACATATAAAATTGTCACAGAATCACAGTATCAGTTACCGCGGGGCCTTCAATGACTTCAAAAACTCCATTTGAGGTCGTTGAGGCTGTTGGCCAACTATAAATATGTGCAAGAAATGTATGACTTATGTTTAGTTAACCTCGTACGCGTAATTAGTCTCTAAAAATACCCCAATAGGGTAACATTCATAATTCCCATAACCCATATACACTTCTTATGTTAAAAACTAGTACACATTACTTATAGTAAAGAAAGGGTGAAGGAAAAGGGGGGGGAGAGAGAGAGAGAGAGAGAGGGAGAGAGAGGAAGAGGGAGAGGATGAGGTGTTGGATTATTATTGATTTGGTTGTTTATTGTTCTTGCTAGGATATATTTTTGTCATTGATGTCAACATATTCCTGTGAGTTATTCCGGTGAGTTTGGGAAGATTTTTTGATCCGGTTTGCAAATCTTTGACTACCTGTTCCTGTTGGTATTTATGTCCGTATTTTTGTCGGTATTCCCTCCAATATATTTTGATGTGATCAGATATTGTGATAAGATTTTGGATTATTGTTTGGGATGATCTTGTGTATCTTCATTTCAAATGGTTCATGATTCGGCGCACCGCAATTTATCTTTCCTCGTGATAGTTGTTGATTGGTTGTGTTATTGAGCTTTGAGACATTGATCGATAAAGATTTGAAAAGAGGTGTTGGTGAAATTGTTTTGGATGATTCTAACGTGTTTGTTGGTGTTTCCTAATCATGTCCTATTTGTTTTGATGATCTGCATTGATCATTGTGTGATTTTTAGTGATTTCTATCAACCGGTGATGATTTTCGTGTTATGCGGTATTTCTAGTTGTGTAAGATGTTGCGGTTGATCTTGGAATGAGTTTTGGTGGATGTCGTTTGGGAATTTGAATTAGGTCCATAATATGCAATTTAAATCATAATATTGGTCCGATGGTCGATATCTGTATCATGTAATTGTTGGACACAAGATGCCACTGAGAGGGGGGTGAATCAGTGGTTTCCAAATTCTTAACTCTTTTGATCCTAGGAGATTTTATCGGTTAACAACCTAATGACCAAGTAATCCTACCAGTAAGATAAATCAATATAACACAATGCAACCACACAAAGATACATCACATAACACCGGTATATACGAGGAAAACCCAAGATGGGAAAAACCTCGATGAGAAATGTTGTTGGAGTCTACTGCTCCAATCTAGCCTCACAATCAAATCTCTGATTACAACTTTTAGGGCACCAACCCATGATAATTTATGGGCACCAACCCAAAGGATCACCAACCCCTGATATTTTATGGGCACCAACCCAAAGGAGCACCAACCCCTACTATTTATGGGCAACAACCCAAAGGAGCTACAACCCCTGCACTAAGCACCAACTCGGTGATCACAATACAAGATATCAATACAAAAGTGATAGCCCAATTATAAATGTGTTCAATAACCACTCATGAACAATCTCTCTACCAATTTCCCTTCTCCTTAGCTTTACTGGTAATATCTTCTATCTTCCACTCAGCCTTGTCTCTGTCGGTTCACTCTCTGTCTCATTCACTGCTACCACCTTTCGTCTATGTCGGTTCACTCTCTGTCTCATTCACTGTTGCCACCTTTCATCTTTGTTTGTTCTCTATCCTCTCCTTTCATCTTCTCACTTTCTCTCTCTTTGTCCACCTTAACCTGCTGCTACTAACACATCGGTTCTGACTCTAAGATCAACTATCAAACCTTAGACCTGCTCGCGGTTACTCCTGCTTACCAGTTGAACCCTGCTTGGTTTTCTGCTTGGTTCCACTTTTTCTCTACTTCTGTCCTAGATGATCTCTTCTCACTTTGCCTCTTCTTTGTTGATTCACACTCTTCTTCACACCACTGTCATACTTAGTGATAGTTGACCGGTTGCCTTCACCTTGTCATTTTAACTCTTCGAGCACCCAATCACTTCAATGTATTTTCTTTTCAACACTCTAACTGCTCAACACTCTTATCTTTCCCTACATTCAGCATGCAACATCAATCACCCCTGGTCTTCGGTCTACATACTTATCTCCAAGTTTCCCACGAAATACAGATTCAAAACTTGGTGCGATTAGGGCTTTCCTGTATCAATCATGAGGCATGACATATCCAGTCAAATCTCATCAGATCTAATCCACAAGGTAACTACCTTCACATCACCGCCATTAACGTGCCTTCCAATGCACATTTATTATATTTTATTCTATTCTTCCACGCTCTTATTGATCTTCATGGTCGCCTCCACTCAATCTAATTTGCACCTAAACACACCACCCAGATCAGTGTATGTCATGGATCCAATCTGATCTATCTTGCCTCGAGCCCCAACCCCTCTGCAATTCGACCCTTAATAGTCACGGTCAACATTTAATGCCAATCAACTGCCAACTACCACACCGACAGGGAGCCTCATCGACCTTTGCATGCTCACCACTTCAACTACACATGGCATTACTATCGGTATCCACCTTATCTTAGACCTCTGTGTCGGCTCAAACAGAATCACCGACCTGTCACTCAACCGATGTATGCTTCATACTATCAGTCCATCTTACCTGTCGATTTTGTAACCCTGTCAATACACTTCACCTTTTCTTCTTTGGTCTCTCACCGGTTGATATAACATACCAACCATCTCCAAAGCAAATTGTCCAAAGTACTGAAAGATATGATTACCGGTTGAAAACTCTCTTGCATGCACACCGATGATACTGTAGATGACTTCATGTCATCATTATCCAACTGTTATGCACCTGTGGCAACACCTTTCTCCATCTGCATCCCGATAATTCCATGCTTGTTACTGCAGGCACACATGTGTTCTTCCTCATCTGACCAATTCTCCTCTCAATCGGTTTTCCAAGGTGGCACACTCATTTGTCTAAGTGACAAACCCATCACTCTTCATCTGTCCCAGCAGTTCATCATGCCTTCTTTGTCAGTCCACTGGTAGATCTGGTGTGAGCCAGCAATCTCCTGCCTTCAACTTCCTGGCTAACTTATCCCTGAGAGTTATAGTGCATTTCATGCAGGTTGGGAGTAAGCTTCACTTATCGATGGGAATGGGTCCTTGACATCTACTTCAGGCATTGCACTTTTATGATATTTCAATCATAGAGCAGATATATCTTCAATCATGCTCATAAGATCTGATTGGGTTCATTCACTGTCAGTCATGTCTTCAGCCTATGACAACATTATTTACCAGTGCGAGTCCTGCAGTTATGACATTCTACTGCATATCGGTGACCTGCACATACTTCACCTCCAATGTTGATGTGATTCTTGTAACATTCTGCCTCTTAATCACAATCAACATCCCAACATCTACATCCACTAACCGGTGACTCTAACTTGCTTATCGGTGGATGGCTACATTGTCCACACTTTTGGTTGGCACCAATAACTACATATCAACAATTCTCACATATCGGTTGTCTTGCTATACCAATACCAGGCTATACCGATTAACATCAATGACAACACAATGCCAACAGTAATGTATTTTTTGTAATTATGAGTTGAGGGTTGAGGGTTTAGCCGACCTTGTTATCAAGGTTGATGATTTGTATATATAGGTGAGATTCTTATGTAATATAGTTGTCATTATTGTGTCTACATTATCAGAGAGAGGCAAATGTGAGAACAAGGATATATCATTCAATGAGGTGTTGTGGTGAGCTTGGTGTTGCAGTGCAGACAATTGTGCTTAACCAGAACTATCATCAAGCATTTGCAGATGCTATTATTATAGTTCATTCCTTTTGGATTGTATTCTGAATAATTTATAAGTCGGTGAGACTTCCTTGAGGGTTGTAGCCTTTTGTGCATATATCTTTTGAGTAGTGAGCTCTAGGAAGTATGTCAGAATCCACGTGCGTTCCCCTTTGTAATATTTTCACATACTACTACAGAGTATAATCTTATTGTGGTAGGTTCCCACTGTGGTTTTTCACTTAACCGGTTTTTCCATGTCAAAATCTTTGTTTTGTGTGTTGTGTTGTTGATTTTCTTATCTGTTATTGTTGTGATTTATCAGTTAATGTTTTGGAAGTTTAATTTGTTGTGTATCTGGTGAAGACTGATTCAACCCCCCCACCCCTCAATCTTCATTCTTGATTATTGCTGACAATTGGTATCAGAGCTAGATCCTCTGGTAGAAGCTTAATCACTTGAGGAGATCTAGGATGGTAGCTCCATTTATTCTTTTTAAGAAAGACAGTATGAGGTTTGATGGAAGCAACTATACTGTGTGGAAGAAATGGATGGAGGTGCATTTGAAATGTCTTATTATTGGAAGATTACTAAGAATGCCTATGTTGTTCCTCAAAATGGACCATCCTCTCCTAATGAAGTTAAGGAAGCTGAATATAACATCAGAGCGAAGGAATAATTACTTAGTAACCTAATTGATTTTCAAATGACAAATTTTATGCAACTTCAGACCACACATGAGATCTAAGTGAAACTTGAGATCCTGTATGAAGGTGATAGTCAAGTGAAAGTTGCTAAGTTGTAGAGTTTAAAAGAGAAGTATGAGACATTAAAGATGGGAGATGATGAGAACTGTATACATTCATACATGGCTAAAGTGAATGAGCTTGTCCTCGGTATTAGATCTACTGATGGAAAGATTGAAGAAGATGAGATTGCTGCTATTGATGAGATCCGAAGTGTAACTATAGTGACAAGAGATATGTTGGTTGGAAAATTTGCTGCATTTGAGTTGAGTGAATTTGGTGAATCTCATGGAAAGTCTGAAACAACATTCAAAGCATCAACATCTGTGTCTGGTAAGGAAAAATATGATCCTGATGAGTGCAGGATATCCAGATATGAAAGAGAAAGGAGAGAGATAGCAGAACAAGAGAGAGAGAGCTTGATGAGCTTAAAGCATTGATTGCAAGGAGATTACCTAAAGGTGTCGGTAAGTATGATGGAAAGGTGCCCTTGAAATATTTTTCTTGTAATAAGATAGGACATTTTGCTTCTAGATGTCAAGAGAGAATGGCTAAGTATGATAGACATGATAAGTTTTATAAGTTTGATAGGAATGATAGATATGAGAAGCATGAGAAGTATGATAAGCCTTATAAGTCTAACTGGAAGTTTAGGAACCAGAAGAACTATTATTATGTTGTAGATGAAGGTGTTATAGATGAAGAATCAGAAGAAGATGAAGTTGTGTTTATTGTCATTAAAGAAGATAGTCCTATGCCTATTGATTCCACTATCTTACCTATTGAGGAGAAATATTTTGCTGCTAAGGTAGAAGAAAAAGGTGAATGGGTGATTGACAGCGGTTGTTCCCATCATATGACTGGGGACAAAAGCAAATTTGTAAGCATGGAAAAGTATGATGGTGGAATAGTTAGATTTGGAGATGACAAAGCCTATGTAATCCATGGGAGAGATTCTAATTATTTTGATGAAAAACATAACATGGATGATGTCTTGTATGCTGAAGACTTGAAGCATAATCTTTTGAGTGTTGGACAAATGGTTGATAAGGGTTATGATCTATAATTCAAGGATGGTAAATGCAAGATCTTGAATGCATCTGGAACTAAGACTGAAGGAAACATTTTTATTTTGAATGCTAGTGAGAAAAGTTGTTTAATTGCTAAGATAGATGGGAGTTGGTTGTGGCATAGAAGAACATAGATCAGTTCTACACAAGTTGTTAGGGATTTTCCTAAGATTGTTAAACCTGTTAATCCAGTATGTAAGGAATGCCAGTTGGGTAAGATAACAAGGATTTCTTTCAAGAGTAAATAGTACACATCAGATGGATTGTTAGATCTTGTGCATACTGACCTGTGCGGACCTAAAAATGTTAGAAGCGTGTAGGGTGATAGATACTTTATGTTACTAATTGACAATTATTCCAAAATGATGTGGGTTGTCTTTTTGAAGGAGAAATCTGAAGCATTTGAGAAATTCAAGATATTCAAAGCTAAAGTTGAAACTAAGTCCAGATTGAAGTTGAAGTGTCTACGATCTGCTAGAGGTGGAGAATTATGTTCCAGTGAGTTCAATTCTTTTTGTGAGATGCATGGAATCAAAAGACAGTTATCTGCTCCTAGGACCCCATAGCAGAATGGGATTGTTGAAAGGAAGA
Source organism: Cryptomeria japonica (assembly GCF_030272615.1). Classification (NCBI taxonomy): domain Eukaryota; kingdom Viridiplantae; phylum Streptophyta; class Pinopsida; order Cupressales; family Cupressaceae; genus Cryptomeria; species Cryptomeria japonica. The sequence goes on from NC_081411.1 coordinate 17,461,417, forward strand.
ACCGTATTGTTTTAGATGTTGCAAGAACCATGTTGATTGAAGGAAATTATCCAAAGGTCTATTGGAGAGAAGCCATTAGCACTATAGTCTATATATTCAATAGAGTTCATATCAAAGGTGATACTATTAATACTCCTTATGAACTTTGGTTTGGTCATGTTCCTACTGTGAAAAATTTCAAAGTTTTTTGGTGCAGGAGCACCAAGATTAAATTTTGATGTTTTGACTTATTTTTGTCTTGATAGGTTTATTTCATGTTTTTGATGTTGTAATAAGGCCTTGAACCCATTTTTATGTGCTCAAGTGATGTAAGGTCCCTAAGAGTCTCAATTTGTAGATTATTGGCAAATGAGCTCAACAGGGTGTCAGGTGGAGTACTTTACAGGAAAGTTGTTATTTGCTTAAGAAATGGTTGTTAGGATTCCCACAGATACTGAGAGGGGGGGGGTGAATTAGTATCTAACCGGTGAATTGAATTTCTTAACTTAAAACATGTGGAACATATTATAACAGTGTACCGGTATGCAAGAAATAATGCAATAAACAAAATTAAAAGCATCCACATGAAAAGCACACCATGACACAAGGATTTAACGAGGAAACCCAATGTGGGAAAAACCTCGGTGGGATTTGTGACCCACAATATTCACTTACTAGCCAATAAGAGAATATTACTTACAAGAGGGGCCTGCACATGCAGGAAGGCCAACTGCCTAGAGCTCACTGCTCAATGAGAAGTCTCACTGATTTACAATGATGGATTATATAAATCCAGTATCTTGTACTGCTTCAGAATAGCATCTATAATGCTAGATCCAATACCGGTTTCTTCTCTGCTTCTTACATAAACCCTTAACCTATAATTCGCATAATAGGTCTCCCTTATTTCGCCTAATATATTCCACTATCTTGCTTCTTACATATGTTCTACAATGATCTCTCTTATATAAGAGTCATTTTACAATGATGTCAAGTCGGCTTACAAAGATTTTACAATAATAAACAAAATATAATATAACAAAAATCCTGTCGGCCTCTGTGCCGGTATGCTTCCTTTCTCTACCGGTGCCGGTGGTCTGAGTGCTGATGTAGAATTTGATCTTGCTAGTGCCGGTGTAATGCGTTGTCAGTGCCATAGGATTGTAAGGCTGTCATCAATGACAAAACCTTCAATCACCTACAATGTCTCATTGGAGTGTGCATATGCCAACAATCTCACCCTTTGGCATTGATGGCAACACTCATGAGAAAATTCAAAAGTGTATCCAAAACTTGTAATCCAAAAATGTTTCCAAAAATATGTTACCAAAAATATAAGAGCTCCCCCTGAGCAGATAAGTCTTTTGCCGGTTATTTTCTCATACTACTACTCCTCCTTTGGCATCAATGAAAAAGGTTGTCAAGGTGTCAGTAGAGTTATAGTCTCAACCTTGTAATTGGGTCGTTACAATTTGAAAAAGATCTGCCAAAATTAAGTTTATACTTTCCGTAAACTTCTTGTTGTCCTTTATTGTTGTCTCTGTTCTTTGAACCGTATCGGTGAGGTGCTGCATATGCTCTGCCAGTGTTCTCTGTCCTTGTACCAGTGCCTCAGATATTTCCTTCCGTAATGATGCTAGGTAGTCCAATCTTGGACTCAGTTTTAGTCTCAAATTCTTTGCCTTATTTACTATTCTCTCCCTTTCTCTTTCTAACTTAAGTAACTCTTCCTCAAAACTTGTTATCCTTTGTTCAAAAACTGATAATGTATTAGGTGAGTTAACAAACTTATCAACAAGTTTATTGATTTCATCTTGTACCTTGCTCATTTTCTTATCTATGTCTACTGTCAAAATGTTTGTCTTGCAAGTATCTTTGTACAGAGTTTTGAATTCCTTCAATAAGATACATAGTTCCGGTAGAAGTGTGTCAAATTCCCTAGTACACTTCTTTATCTGATCTTCAAAGAATTTTTGCTTTTCAATTTCTAACTTATCCTTCGATGCCTCTTCCTTTATTTGCTCAACAGTCACTATGTTCTCAGTGATGTATTTACAAAGAGTGTTAAGTTGTTTTAAAGAATCCTTATTGTCTATGTTATAGTTAGGAGCTATCATCTTCAAAATTGGGATTGTATCATCTATAGCTTTATAAGCCTGTGAACTACAATCTGTTATCCTTTTGATGGAGTCCAAAAGTACTTCAGTTACATTTGTTGATTTGTAGCCTATTGAGGAGGAACCAACATTCTAAATTCCGCCTATGGAGGAAGTAACCAAGCTTGTAGTGACCTCTGGTAGGTCAGTCTGTGTTTCCATTTCCTTAAGCAATGGTTTTTGATCTTCTCTTGTTGCCAGTGGCACTGTTTCCACATGAACCTATTGCTGTTCCGGAGCTTGTTGCTCTGCTTGTCTCTCTGTTTGTTGCTCTGTGTTATCAACTTCAACTTTTCTTTCAGTATTGTAAATGTTGTCAGTTGCTGGTGGCTCACTAGCCATGTCTGTCTTGCCGGTTGTATCTTTGTCCATCATAATGATAACCTTTTGTGTATCAACATCAACTGTGTATAGTACCTCAGGGTTAGGATTTGTATCCTTTATGTCCATACTCTCATCTATCGGTTGATCTTCAGTAGTTGTTATTGGTGATGTAATTGGAGGCGATGGGAGTAAGTTGTCTTTACTTTGATACTAGAAGGTCCACCAACCTTTCCTTTTCCTTTGTCCTTCTCCTTCTGGTATACTTTTAATGGTTTGGGGTTCCTATACTCTTCCTGTTTTTCCTTCTCAACAAGGAATATGTCCCATGCATTTTCTGTTTCCTCTGTTACTTCATTCACTCTTCCAACCATTAATGCAATATGTCGGTGTGCAGTAGAGAATACTGACCGGTTGGCTTGTGCAATTAAGTCATCTATCTCCTTAGGTGAGTTTACTGGGTAAACAACAAGTAACTTTTCAATTTTGATTTTCTTATCAAGCTCTAAAATAGCTTGTCTTCTTGCTTCCAGTCTTTTGAACAATTCATCTGGTAGTTCATCTACAACTTCCATCAGAAACTTCTTATAGATATCCAGGTGTAAAATGACACTGTTTTCAACTTGTTCTTTTTCATCTGCTGACAGTGTATCATAGACCTTTCCTATGTTCTTGAGTTTCCCTTCCTCCGTGATTTCATTTAGCAATTTGTCAAGAGGGGCCATGTTTTGTTTAGTCTTCTTCTTCTTTGGTGTCAAATTTTTCTTTGGTGTTGTCTTTTTAACTGGAGACCTCACTGCCTGTTGTTTTTGTCTAGTCCTTCTAGGTGAGGGTGTGGATGCCAGTGAAGGATCCCTTTTCCTTACAACTCTTTTGAAAGTTGCAGGCATGTCATTCTCCAAGGAAGTAGCTACCGGTGATAGGTGAGTCTCAGGCTGTAGAGTTCCTAACTCATCCTTAGTGATACCGGTTTGTTTCAGTATATCTTCTTTAATAGCCTTAGCCTGTCTAGAACCTCTTCTCACAACTGCTTCAACCTTTTTCACTCTCTTCTTAGATTGAATTTGACTTTCTATGGTCTCAGCACTACCAAATACTTCTTGCTTAGGTTCATTTGGTGCTTTCAGAAGTGCTTTAGCATAAGTTTCAATAATATGATCATTGGTTTCATAGCCCATCTCTGTTACCCAAATTGTTCTAGGGATGACTGCTTCCATCCAGATCTCATCCTTTTTTATTACAAAACATATATCATCCTTGCATTTGTTAACAATTTCCTGTAATAGTCTGATCCTTTTGTTCATCCTAACCTTTAGTGCTTGAAAACAGTCATGAATATTCTTTTCTTTGTTTTCACCCATAATGTTGAATAGGTCTATTAACTATTTTCCTACCAGTATATCAAATCCAAGGTTCTTATGGCCAATACCAAGAACCCGTTTAGTTATGTGTAGCATCAAGCATACAAGTAGATTTCCAAATCTAAAAGTTCCTTTCTTATCCTTCTTGATTTTGCCTAAGTTATCAATCAACTCATCTTTTAACCATTCACATACATGAATTTTCACATACATCAATTTTCACATTGTCTTTAACCATGTCATAAGCACTCTTAATGCATAAAATGGAAACTGAATTAAGTCTGTTTGCATGAGTTCCTTTGTACCCTAAAATAATGCTAACAAATCTCACATTTATATCGGTCACATCATTAACCCTTACAGACCTTCTGTCTGATGTTGCACCAGTTAAGTTCATTACTAGGTTATTGGAGACCTTCTTAGTATTGTTTGGTCTGTTACCGGTGGAAGGTAACCCTGTTACTGCTTTCACAGCTTCCTTTGTAATTTTGTGAACTAAATCAAGCCAAAAGAATGAACCATGTACCCTACTTAAAACTATCATAATCACTTCCTGGGGAAATTCAGGAATGTAGAGGATTTCAGTGAATCCTAGGGTTTCAAAAACTTGATGTTCAGGTTTTATATTTCCAGAATTGTCACATATAACAGTCTTATACATGTTTTTAATTTCTTCATCTCCTAATTCCTCTCTGTTTCAATGGATGTATATTCTGGGATCTTCTACAAAAATAACTCCCTCTGGAATTTGGGAAAAAACACCTATATTGTCATATTTCTTAGCTACCTCGGGAACTAGTTGAAATACGGGCCTAGGGCATTTTATAACCTTGACTATTGTAGGGTTTGCTATGAATTCAGGTGCAGAGGAGGATGCCATGATAAATACCTTTTTCTGCCTTTGGATGGATTGATTTTTGAAGTGCTTTGCCTCTTTGCTCAAAATGCCTTCGCTCTGCAAATTTCATGCTCTTCGAATGTTTGAAATCTTAGTGAAATGAAATGGAGCCAAAACCACAAATTTATAATGTCGAACTGCCAACTACCACATTTTATGTATGCCAGTTAAGTAGTCACTTAACATTGTCTGCTGGTATAGAAGTAATTTCCAACTTCTCACCATTAGCCGAGGGAATTATAGCATATGTCTCATTGATTGCCAAACCCTGAAGAAAATTTTCTTCAATTTGATGAAGAGCTTCCTACTGGTGGAGTATTACTCTGTCCTGCCAGTGAAGCACTACTATGTTCTGTTGGTGGAGTGATGATTGGTTCTACCGGTGGAGGAGTATTCCCAACAATATTTAGGTTTGACTTTCTAATCCATTGTTTTGAGAATTCTTGCTTAACCTCTTCAACTTTTTCTTTTCCTTTCAAACTAGGACCTTTGTTGTTTGTCGGTGATCCTTTACTTCTACAAAATTTTGCAATATGCCCAATCTTGTTACATGCATAACAAGTCACATTATTTTTCTGAATAGCTTTCCCATAACCTATGCTGGTTTGTGTTCTGCATTGATTAGATAAATGTCCAAATCTTCCACAAACATAACATCTCACATTCATTCTCCAATTTTCAGAGTTGTGACCAACTTTGTTGCATTTTGAACATTGACCGGTGGGTGTGTTGATATTCTGATAATTTCTAGATCTACATTCATTTTCTCTGTGATCATACTTATTACAATTAAAGCATTTTCCATTGAATTTATAAGCATTAGGTTGTCTTATCGGTTTGCTATGATCCTGCGTGTTTGCAGTACCAGAGCTTTCACCAACTTCAAAGCCAATTCCAGAAGTGTCACCTATAGGTTTTTGATTCTTCAGCAAGTTACCAAGTTCCTTTAAGCTTTTCTTGAATTTCTCTTTATGTTGATTTGCAGTATCTAGTTCTCTTTCTAAGACTTCTTTCTGTCTCATCAGTTCATTTGAGTCATTCTGAGTGTGCATTAGGTCTGTCTTCAACAAATCATTTTCATAGCTAAGTCTTGTGTTCTCATTTTCTGCATCACTTAGTCTTCTAGTCAATTCTTCTTCATTCTTCTTCTTATCTTCAATTTCCTTGCAGAATCTCATAGTCATATCCTGCATCTCATTCTTTATTGTCATGTTCTCTTGTTTCAACTTGTTTATCATATCATTAAGTGATTCCTTTTCATCATTCTCATTTTGCATCTTTTCACAAAGTTCTCTTCTCTTATTTCTTGCAATAGTAAGATTCTCTTGAAGTGCTTGAATAATATCCTGGGCTACCTTTAGATCATCTTCTAGTTTGATGTTTTCCAATTTCTCTGCATCATAGTCTGAGAGAGCTGCTTCTAGTTGCTTCATTAGATTTTCTATCTCTACCGGTGTCAAGATCTTCCTCAAGTTGTTAGGCTTTTGAAAATAGAGGACCAAGCTCTGATACCAATTGTTAGGATTCCCACAGATACTGAGAGGGGGGGTGAATCAATATCTAACTGGTGAATTGAATTTCTTAACTTAAAACATGTAGAACATATTATAACAGTGTACCGGTATGCAAGAAATAATGCAATAAACATAATTAAAAGCATCCACATGAAAAGCACACCATGACACAAGGATTTAATGAGGAAACCCGGTGTGGGAAAAACCTTGGTGGGATTTGAGACCCACAATATTCACTTACTGGCCAATAAGAGAATATTACTTACAATAGGGGCCTGCACATGCAGGAAGGCCAACTGCCTAGAGCTCACTGCTCAATGGGAAGTCTCATTGACTTACAATGATGGATTATATAAATCCGGTATCTTGTACTGCTTCAGAATAGCATCTATAATGCCAGATCCAGTGTTGGTTTCTGCTCTGCTTCTTACATAAACCCTTAACCTATAATTCGCATAATAGGTCTGCCTTATTTTGCCTAATATATTCCACTATCTTGCTTCTTACATATGTTCTACAATGATCTCTCTTATATAAGAGTCATTTTACAATGATGCCAAGTTGGCTTACAAAGATTTTACAATAATAAACAAAATATAATATAACAAAAATCCTATCGGCCTCTGTGCCGGTATGCTTCCTTTCTCTGCCGGTGCCAGTGGTCTGAGTGCCAGTGTAGAGTCTGATCTTGCTTGTACCGGTGTAATGCCTTGCCAGTGCCATAGGATTGTAAGGTTGCCATCAATGACAAAACCTTCAATCACCTACAATGTCTCATTGGAGTGTGCATATGCCAACAACCATTAGCACTGCAGTCTATATATTCAACATAGTTCATATCAAAGGTGATACTGTTAATACTCCTTATGAACTTTAGTTTTGTCATGTTCCTACTGTGAAAAATTTCAAAGTTTTTTGGTGCAGGAGCACCAAGATTAAATTTTGATGTTTTGACTTATTTTTGTCTTGATAGGTTTATTTCATGTTTTTGATGTTGTAATAAGGCCTTGAATCCATTTTTATGTGCTCAAGTGATGTAAGGTCCCTAAGAGTCTCAATTTGTAGATTATTGGCAAATGAGCTGAACAGGGTGTCAGGTGGAGTACTTTGCAAGAAAGATGATTTTTGCTTAGGAAATGGTTGTTTGGGTTTGGTTAACTATTTTTAAGGTTGTTTGAGTCACTTTGAGTGACCAAATTTGGGTTGGAGCCAAGTTGCTCACCCAAACCAAAAAATTATCAAAAATGTAAAAAGTTGCTATGAGCAACTTTGCAAATTTTCAACTTTGGAAGCAAACCAACATACCAAAGTTGTTTGGTGAGTTGAAACCACTCCCAAAGCTAGTATAAGGCTTGGGAATACTGATTTGGGTTGGTTGTTCTTTATTTTGGCAAAAAGTATACTTGGTTTCCTCAATCTTCTTATTTTTTTCACATTTTTTGCTTCTCTAACTAAAACTTAAGGATTGTCAGACCCAATCAAAGGGCATGGAAAGTTATCCAGCTGTTATACCTTTCATTTTATTCAATTATGAGGTTCTAAAGTTGCATAGTTTAGGAGATATTGCATTTTTAGTGCAGGCAGCTTGCTATTCCCTAAAAACTAGGGTTTTGACCAAAAATGGCTCTTTCTCCAACATTCCACAGTTGAAAATTGCTGAGACTTTGTGGAATTCTTGGAGGGCATGTAAATATGTGTTTTTGTTTTTGTTTTGCAGCAGGGGAAGCCTTGTGGTGGATTTGCCACCAAGCCCTAGCTTGACTAGTGTGTTGACAAGCATAGGGAAAGCATCATAAAATGAGCCTAAATGTGATTGGGCAATGCACAGGTGTGTAAAAAGGGTGGAGAAGGGTGGAGTAGGTTGTTAAAAAATCCAAACAATCTATACTTCCCATTTTTGAACAATTTAAAGGAGTTTAAAGTTGTTGCTCTGAGTTTATAGTGAAGGAGGGGTAACTAGGTCCCATTAACCCTATCGGGGTTTGATGCAATAGAAGCGGAACCCAGATGCCATTTTCTGATATTGTATGAAAGCCCCTAATGGGTGTCTAGAATGGTAATTTTTTCATGGGCTTGTTTAGGGATTTTGGGAGTAAAACTCAGAAAACCCGTTTTATAGGGCTAGTAGGATTAGCTCTTTTTTAGTGCCCTATGCTCATGAAATTGAAGACCAGTAAGGGAACAAAGTTCTTGGTGAAGGAATAGGGTGGAAAACCATAAAAATTCCAACATCCTTGTGTGTGTGAAGTGGGAGAATGCAGATCCTGTAGTGGAGAGGGTTGAACTCATTGGTGAAGTGTGGGAAGTGTGAGTACTCAAGGTGAACAAAGGAAGAGTTTGGAACTCTTGTCAACTATAGGGCTTAGCTTTGTGTCAAGTCCACAGGAGAAGGTCAGAGGAATCCTTTAGCAGACCCTTGGAGGGTAAGGCAGTTTAGGACCTTGGGAAGGTTCTAGCGAAGCCTTGAGATACACTTTGTCATGTAGCCACAAGTTGGAGTGAGGCAACCCTACTCTACATCATTTTTGGTAGCAAATGTTATATCAAGAGAGATGAGGATATTGGAAAGTTTGATGCTAGAAGAGATGAAGGTATCATTCTAGGATATTCTACAAATAGCAAAACCTATCGGTGCTATAACAAGACACTAGAAAAGATAGTTGAGAGTGCAAGTCTGAAGGTAGATGAAAACCTTGGGAAGGAGATCAGAGCCTATGATGAACGTCAACGTGTTGTTTTAGCTCCTATTCAACCTGAGGAGCCTAAGCAGAATGATATGGTAGAGACAAAGACTAATACTGCTACCGGTGAGGATGTTCATGAGCATGAGTCTGAGAATCAGAACAATCAGAAGACTATGAGGTATGTAAGATTAAATCATTGTAAGAATAAGACTATTGGTGATAAGAATAAAGGTGTGATGACTAGAAGAAGGTTAGCTGCAAAAGAAATATGTTTGATTTCTAAAGTTGAACCTAAAGATGTTGTTGAAGCTTGTAATTGGATTAGAGTCATGGAAGAAGAATTAGATCAGAATGAGAAGAATAATACTTGGGAACTTGTGCCTAGACCTAAGGATAAAAATGTTATTGGTACTAAATGGGTTTTTACGAACAAATTGAATGAAGCAGGTGAAGTAGTCAGAAATAAAGCTAGACTGGTCTGCAAAGGATATTCACAAGAAGAAGGAATTGATTATGAAGAAACTTTTTCTTCAGTTGCTAGAATTGAAGTTGTTAGATTGTTGCTTACTTATTCTTCTTATTAAGATTTCAAGGTATATCAAATGGATGTCAAATTTGCATGGTATGTAAGTTGAAGAAAGCACTTTATGGTTTGAAACAAGCCCCTAGAGCCTAGTATGCTAGATTAGATAAATACTTGCTAAAATTGGGATTTTCCAAAGGTACAAATGATAGTAATTTGTACTTTAAAATTGAAAATGATAAAATTTTGATTGTTGAAGTCTTTGTTGATGACATTAGTTTTGGTGGTGATGATAATATGAGCATGGAATTTGTCAGTGATATGCAAAAAGAATTTGATATGTCTATGATTGGTGAGACGAAAATTTTCTTAGGATTGCAGATTGCATGGACAAGAAAAGGTATCTTTATATCTCAAACTAAGTATGTGAAGGAATTGTTGAAGAAGTTACTATTAGATGATTTCAAACAAGTTAGGACTCCTATGGTGACTGGTTGTATATTATTTAAAAATGATGAATCTCCTAAAGCTAATTAGAGTTTGTACAGATCTATGGTTGGTGGACTATTATATCTCACTCAAACTAGGCTTGACATTATGCATGTTGTGTGTATGGCAACTAGATAACAAGTTGATCCGAAGGAAGTCAAGTTATTGTTGTTAAAAGAGTATTCGGATATCTAAAGGGAACTAAAGATTATGGTTTATAGTATCAAAAGAATTATGATTTCATTGTATGTGCTTTTATTGATGCAGATTGGGCAGGTGATGTTGATGACCAGAAGAGTACTATTGGTGGAGCATTCTTTTTAGGTAAGAAGTTGGTTTCATGGGCTAGCAAAAAACGAGATTCAGTATCTTTATCTACTGCTAAAGCTGAGTACATTACTGTTGCTAGTAATTGCACTCAGATGGTATGGATGAAGCAAATGTTGAAAGATATTAGAGTTATTTATGATGAGCCTATTATTATATATTGTGATAATTCCAGTGCTATAAACATGTCTAAATCTAGTGCAACATTCAAAGACTAAACATATATCAATCAAATACAATTAATTGAGAAAGCAAGTTGGTGAACAGAAGGTGAAGTTGGAATATATATCTACAAAGGAACAAATGGCTAATATTTTTACTAAGCCTTTTCTTGCAGATACATTTGTCTATCTGAGAGACAAATTAGGGGGGGTCTCCACCCCTCCTGATGAGAACTAGATGCATTGAGTTGCATCGATTCGGTGGAATTCAGAGCTTTTCTCTTTTATCCAAATTGATGTGTGGTGTTTCTCCTCTAATGGAGTATTTTGTTGATTTGGTTGTGTACCCTTGGGATAGAAGGATTCATGTTTTAGGGTAAGAGAGATTTATGATTTTGTTTTGTGAGAGAGATTCATGTTTCTGTGTTTTAGGGGGAGAGTTTTATTTTATGTTTTGATGATCTTTGGCATTTTTGTCAAAGGCGGAGAGAGATCATGTGAAAAACTACTTTATCTACCTTGATCTTAGGGGGAGTTTGTTGGTGATATCTTCTTTCTTTGCGTTGACCATTTTTCACATTCATATGCTGCCATCAATGCCAAAGGCGGAGATTGTTGGATTATTATTGATTTGGTTGTTCATTATTGCTACTAGGATATGTTGTTGTCATTGATGTCAACATATTCCTATGAGTTATTCTTGTGAGTTTGGGAAGATTTTCTGATCCGGTTTGCAATTCTTTGATTACCGGTTCTTGTTGGTGTTTCTGTCAGTATTCCCTCCAATATATTCTGGTGTGATCAGATCTTGTGCTAATATTTTGGATTATTGTTTGGGATGATCTTGTGTATCTTCATTTCATATGGTTTGTGATTTGGTGCACCACAAGATATCTTTCCTCGTGGCAGTTGCTGATTAGTTGTGTTCTTGAGCTTTGAGACGTTGACCGATGAAGATTTGAAAAGAGGTGTTGGTGAAAATGTTCTAGATGATTCTAACATGTTTTTTGGTGTTTCCTAATTGTGACCTTTATTTTGATGATCTGCATTGATCGTTGTGCACTTTTTAGTGATTTCTATCAATCAGTGATGATTTTCATGTTATGCGGTATTTATGGTGGTGTAGCGTGTTACGGTTGATCTTGACATGATTTTTGGTGGATGTAGTCATTTGGGAATTTTAATTAGGTCCATGCTATGTAATGTAAATCATAATATTGGTCTGTTGGTTGATCTTTGTATTGTGTAATGTATTTTTTGTAATTATGAGTTGAGGGTTGAGGGTTTAGCCGACCTTGTTATCAAGGTTGATGACTTGTATATATAGGTGAGATGCTTATGTAATTTAGGTGTCAGTATTGTGTCTACATGATCAAAGAGAGGTAAATGTGCGGACAAAGATATATCATTCAACGAGATGTTGTGGTGAGCTTGGTATTGTAGGGTAGACAACTGTGCTTAACCAAAACCGTCATCAGGCATTTGTAGATGATATTATTGTAGTTCATTCCTTTTGGATTGTATTCTGAATCATTTTGTAAGTTAGTGAGACTTCCCTAAGGGTTGTGTCCTTTCGGGCATATATCTTTTGAGCAATGAGCTCTAGGCAGTGTTCCTGAATGCATGTGCATTCCCCTTTGTAATATTTTCACATACTACTGTAGAGTATCATCTTACTGTGGGTAGCTTCCCACTATGGTTTTTCCCTTAACTGGGATTTCCACATAAAAATTTTGGTGTTGTGTGTTGTGTTGTTAATTTTCTTATCTATTATTGTTGTGATTTATCAGTTAATGTTTTGGAAGTTTAATTTGTTGTGTATCCTATGAAGACTGATTCACCCCCCTAACAGTCTTCCTTCTTGATTTCTCCTAACAAGAGGATGGGAAAGGAAGGGATAGAGAGAGGGGGGGGTATGGGAAAGGGAGAGAGAGAGAGAGAGAGAGAGAGAGAGAGAGAGAGAGAGAGAGAGAGGGAGGGAGAGAGAGAAAGAGTGGGGGGAGGGGGGAGATAGAGGGCGGAGAGAGGGAGAGTGGGGGAGAGACAGACAAACAAAGAGAGAGACGGAGAGAGAGAGGGGGAGAGGGAGAGAGAAAGAGTGGGGGGAGGGAGGGAGATAGAGGGGGAGGGACGTTTTAGCACCTAAAAGGAAAAATGAAATGATCTTCCTATGTAAGGTTTTCACACAGGCTTAGACTCCCCATTATTAAGCATTGTTGTCCCCATAGATCTCAGTAGTAATACCTAGATACATCTAAATTTGTCAAAATACAAGCAATGTGCCTAATGAATAAAGCCCAACATTCAATTTTAGCAAAACACCTCAAAACAAGTAAATCGACAAGGCCTCATTGAGTCATACCGATGAGACTACTACTCTTCAAACTGGCATCACAGGCATGTTTTGGGAAGACATCATTGTGTTACACTGATAGGAGATCCTATTGTGAAAAAAGAACTTGCACTATAATTGAAAAGAGACATATCAATAAACAGATAAATAAACTATATCAGCGTGATAACCCTTCTCGAAGTGACCATGTAGCAGTTAACCCAATTTTCTATGTCATGTCGATACACATCCATGGGTGGAAGACTATCGGGAAGAGTCTAGCCGATGAGTTTGACATCAGTAGGAGTTACAAATAGGAGGTATTTTCCACAACAAGTCAAACTATGATATTGCTATCAGGGTTCAATTGTGTATTTTTTGAGTCAAACTCATTGACCCATTCTCACGAGAGATGGGTTCTTGTGAACCACTACTTGTGAAACATGGGTCAGTGAGTTTGACTCAAAAACTACACAGTTGAACCCTGATAGAATGAAAGTCATCCCGATGGAACTACATGAAGGCATATTAGGTTTATTCCCCCGATGCAAATAATGAGACAAGCCAAGTAAATCGGTGAGACCAATACTATCAGGATGAAACCATGAAAGACATGTCAACTAAGTAAGTCACCCCGACAGAGGAAGATGTCAAATGCATTGACAGGAGATCTATTCATCACCTAGAAAAGGTAAAACAAAATATTGTCTTCGTTGGCCAAACTTGCTCAAATTGGGAAGAAAAATTTAAAGTCAACCCGACTCCAATGGTCATATCGATAAGGAAAAATAAAGACTCTATGTCCAAGATGATGTTCATATTGACAAGATAAAAGCCTTCCGCCAAAAGTTTCTTTTGTGAATCAGACAACTATTGTCCCACTGATGATGTTTGATCGTTGTAACTCTCAATGATAACCATAAGGGAATAAAATCCAAGAAATATAAGGGATCGGAGAAAGATTCCCCGATGAGCAAAACATACCAAATCTAAAGGTCACCAAGCAAATCGACAAGATCACTAGTTGTCAACCTGAATAATTCCCATAACTCGTATGTGCTTCTTATGTTAAAAACCCGTAAGTGTTACTTATAGTAAAGAAAGGGTGAAGTAAGAGAATGGGAGAGAGAGAGAGAGAGAGAGAGAGAGAGAGAGAGAGAGAGAGAGAGAGAGAGAGAGAGAGAGAGAGAGAGAGAGAGAGAGAGAGAGAGAGAGAGATGATAAGGGAGGGAGAGGTAGAGAGAGGATAGGAAAGGAAGGGAGATAGAGGGGGGAGGGAAAGAGAAAGAGTGGGAGGGAGGGAGGGAGAGAGAGAGAGAGGGAGAGGGAGAGGGAGAGGATGGGAGAGAGAGAGGGGTGGGAAAGGGAGGGAGGGAGGGAGGTAGGGAGATTGTAGGACACCGTATGACCCCTTAGGACACTATATGATACCTTAGGATATCATATGGTCCTACATGGGGTCGTATGGTGTGCTAAATGATATTATGGTGTCGTTATGGGTAGTGTGGGGTCCTAAGGGGTTTTATGGTGTGCTAAGGGCCCGATTGATCTGAGCTTATTTTTGTAAGCATTATTGATACATCTTTTTATATTGTAATAATAGTTCATCTTGAACCCTTAGGACAACATATGGCCCCTTAGGACACCATACGACTCCTTAGGATATCATATGGTCCTACTTGGGGTCGTATGTTGTGTTAAGGGGTCATATGGTGTCGCTAGGGGTCATATAGTGTGCTATGGGCCCCGGTGATTTGAACTTATTTTTGTAAGCAATATTGGTACTTCTTTTTATATTGTAATAATGGTTCATCTTTCCCCCTTAGGACACCATATGACCTCTTACGAAACCATGTGACTCCTTAGAACACCATACAATGCCTTAGTAAATTATATGGTCTTAAGGGGTCATGTGGTGTGCTAAGGGGTCTTCTGGTGTCATTAGGGGTCATGTGGGATCCTAGTGGTGCCACACATGTATTACAACACCATATGACCCATTAGGACACCATATGACCCCTTAGGACATCATATGCTCCTAAAGGGTCATGTGGTGTGCTAAGGGGTCACATGATGTCTCTAGGGGTCACGTGGGGTCCTAATTGAGTCACGCATGTGTTACATCACTATATGACCCCTTAAAACACCATATGACCCCTTAGGATATCATACATGGTCCTAAGGGGTCATATGGTGTCATTAGGGGTCTTGTGTGGTCCTAATGGGGCCACACATGTGTTAGAACATCATATGACCCCTTAGGACATCATACGACCCCTTAAGATACCATATGATCCTAAGGGGTCATGAGGTGTGCTAAGGGGTCGTATGGTGTTGTTAGGGGTCTTCTAGGTCCTAATGGGGCCACACATGTGTTAGAACACCATATGACCCCTTAGGACACCATATGACCCCTTAGGACATCATATGGTCCTAAGGGGTCATGTTGTGTGCTAAGGGGTCATATGATGTCATTAGGGGTCTTGTGGGGTCCTAATGGGTCTACACACGTGTTAGAAAACCATATGACCCCTTAGGACCATATTAGGACACCACACAACCCCTTAGGACATCATATGGTCCTAAGGGGTCATGTGGTGTGCTAAGGGGTCGTATGGTGTCATTAGGGGTCTTGTGGAGTCCTAATGGTGCCACACATGTGTTACAACACCATATCCCATTAGGACACCATATGACCCCTTAGGACATCATATTCTCTTAAGGGGTCATGTGGCATGTGATAAGGGGTCACGTGGGGTCCTAATTGGGCCACACATGTGTTACAACACCATATGACCCCTTAGGATATCATACATGGTCCTAAGGGGTCATATGGTGTCATTGGGGGTCAGTTAGGGTCCCAATGGGGCTGCACATGTGTTAGAACATCATATGACCCCTTAGGACATCATATGCTCTTAAGCGGTCATATGGTGTGCTAAGGGATCTTATATGATGTCATTACTGGTTGAGAGAAGGAAAGAGAGAGAGATTTAAAGAGGGTGGGAATATAATGTAATAAGATATTGAGAGGCAATATATATGCATATATTTGACATACATATATGTATGCTTACACATACACATTATATATATACACACACACATTCAAATGCATATATGTATACATACACATACACATACACATATTAAAAACATAAACATGCATTTCTATATATTAGAATGTCTTTTTGTTAACATAATCCGTATCGGTTTTGTTTACCTAAAAACGCATACGCAATTTTGTCTCTACAAACCCTGTATGCACTTTTGTCCCTACAAACCCCATATGCGCTATTAATTTAAATAAACTCATACGTATTTAGTGCATTTAGGCTTGTGAATAGGCTTGGATGTCAAGGTTGAGGGTTGGAAGTTTGATTTCCCTCCATTTCCCTCTTTTTTGATGTGTTTTATTTTATCAAGTTGGTTTCTCAACTTTGTTGTCATCGGGTTTACACCTCATCAACTGGGTATTTCTAAAATTTTCACCATATTTTCACCCATCTTCTGAGATTTCTAACCATATAATTGTTTTTAAATTTTAACAACAATAACATATTGTTCTTGAATTTCTTTTACCAGTGTCTCCATAGTTCTCAAAGACATATGTGTACCATTTTTTTAATAACTTTTGATCTACTTATCCAAATTTTAAAAACTTTATATGTTATTTTAGTGCACTTTATTCTTTACACTTTAAAAGAAAATTGTTATTTTGGTAAAAAAAATTCCCTCGCACACAAACAGGTACTTGATTTTCAGGATGTGCTCAATTCAAAAAATCATAAAAAAAACAAATTACTCAACAAAAAAGTAAAAACAAATACATAACTTCTAGTGCTCACTCTTAACTATCTTTCCACCAAAGGATTTGTCAAAGTACTAAATATAACTATGACTTTTTTGATGCCTCCATTAGAAACTATGTTATGTTTTTCAGAAAAAATCAAGATCTATTTTTTGTGCGTGAAGGATTTGACCCCCTTAATATTATCCAATTTTGAAAAAAATTAGTGGTTTGGAAACTATATTTAGAGTACTACAATATTTGTTCTTTGAGTATCTTTATATTTTGAGTAAATGACTTTCAAATTTCTCCTCCAAGTTCAGGTTTAGCTGATTTCATAAATGTGTACACTTATACCCCCCTTTTTGCACACCATCTTGGTGCACTTACCCATATTTCAAAATTTCAGCAAGTATTAGTTATTGCTAATGACTTGTTCAATAAGAGATTAATTTCTTGGTCCATGGATAATTTATCATAACCTCTCAAAGGTTGGGTCAAAGATTTTGATCTGCCATGCTTGCAAGATTCTATTAAGCAAGAAATCAATATGGAGTTATCTACACCATAGGCTAGTTTTCCTAGCAATTTTTTGTAGATGTCGTCACCCCAAAACTGCTTGCAAAAGAAGGATAAGAAACCATATTATACTAGACTAGTGAGACAGTTGGTGGGATATCTTGTGATTTGAGGAACAAGTTGAGATGGAATAGGCTATCCTTTGATTTTTCATGAGCCTTGGACACCTGGACATAGGTTTAAAAGTTGGGTAAAAGCCCATTGGCTATAATCCTTTGAGGATCCTAGTGATGATGAGTTAGAGGAGACACAATTTCATGGTGAGAAACAAGGAAAAATGGATGGGGAGTTAGGCAAAGATGAGCATCAATATGAATTGACATAAATGGAGGGTGTGAAATTGCAACTCTCTCTACCACTCCTCAGTATAGCACTTTTAGAGTTAAGGTTGTTGAGTAGGGAGAATGGGTTGTTGTATTAAATGATATTGGGGCTAACCAAAACTTCTTTCATGCATTCTATGTGAATAAGAGGGGTTCCAAAATGGAGGAGTGTGAAGGTTTCTATGTGAGGACAATTAATGGCACATTGTGTTGTGCAAATCTTGTTCCACAATTAAGCATGGCATTAGGTAATTAAACCCTTACTAATGACTTTTATGTGATTAACATTAAGGAGACCAATATTGTGTTAGGTATTTAGTGATTTCCTATTATAAGTCCATATCTGATAGACTTCGATACTATGCAATTGATTTTTTACAACAAATGGTAAAAGGGTGGTATTGAGGGGCTTATCTTTAAATGCTTTTAGAGTTGTTTTAGATAAGAGGATGGAGAGAAATTTTCCGCATTCAGATACTAAGTGGGTATTGCAATGTTTTATTGTTGCTAACTCCATAGATACAAGGCAGTGAGGATATCATGTTAACATACAATGCTTGTTGGACAAGAGTAGTTTGTTGTTTTCAAGTTTACCACATGGATTACTTTCATATAATAATATTGAGCATGTCATTGAGCTTGTGGATAGAAAACCAGTTGTCACAAACCCTTACCATCATCCCAAGTAGTTCAAGGATGAGATTAAGAAAGACTCTTTAGGAGTTGTTGGATGCAAGAGATATACATCATAGTTCTAGTCTTTTCACTTCTTTTGTTGTCCTAGTGAAGGAGAACAATGGCGCTATGAGGATGTGCATAGGTTATTGTGCAGTTAATAAGAATACCATAAAGAACAAGTATCTTATTCTACATATTGATGATTTGTTGGATGAGCTACATTGAGTGGTCTACTTTTCCAAAATAGAACTTCCATCAAGATACCATAAAATCTGATTTTGGGAGCAGGATGTGCATAAAACGGCAATTTAGATGCCACTATAGACATTTTAACTATTTTCTAATGCCCTTTGAATTATCAAATTTATTTGGCTACATTTCAATCTTGTATGAACCATGTGTACAACAAGCAATTGTTAAAATTTGTGTTGGTTTTTTTTACGACATCCTAGTATATACCAAGACATGGGAGGAGCTAATCTTCAAAAACTTCATGACATATTGAGTATTTTGGCAACTAATTCCCTTTTTGCAAAAAGCTTCTAAGTGTGAGTTTGTCATGACCAAGCTATTGTATCTTGGATATATCATTGGGAATAGTGGAGTGAAGGAAAATATGGAGAAGATTTAGGCTACACTTGATTGGCCACCACCAAATAATGTATCACAATTGACGTGCTTAATTGGTCTATGTACATACTATAGATGGTTTTTGAAGGGCTTTTCTTCATTAACCATTCCTTCAATATATTTGACTAAGAATGATGCTTTTGTTTGGACGAACGAGTCTCAAGCGATCATAAATCATCTTAAGAAGGTAATGAGTACTTGTCTTGATTTGGCTTTACGATATTTCTCTAAACCCTTTATACTCAAATGTGATGCATATAGTACTAGTATCAGGGTTATTTTAATACAAGACAAGAATCCCATTGCTTATAAGAGTCATAAATTAAATGAAGCCAAAAGAAGTTGTCATTTTCTCAAGGATTCTCTCTTATGCAAGGGGTGTGTATCATTGACTACAATGTCTTCTTCACCTAGTAATGTATATCTATTATACACTTGAATCCTCATATTGGGTCAGAAGTATGTCATCCTTCATCAAGAATCTAGGCTTTCATCTCGCAATTTAGGAGGAAGGTAGGCATTCTTGTTCTCCTTCCCTTCTTTTGGTAGAAGATGTTATGTTTGTTCAAGAAAATCCTCTTGGAGGTAGATGTCCTTTGAGCAAAGATCTCTTCTCCTCCAAGGATCCTCTTTACACTTGTTGCAAGATATCTCTTTTTCAACTATCTTATCCTTTCTTATAAGTGTATGAATTCCCTCTTTAGCTTGGATTTATGAACATTGTTTCCTAATGGATATCTCCTTGGTGTTGAAGGTTGGGTATCCTTGTTTCTAGCTTGAACCTTAAGACATCAACATAGGGCTATGTTGATATCTTAAGGGTAGGAAGGTGGGCGGGAAGGGGTCATACATATTGCCCTCTTTGTACTATATTTTTGCAATGTCTTAAATGGGGTGTTCATTCTCAAAACCAGCTAAAACAAAATCTTACACGAGATGCTCCATGCTCAAAAATACACACAACATTTATATATGTCTTATATGGGGTGCACATTCTCGAAACTAAAGAAAACAAATTCTTACACAAGATGTCCTCAAAACAAGAGTATATTTGTCTTACACAAGGTTACACATTCTCGAAATGAGAGCAAACAAAATCTTACATGAGACACATTTGCATTTTCAATTCATCTAGAATGTATATCTATGTTCTCTCTCGTCCTTATTCTCATGGATCACCTATAAAAACATATATAGAATGTGTACCCATGCTTTCTATCTTTCCTCTCATGAGCTCATATTGTTGCTATTAGTAGTTCATGGATGGTGTGTTCTCATTCTCTTTTTATGTGATCAATTGTGTTCTTGAGACTCCATTTTTCAGGACTGATATTAGTAGTTGAGACATTTTGATCTTGACGTCTCTTCGACTAGTTGACTTGAGGTCTTATTTTTGGTTTTTAACTTTCACATGTTATGTGTCTTTTGTATTTTGTCTTTGTTTGCCTTTTTTGTTTTTGTCTTATATTGTGTTCCCTTTCATACATTTGAGTGGGTTAAGATCCTAATTTTGGGGGCTTGGTTCCTCAAAATTAATGATGTCTTATACTCCTTGTGATTTTGCTCATAATTTCTCCTCTCTATCATCTCTTTCATCTAATTTTCCATGAGTATTTTCCCCATTGAAGTGGGGGCTAAATATAGTGTCATAAATTGTCACCAGGCCAATTTACACCTCATATTTGTGTAGCTCCTTTAGTGTCTCCTCCTCATCTCCTATTTAGGTATGATCTATGCTAATTCTCTACTTGTGATGCCATGTGCACCAACTAGCTGATTTCCTGGAGTGGTATCCTTCTCCCTAGGGCTAAATTAAGGTCCCTAACTAAGAAGGACTAGGGCACCCACACCCTAGTCCCTCATAGTTGGGTCCTATTTCAAAATGGGGCAAGGGTCTCACTTATACGGGTTATCGCTCTGCATGACCATTGGAGGTTAGCCTAATTGGTAAATGACTAGATACACATATATAAATACATTAATAAATTCATTTCAATCTGAAGACTCCAAGCAATCAATTTCTAGCAATCTTGCATCCATGAAGCATTCGTCATCGAGCATTTTCAGAGATCTCCAAGGCTACATATTCTTCATTCAATCATTGTGGACCAAAATCACATCATTCATATGCAAGCATGTGTGTGTGATTAGGGTTTTCTCATGTTCATTTCATTTCATACAACATATGTGATCACATTCAAGAAGAAAAGCATCATAATCAACAAATGCAAATCTAAGGTATATATTTTCATTATTTATTTCAATATTTATATTAATTCATTCAACGTTAACTTCTAACCTGGGGTTTAACTTAAGCCAACCCCTATTCCCAACCATTTTCCCTCTCTTTCTATGTATAGGAAAAAGGTACATAATTGTAATTTTTAGGATTGACATTATTCACAGAGATGAATAGGAACCCCTTTGGACAGAGAAAAGTTTGGAGGACTAGAGCGATTAGCAGTCTAGTCCCATCAATTCAGGTCGGCCTTTTTGAAATAGATCTGAACGTTCACATATTTCTCAGATCTAGGTTTGTGGCTCTGTTTGACTATTGTAACTCACTATCTATGCATAATTTCTTCAATATCAACACATTTACTCTAATTTCAACATCTTCATAATTCAACTTAAAAGAGGGTATTAAATTCCAACCAGTGAATCTAATCATAATTCTCAACCCTATCTTTGTTGGATTGAGGCAAGATCTATTAAATTCACCTCTCTTTAATGTAATTGGTCTCTAAGTAAAAATTAAGGGTTTCACTTCATTATTGAGTGAATCCTAATTTTTCACCATTATAGAATCTTTGTTACGAGGAATTTTTAATAAGGTTGTGAGACAATGTATTGATGTAAAATGGTTGTCATTGGTTTCATTTTTAGGTTTCACAGTGATAATTTTATTGAAAAGAAGTCTTTAAGCCCCAAACATAAGGCAGAGCTGAAGCTCCCTCTTATCCTTCATATCAACTAAAGATTGGATCAGCCAAGGTTATGGTGTGTGACGAGATAGATGAAGCTTCAATGTACGGTAAGTTGTTTTTTCTTCACTATGAACATGGATTGATATTTTTAATTTCAAGTTTTCAATGTTTGTATTTGTGACTAATCTAGTTTTGAAAGACAAGTGTTGAGAGTGAAATTATAGATTATTTCTTCAAATAACTAAAAGGGTTTGTTGGTATTTCAATATTTTAAGTGATGATTAATCTTATTCTAACTGGTTTCATTTTTAGGGTTTATTTAGCAATGGTGATTTATGTAGAAATTATAAGAACTATTTCAAATTCATATACATTATACTGGACATAGAAACTTTAAGAAAAGAATCACATCACATACCACTCATATGAAGTGTTACATTGTAAAGGATGGAAATGCATTCAAAACAAAGATTCATATGCACCTGATTGTCCAACTCATTTCCTGGAAGAGGCGTTGCATACACATTATACCATAAAGTGAGAAAATTCCATACATGCACATACTTCTAGGTTAATTTTTAAAAATTTGCAAGAAATTTAGTAGAATGCAAAAGCAGAGGGATGTATCAAATTCAATTGATAATTAATGCACAAATCGTAGCATAGACTAGTAAAGAGAAAAGGAAAAAGCAAAGTATAAACATAATAAGAACCTAATGAGGTTGTTGATGTTCTTGAATTGCTCTGTATATCCATCTACAATGCTAAGATTGAAGAGGAATTGACTGTTTAAATTGGCAATCATTAAACAAGACAATTCTCTGCTATTGGTGTGCAAACATAAAAGAATTGTGAATTGCTTTTTAGTAAGTAGGTAGATTAAAGACATATTCTTTCATTTTATTCTTAGTTGTTGTCTCATCCTCTATAAATTCAGCTAAATCATGTAGCGATGCAAATTGTATAAAAGGAAAGGCCTGCCACATTTTCTGTAAGTCATTCTACAATGTAAAACATGCCTTTGTATGTGCAATTGGTTCATATGGAATACCTATCACAATTATACAATGTTTAATTTAAACCAAGCTAATTACAAATCTGTGCAATATATAATACTATGGTACTTAGATTTTTCTGCATTTTCTTTCATACTCTTTTCTGATAGATTAAACCATGTCTTAAATCATGGGGAGGAAAAGAAAGACTTTATAATAGGATATTTCCTTAAGGTGGGACAACATTTTCAATGTTTAGTCTTTGTACCACATTTTGTAAGGTTGTTAAAACTCATTTGTGCACATCCATTCAATTCCACGATATTACCCTTGTAAATGAATTTTTCAAACAGTTTGTGCACATTTTTTGTGCCTCCACGTCTCGGTTTTAAAGTAAAGAGTTAGTAGAATGGCATATAATTGTGAAGAAACGTTATGTACAATATTCATAAAACTATTTATATAATTATGAATGGATCTCTTGTCCTAAAAATCCCATATGGCTCTCTAGAGCAGATGTTGGGCAAAAATCCCAATTGCAGTCCAATAGATTGTATGTTTTTTCCAACATAAACATAGAAGAGTAGGACAAAGTTGCAGGAAAAAGAAATCAAATTTGTCTATTGATATAGTTGCATTTCATGACTTGCAATGGTTCCAAAATCTTTACTTTGTATAAATTTGTATGATGACTGCGAGAACAGTGTAAACACCGCAAGAGCACATGCATAAAGTGTTTGATACAATTATTGATGGGAGAATTACAAAGCATCTGCTGGAGTGCTTCCAAGGACTTCATGCCTAATCCTTTCCTTTCCAGATCCAATCATATAAGCCAAACTTTATCTTTTGCACCTTCTCCTATCATATCATTGTGAGTTTCTATATCCTAATTTAGAGATTGTAGTTGTTTGTATGTTTCCAGGCTTTTATGTACAAGCTAAAATGATAAAATATTTGGTGGAATGGTTTAAATTCCCAAATATACAGGGTGCTTAGTAATTATAGAAAGGTTAGTGTGTCTTGCATAAATCTTATAGGGCACACACTATCTAGGGCACACACTATCCAACTTAATATGCTTCAATATTTTACTCTAAAAATCACTGTTAAAAAATAGTTACATGACCATGGAGATTAAGTTTTTTTCTTTCTTCTTTTGAAAATAAACTATTTAATACATGCATTGCAAATGATAAATGTTTATAAAATGAGAGATAAAATCATTACTCTGAATAAGAAAGAACTTGGAAATAAAAGAAAAATCAAACTACTTTAACAAAGAACCATAACTCTTTTTATATGTGAACAAAACCTAATCTATTCATAATAAACGAAAATTATATTGAAACACTTCTGGGCTCTAGAGCTACTAGATTCCTCAACTGGAAAATAGATTTTTGCAGGCTCTTGGAAAAAAATAGTGCATAGGAAGAAAGCATAGCAAACATGCAGCGTATAAACATGGACAACATGCAACTAACGCTATGTTACTGATCTTGTGTGACAATTGTTTGAATGTGACTTGTAAGCTTGATACTTTAGACACTGCCAAAGTTAAGCACAACACTTATTTTGTCAGGTCCTTAAACAAGTATTTTTTTTTTACCACAATGTGTTGTGCATGTTTATATCTCTAAATACACCTTCCTAGCATGCATGAGTGTATCTCTGCTATTACCAAGTAAAATGAAGAAACTTAGCTTAGCTATAAGAATGTCACCCACCTCACTACTTTGGCTAAATTTTTGTTACTTTTCTCAGTGATCAAGATGAAGGGGTGACTTTATGCTCCACGCAATCCAGATTTGGATCTCATTTGCTTATTTTATATGATTACCATCGAAGCTATTTGAGAAATTCTAATTCATTGTTTGAGAGCTTTTGAAGGTCATTTTTCAACTTCCAATGCCTAGAGGGACAAATAGGCAAGTATTTCTACCTTGTAAACTATATTTGCCATGTTGAAGGGTGTGAAAATGTGTGGCATGCAATCAAAGGAAATCCTGCCATTTTTGACCATTTTTCTATTATGTCTGGGATCTTTTATTTGAATGAAATCCTGCTCCAAACATAGATGTCATGGGTGTTTGGTCAAAGAAAAAATTAAATGAAAAATGCTCAGAATTTTCTGTGGTTTTGCCCAAGCCTCACTTTCCTGGTAGCATAATGATTAATGATTCATATGTTTAAGCATATGCATGTGATCCATTTTAGGATAATGATTTAAACATCATTTCATCCAAATTCTTCAGCAATCGTGACTTACAGAACATGGTTTCATTTTAATAAGTTCAGCACTACTCTAAGATCCAAATAGGAAAGGGACTGTCCATGTTTTCACTATTTTTCCACCAACTGCAATTTCATAAAGCAAAAGCATGAGTACACAATCCAATTTTTTACTCAATGCATTTTCATTAAGCAAAATTTTATGACTTTTCAAACTTATTTTTAGATAAAGGCAGTGCTCCACAGAGTTTCCTGATTAGGGGATGTGGGGACGCAGGAACGGGTTTCAGGGACGGGACCAAGGATCTAAATTTGGGGACTGTGGGGGTGGGGGTGACGGTGGGGTGGTGCTGATATAAAAAATGGAGGTGAATTGAAATCTTCAAGACGAAATTTGTAATATAACATATATGTGAGTGCCTCACGAAAGGTCAACTAATTTTCACAAATTTAAAGGTTGCAATCAATATGTAAAGACATGTGACATATAGCAAGTAACCAAACAGTATCCCTGTCAAAGGTGGTGGAAGTGGTGGTGCTGTGGGAGGATATTTCCCATGTCCCCAAGTCTCAGAAACGTTCACGTGGGTATTTTTGAAGGGGGACGCGTCTCCATGAAACACTGGATAAAAGGCAATAATTCTTGTGTAACTAGCTTGAAGTGTGTTTTCTTCTTGATAATTATTAGCAACATTACTGTACTTTTACAAAATAGTGTTTGCACAGCCTTTCTATTAAGTATTGTAGTTCATGAAACTTTTTAAAATGAATTTGATCATTATTTTAAACAATAAGCGCTGTCTGCGATCCAGTTTAACATTTTTGAAATATTTCATTGATATAAACTGATGTTAGTTTCATTATTTCAACATCACTAAGTGTTTTGACAAACTTGAGGATTTTCAACCAATTCAATGTTGAATACAATACAGCAGCCTTTTCTACATTCTTGAATTTTAGATGTTTAATATTAATAGTCCAGTGTACTGAATTACTGCAATTGACCCGGACTTTGTGTGAGTGCTGACGTTGGCCCCATGTATGCCTTTTCGCTCCTTCACCCGGGTTTCGCCACAATCCCTGGTCCGATCCTTTTCTACAAGCTTAAATAAGATGAATAAGTCATCTGACAAGGACTTTGAATGAGGCTTATGTGTGATTGCTTTTCATTATTCTGGTTGAGGTTAGTAGCCGGCTTAATATATAAGAATTAAGTCAATTCATTTCGAATCATGTAATAAATTTAGGATTGAAATTTTCATTTATTTTTATTTTTAAACAAATAATCTTTTCTTTTAATATTTATTTAATAAATTTATTAGTTTATGATATGACACAAACAAATTATTAAAGATTTGTTTTTATATTTTTAAATTCGTATTATAAATTTTAAAATAAAGAAGATATTAGATCTAATTTTTAATTAGTTGTTATTCATTATCATTTCAATTATTTTACAATGGTAGAACTAGTCATTATATGATATTTGTTTTCTAATTAAATAGAAAGGTCTCACATAAGTGAATTTTTAAATTTATCTTAATCATTTGTAAGTTTTTTCAATTTATATGTGATAATTGAAAAGTATGTTTACTTATATATGATCTTCAATATATACATCTTAATCAATAATAGACCATCATGAGAACACCTAAAATGCCTTCTAAGATTTCAACAATTGAATAGGTACCAAATAAAATTCATAAACAATTATTGGATTGAACTTAATACTACAAATAAAAATCAAAATTTGTATATTTTAATTGTTACCTTAATTTTCCTTTATAAAGGGATTGTACTGGAGTTGGTTTAAGATGAGCCACATATAATTAGATCTCAAAAATTTATGAAAGTGTAAATCAAATGGTTAAAAGGGTGATTATTAATATTGGCACTTGTACTGAGCGTATCTTCAAATCTAGTTTCTTAATTTTGTGAGGCTTCCGCGCGATTGCTTGCTCTGGCCACATGCAATTGACCAAGTATTTGACGTGATTGTTTGCTCTTCGCTCCTTCTACCTGGTTTTCCGGCACAACCGCAGGCCTGACCCTTTTCTTCAAACTTAAAATGAATAGTCCGGGATGCTTCTGCCATTCTTCTGTGAAATCTATTATACCGACTCAGTCTCCTCTTATATATACTTGCAGGCACTTCACCTCCTGAAACAAGAAGCCTCCTTTCATTGATTTGTCTCTCTTTCTGTTCTGTTCACTCTAATTTAATGGCATCTACTTCAAGGCGCCCAGAATTTGAGATTTCAAATGCTTTTGAAGGGATCGCGCCATCTGCATCTACTTCTGGTAGATCTACAGAAAGGAAGCTGCCATACGATGTATTTATCAATCATCGTGGCCCCGATGTAAAACACACACTCGCAGCCACTCTGTATAAGACCCTCATTGGCATGGGATTGAGGGTTTTTCTTGATAAAGAAGAGCTTCAGTTGGGGGATTTCCTCCCTGCAGAAATAGAAGAAGCGATGCGCAGTTCTTCGCTTCATATAGTTATACTTTCCCAAACTTATGCACAATCTCCATGGTGTTTGGCAGAGCTTTCCTTTATGCTCAAAACGGGGTATCCCAATTATTCCTTTTTTCTACCATGTTGAGCTTGCTGATGTCCGCTATGCCACAGGAGCCTTTGCTAAGGCATTTTCCAGCTATACAGGAAAGTGTATATACGCATTGGAAAAGATTGAGAAGTGGAAGGATGCACTAAACAATGTTTCATATAAAGTTGGTGGCATCAATCATAATGAAGAGTGAGTCCCAAATACTCTTCTCTTCTCTACTCTACCTATCTTTCTATCAGTCATCTGCTTTTTGGGCTTTTTTTTCCCTTAATTTTCGGTACACGTCATGTTAAGCAATGTTTGCTCTGTTCTATTCTGCTGTTGTTGTGTATGCTTAGTGACGAGGAGAGGCTGTTGAAGAAAATTGTTGGCTGTGTTTTGAAAGTAGTAAAGAATGTGCCATTTGTAGTCGCCAACCATCCAATTGGTCTCGATGAAATTTTAACAGACTTTGAAAGGACAACACTTGTATCTGCAAATAGCCATGATAATGTTCAAGTTGTGCGAATATGGGGTATGGGTGGCTCTCGCAAAACTACTTTTTCTAAACACTTTTATAACAATAAATACAAGACTATGGAAAAGTCTAGTTTTCTACTATATGTTAGAGATGCTGCTTTTAGAAGTTTATTGCATAATAAACGGGTTGGCTTAAACGTCACACGTTAAGCTCAAAGAGTTTAGGTGGCTGGGCCCACAGCACGTGCCTTTCACGCTTTCTTTTGCAATTTCCGTTTCCCGTTCGCATTAAAAAATTTAAAACGGTTCCATTCGCCTTTTCCGTAAATCGCCTATTCATTTTATCCCACATAGGTACCGAAGAAATTAAAAACCCAATACAATGGTTCTATAAGAATGTGCTTAAGACTATAAAAGAACTAGCTTACATATAATCAAATATATATATAATATGCTAGTATATGTAAGCTAGTAGCAGTCGCCGTAACATGGGAAACAATAAAAAAATTCAAAATAGAACTATATAATATTATACTATTAATGTTTGTTGCATTAATATGTAATATTATTATTGTAATTATTATTATTATTTTCTATTTGTTTGTACTAAAATAAATTATATTATAATATTATTATATTATTATGTAGAGATATATGAAATTTTAAATATCTATTTAGACTATTTTATATAATATATTTGTGTTGCAAGATCAAAGCAAATACTAAAATCTAAGATAATATAAAACTTTATTTAATGATAATATAAAATTTTATTTAATTGCGAGTATTATGGTTATGGTTAGCATTAGGGTTAAGGTTAGTGTTATGGTTAGGGTTAAGGTTTACATCATGGTTCAAGTTAGATTTATGATTAGGGTTAGGGTTATGATAATGGTTAGGGTCAACATCAACGTTAGGGTTTGGTTTTGGTTTAGGATTATGGTTAGTTTTAAGGTTTAGGATTACAATTAGGATTATGGTTAGGGTTAAGGTTATGGTTGTTGTTTAATATTAGGGTTAAACTTATGGTTAAGCTTACAGTTTAGTGTCAGGCTTACAATTATAACTGGGGGTATGGTTAGGATTACGATTTGGTTTATGGTTATGTTTTGGATTAGGGTTAAGGTTTGTATTATGGTCAGGGTTAAGGTTTATATTATGGTTAGGGTTATGATTAGGGTTAGGGATTAGGGTTAGGAATATGATAATAGTTAGGGTGTATATCATGGTTAGGGTTAGCGTCAAGTTTTGGTTCTGGTATAGGATCATGGTTAGGGTTAAGGTTAGGGTTAGGGTTAGAATTATAATTAGGATTAGGGTTAGAGTTAGGGTTAAGATTGCAATGGAAGATAGTATGTGATGATAGCTATAAGAGTTAGGGTTTGGGTTAGGATTAGGGTTGTTAGGGTTAGGGTCTAGATTAAAGGGAGTTATAGTATTATCGATAAAATAAGTTATAATTGGTTTTAGTTAACGATTAGAGTTATTATTGTAGGATAATGCTTTGGGTAAGGTTCAAGTTCAATTAGAATCAGTTATTTAATAAATCTTTTTATTAAAATAAATTATATTATAATATTATATATTACATAGAGATATATGAAATTTAATATATCTATTTAGACTATTTTTAATAATATATATTTGTTGCAAGATCAAAGCAAATACTTAACTCTAATATATATTAAACTTTATTTAACAACAAGTATTATGGTTATGGTTAGGATTTGGGTTAAGGTTAGTGTTATGGTCGGGGATAAGCTTTACATCATGGTTTGGGTTAGGGTTTATATCATGTTTAGGGTTTGGGTTTTGGTTACGGTTTAATATTAGGGTTAGATTTATGATTAAGGTCAAGGTTTAGTGTCAGGGTTACAATTATGTAACTTAGTGTTTGCATCAAAGGTAGGGTTAAGGTAAGCATAATTACAGTTAGGGTTAGGGTTGGAATTATAACTGGGGGTATGGTTAGGATTAGGATTAGGATTTGGTTTATGGTTATGTTTTGGATTAGAGTTAATGTTACCATTATGGTCAAGGTTAAGGCTTATATGATGGTTAGGGCTATGATTAGGGTTAGGGTTTGCTTTTGGTTTAGGATTATGGCTAGGGTTAGGGTTTAGTGTTAACCTTAAGTTTATGGTAAGGGTATAGTGTCAGGGTTACAATTAATTTAAGGTTTATATCAAAGTTAGGGTTAGAATTAGGGTTATGGTTCAATTACATTAAAGTTAGGGTTAAATTAGTATTCAAGTTCAATTAGGATTAGTGTTTGGGCTAGATTAAGGTTAGGAATAGATTAGGATTAAGGTTCAATTTGGGTTAGGGTTAAGTTTAGGGTGGGATTATTGTTAGGGTTAGGGTTTATGATTATGGTTAGGTTAGCATTATGATTAGGGTTAGGGTAAGGAATATGATTAGGGTTATTATTTTTGGTTATGGTTAGGTTTATTGTTTACATCATGATTGGGGTTAAGGTTAGGTTTAGGATTATGGTTAGGGTCATAGTTAGGATTATGGCTATGGTTAGGGTTTACATTATAGTTAGGGTTAGGCTTAAGGTTGGGGTTATGATTAACGTCATGGTTTAGGGTTATGATTTACATCATGCTTAGGGTTAGGGTGAGGATTATGGTTGGGATTAGGATTTAAGATTAAGGTTAGGGTTAGGGATATGGTTTGGGTTAGAGTTTAAGGTTACGATTAGGATTATGGATAGGATTTACTCTTAGGATTAGGGATAAGTTTTGAGTTAAGGTTAGAGTTAGGATTAGGATTAGGATTAGGTTTCGGGTTAGGACTAAGGATTATTGTTAGGGTTAGGGTTAGGTTAGGGTTAGGGCTAAGGAATATTGTTTAATTCTCTACGGTTATAGTGAAGTTTAGGGTTATGTTATGGTTTGGTTTTAATTATGGTAAGATTAGGTTTAGGGTTAATGTTAAGCTAAAATTAGGAATAGGGTTAAGATTGGAGGTAGGGTTTTAATTCTAGGTTTTAATTATGGTTAGATTTGAGTTTGACTACATGATTAGGGTTTGATTATGGTTATAGTTAGGTTTTGGTTATGATTAGGGTTAGGGTTTGATTATAGTTAAGATTAGGGTTTAATTATGATTTGGTTAGGGTTTGATTATGATTAGGGTTTGGTACAATTATGGATTGCTTATGGTTAGGATTTGATGATGGTTAGATTGGGGTTCAATTAGGTCTAGTTTATGGATATTGTCAAGGTTAGGGTTTAATTATGGTAAGGCTTAACATAAGAGTTCAATTAGGGTTATGATTCAATTACATTATGGTTTGGGTTAAATTAGGATTAAAGTTAAATTAGGGTAATGATTCAATTGCATTATGAGTAGGGTTAAATTAGGATTAAAGTTTAATTAGGGTTAGGGTTTGGGCTTGAATTCAATTAGGATTAGAGTCCAATTAGGGTTATAATTTAGTTTAGGGTTATGGTTCAGTTGTTGTTAGATGAGGGTTGAAGTTGTAGGTGTTTTAAAATTATATGGGGTTATAGTTAAGTTTAGTGTTAGGTTATGATTAGGTTTAATTATGATTTGGGTTAGGGTTTGATTATGATTAGGGTTTGGTACAATTATGGTTTGCTTATGGTTAGGATTTGATGATGGTTAGATTGGGGTTCAATTAGGTCTAGTTTATGGATATTGTCAAGTTTAGGGTTTAATTATGGTAAGGCTTAACATAAGAGTTCAATTAGGGTTATGATTCAATTACATTATGGTTTGGGTTAAATTAGGATTAAAGTTAAATTAGGGTAATGATTCAATTGCATTACGAGTAGGGTTAAATTAGGATTAAATTTTAATTAGGGTTAGGGTTTGGGCTTGAATTCAATTAGGATTAGAGTCCAATCAGGGTTATAATTTAGTTTAGGGTTATGGTTCAGTTGTTGTTAGATGAGGGTTGAAGTTGTAGGTGTTTTAAAATTATATGGGGTTATAGTTAAGTTTAGTGTTAGGTTATGATTAGGTTTCAATTATGGTAAGATTAGGTTTAGGGTTAATGTTAACCTAAAATTAGGGTTAGGGTTAAGATTGGAGTTAGGGTTTAATTATAGGTTTTTATTACAGTTAGATTTGAGTTTGATTATGGTTAGGATAAAGTTTTCGTTATGATTAGGGTTAGGGTTTGATTATGATTAGGTTTTGGTATAGTTATGATTTGGTTATAATATAAATAATATAATAGAAAACAACACTTTACCCATTAGAAGAGATAAAAAAGGATCACAATTATTTGGTAGAGCATCCACCAACTCTTTTTAAAGGCTAATCATGTAGGTCATGTGTACAACTACTTTATATCTAGAACTTCCCTCTTAATGGCCAAAATTTAAAATCTATATATCAATCGAATTGATGTAATAGTAATTAAAATTTATTTTTATCTTAGACTACATAAATTATATTTTCAATGATTCCTTAAAAAATTAAAAAAGTGAATTTAAAATCTTCAAATCTCCTACGCTATCAAAACAAACACAATTGTTTTTTTAACTTAATTTCTTTTGTTTTTATAGTTCACTAAATTCTATCTAGATATGTGAAAACAAATAATAATACAAGTACTTGCAATACGTGGCACTGAAATGTTACAGTGACGATACCCCTAATTAACTTTACTGATCATGCTCTTGAATCAAAATGGGATACAAATGCAGTTCGATGCAGAGTGGGAAGCTGGATTTCTGCTACACAAGAAGCTTGTGATGCTTGGCCTGTGAAATCCATCGTCCAGTCGATTCAAAGGAAGGACACGTTTGCAGCCCCAAATGGCTGCTTTAGAATGGAAATAGGTTCATGAAGTTCCCAAGATCAGAATTTGCAGGATTCAAAATGGTGGGAAATCAACCAGAAATGTTGCCCAAGCATGTAGTGAAGCTGTTGTTTGCAATGAAGAAGACATTTAGGCTCATGGTGGGTGGAAACCATACCGCTGCCAGATTTTGCACACGATAGATCTAACGTTCGAATCTGCTTGCTGGTAAATCTCTTTCTTTTGCTCGATCTAATCCTGCAAAAGGCAAATCCTGCTGTACTCGAGTGCTGCAAAGGGCTTTATGCCGCTAGGGCTAATCCTTTATTTTGAAACTCGTTTTGGCAAATTTATTCTCTGAGCTTTTATGGTTGTAAAACTGGCGAAGCTGGAACTCATGTACGGTTCCGTGGGCAAGCGGCTGATGTTTCGTAGCATTTGCTTTTCAATGATCCTAGCCTTGATGCCAGTTCTCTACATTGTCCAGGACTCCGGTCCATGTGACCTCTCGGCTGGCTCCGAACCCTTCTATGGTCCAGGAGGTCTAGGGATCGAATACCCTACCCCAACGAAGATCTGGACTCTCAGGCCGACTGTGAATTTCTACTCCGGCATTTACAAAGACCTGTTTAAGAAAGGTCTCCTGCGGCCTGGTCTGAAAGGCCTCTGTGTCGGCTGTGGCGCTGCTCACGCTGTATTGGCGTTAAAGGAAAATGGAATCCCTGACGCCACGGGAATCGATCGCGGGTCCTGCAAAGGCAAGCTCAAAAGGCTGGATTGTGAAATGTAGCTCACCGATAACAGAACCAATGTCGAGTGTTGTAGATTGCACAATCAAAGTGGATATGAATGAAGGGAGAGAGGAGAATGGATATAGCAGTCCTCACAAGCAGATATAAACACCATTAAAAATAAACAGGAGGAAACCAATCGTTTCATCTTCGTCAGTGATTGTAACAGCCTCTTCCATTTTCTGTAACTGCCCGGCAATCGTTTCATCTGCCATTTTCTGTAACTGCCGGCAAATCCCAATATGTTTCCTTTTTCTTTAGTGTATACACGGATGCCTTCACTCCCCCCTGCTGCGACTGTAGGAACGCCTCTCGGCGTAATTATCTACTAGACTGTAAAAGAATTATTTAGTAGACTGTAGAGTGAAATAGGCGCCTCAAGTTGGATGCGCTTCCCAGTTTTTCACAATCAGCTTTTCTCCGACATTTTAAACTAAGACGCGCCCTGCAATGCAATCAAAAAAATACAAGGTTTGGAACATTGCAGAGCCTTAGAGATGCTGACAGCATGCACGAGGTGGGAAGAGGCGGGCATAGAAAGTCTGAATAGCATAGAAAGATTGCAAATTGTGCATCTCACAGCAATGAACAGATCAGCTATCGAATGTTGATTTCAAAGCACGCAGGTAATAATAGTTTATTGGCATATAGAATCGTAATTATATATTTTAAATTGACTGTGCATTGGCTAACGCGTTGATGTGCACAGGATTTGCAGAAATGGCCAAAAGAACAAGTAATGTTATGCACCCGGGCGGTGCCTGACGCAGCTACACGTGTAAACTTCTTTGACTTTTCCAATTTGTCTGTTGTTGACTCCTTCGCTAACCAGAAAATGGAGTCCGTTCCATACCTCAAATGTCCCTCCACTGCTCGTTGCATTTTGCTATGTTTTGTTGTAAATCGGGAAGTTTCACAGACTCTTCCAATCCCTTGTGTTTACACCTTTATGTAAGTATTCAAAACAGGGACTGTGGTACATTATATATGAATATGGATTTGAAGGCGGGTAAATGGGTATGTATGGCTGTCTTACGGCACTCCGCTATAAAGAAAAATTTAAGTGATGGAGAATTTATATGGGTACATATAAACTCAACACGTGAAAACAGAGACGAAGTGGAGAAGGGATTGGTTGTGATGGGAGAAGAGGAGAGCGTCGTGGAGGCATTCACCCGTTTATGGGCGCTTCTATCATATTAATAACATTGTAACGTTATTGATATATCTTGAATTTATATAGATTCTCGGTAATTATAAAAGCATTGTGTGCATGCTCTTGCACTCTAATTTACGTTTTTAAATATTTTTTCCCTCACCTTACATTTAATTATATTTAATAATGTTGTTAACTTTTTAATATACTATTTTATAATAAATTGTAAAATAAAAAGTTCAAATCATCTCAATCAATTTTTAAAGTCAATTATAAAAAGTAATAAAAGAAGTAACTAGATGACGTGGAAGATCACATTGTTATCAAATCTTCTTGTTGTTCATTATCTCCACGTGGAAATCTTATACTAGGTTGAGATAATGAAAGAGTTCAACTCCTAATCACAGTTTTGGCTAGATTGTATCAAGAAATGGTAGGATTGTAGTGGTTCCTAACCAAAATTAGCAACATAGTATGTTGAGAGATTGTTGGATAAAGAAATAATGATGCTAGATAGTAGAGTGAAACTCCTAAACTAGGTGGATATAATGAAAGATTATAACTGATATCACCATTACAATAAATTGTGTGGAACCACAATAGTAATAAATGTATAGCATATACTCAAAATTTACAAAAAGTTAAAGCTTCTTTGTTCAAATGATAACAATTGTTACTTCATAGAAACTACTTATTAAGACTAAGGACTTGGTTAAATTAACAAAAATCCTCAAACTATTAGTGTATATGTCAAAAATAGATAGGACACGTGGTTATATAGATGCTAGACCCTCAATCATTGTTTTTCAATATTTTTAAGGTTATTCTTATAGAATTATGTTTGAACTGCAATCAAGTTTATGCACATATTGTTTTTATAAATATAGATGGTATGTTGCTTTATATGCAAGAAACCTTGTCTATAAAAATTTCCTTCCTTTAGGAATTATTAAATGGTTAATTTAGTTATTATTCTAAAGTCTCATAATGTTACATACTTATTTGAAATTCTTATTTCTATTATTTACATTTCCTAGTTCGTAAAATCTATTCCTTATTTGAGATAATTGAAGATGAAACCATGATTCTAAGCCTTGGAATATATGCCAAGACATCTAACTAAGCTCTCATGAAGAAAGCAAGCTATGCGCTATTCTACTCTATACAAATAGATACAAAGTTGAATATCACTATGGTATCTAAAAGAGCTAGTAATCCTACTAAGAACCTTGTGTATATATCTTTCAACATCTCACAAACTAATGTTGCAATTACTCTTGATGAAATTTTTATATAAACTATGCACACACTATATACCATATCCATTTTTACATACCTCATATATAATTTCAAAAAAAAGAGTAACACGCTCATAAACACTAATTCGCTATACATTTTGTTGCATACACAAAAAAAAAACTTTCTTTTTTCTATGTGGTTCCTTTACATAACTGTAAAGATTGACTTGGGCACATGGATAATATTATAGCACATATTCTAGAATTTTGTACATGTTTTTCACTTGATCGTGCATGCCCTTAAAGCCTTTGACACATTTTTGTGTACATATAATATAACTCTATGCATAAACAATCTTTAATTGTTATAATTCCTATATAACAATCATTTATACATACATAATAACACATATACACTTGAAGAATTAAAGTCTGCAGACAGAATGAGGTTGGAACAAAAGAAAATAGTCGTGGAGCCCTCCAAAAAAATTAATGAATTTGTAATGAATGTTAACTTGACCTTGACCTGGGGGAGACTAATCTACAAATTACATAACCATTAAACAAAAGTGCAACTCTAAATATTAATTGTGCAT
Source organism: Cryptomeria japonica (assembly GCF_030272615.1). Classification (NCBI taxonomy): domain Eukaryota; kingdom Viridiplantae; phylum Streptophyta; class Pinopsida; order Cupressales; family Cupressaceae; genus Cryptomeria; species Cryptomeria japonica. The sequence continues at coordinate 17,497,909 of NC_081411.1, forward strand.
TGAAAAACATCAATTGCACAACTTCAAAGTGCAATTGTGCATGGCCACATGACAAATGCGCGTAAGACCTAAATAGATGTGTAGTTTTAAATTAATTGTGCCCATTAAAATAAATGTGCATTTTGCAAATGTGAGTTCTAATTCAAATACACAAAAGCATGTCAATTGCATATCAAAATTTGATAAATGCGTTTAGAAAAAATATGAGTGCATCAAAAGAAAACAATTGCAAAAAAAAAATGAAATCATAATTTTTTATTAAAAAAAATCAAATTGATAAAGTGGGGTAAAAAAATTGTAGTGGTCTATAGTCAATTGACCTCTCATGTACTCAAACTTGCTTCACACAATGAATGGCAACCAGAATGCTTTCCATCTCAACTATAGCAAAATGAACTCAAGGAATGACAAGTAGACGTGTAAAGGTGAGTGTGCAAGTGAGGCTCATGGATTGGCCCTTCTCTTTCCATTTATGACCTCCTCATTAACCTAGTTATGACCTTTAAGGCCTTCCAAACCTACTATAACCCATCACTTCACCCTTTCTAGAAAACTTTAACCCATTTTCGCTATCCCAACCAATTCACCTAGCCCAATCATACTATCGAGAAATCGACCCCACTTTAAAAATTTTGATCAATTTCTTGAGGAAGCATCACACTCCATCCCTCAATCCACTAAAGCATGTTGGGACATGATTTTTCTCAAAATTTATGTTTTCTTTCAAATAACACAATAAAACGCATCATCTAAAAAGAACCAAAATGTATACACTAAAAATTAATCATTTCTTCTCTCATCTTTTTCATCATTTCTTTTTCATAAATTAATAAATAATTTTATTATTTAATTAAACTAACTTCACTTCTTCAAATTCAATTTCCCCCTTTTTTCACGTTATTTAAATAATTTTTAATTATTCATTATCTTATTTCTTCTAATATTAATTAAATATTTGTATTATTTAATTAATCAAATATTTTTTAATAGAGGTAAGTTCTACCATTATGGGGTAGAGCTCTTTTATTGATAGAAAGGAAATTACATGGATATAAGGTTTCTAACAGCATATTGTTAGAATTTTCTACAAAAAAAAATCAATTTTTCTATAGAGATTCAGGATTTTGAATGTTGAACAATAAGAGAAAGGAGAAGCAGTGGAAAACAACATTGTGTGTAGTTTTCCAAACTCATTCCTTTTGGCTCTACTTTGAAACACTCTCCAAACAAGATGAACTCGGATGTTGGCATTTTTCAGGAATATCCACAATTTTGTCCTCAAAGTCTCCCACTTCCTCAACAACACTGCCAAAGAAGGTGGAAAGAAGCTTCTCCAGATTCCCTAATGCAATCTCATAGATTTGGTCTGCCACCTTTGCCCAATATGCCTCAACAACTAGTCCATTCCCAATCTGGAATCCTATATCGTGCGACACCACAGTCTACAATATTGGTGTGAAGAAGGCACTAAATATGTTCCCATCATGCACATGTTCACCTCCAAGGCTAGCCTCCAAAACAAATTCCAGTGGTTTCATGGTATGGTCATCCTTAATGCAAAACAACCTTCAACATTGTTCCTCTCTTGATTCTTCATAACACGAGCAACTAAAGGCTTCAAATTCCATACTATCGCCCTTCAAGCTCCTCTCAAGCTCAGTAAACTAGCAGCCCCAAATACTTCTCCCTTCACCTCTCCATCCGCTCAAGTGACTTTAAAGAGATAGAAACAAATCATCCCAAATCATGCGCAAAATTTTTCCAAATATGCGCAATCCCCAAAAGCTATTCTCCAAATCACTAAAAATGAGATCAAATGACCCAAATCAAGACTCTTTAATCATGGGCACCAACACCATATGGAGCCACAAAAAAGGATGCAAGTTGACAAGAACCATTCCCTGCTATCTCGTCCTTCAGTCACACCCAGCCAGACTCCAGGACTCTCGGGACTTACTATCTTGCTTCATACTCGAGAGAAATAGTTGATCTTGTCCCATCAAATTCATTGAAGACTCATACTTTTGTCCTTATGAGTACAAGGAAGGACTTTTGAGTGTGATCTCTTCCCGAGAGCCTCACTAGTGTCGGTGAGAGGATCATTCATCGTATCCCCATCATGTGATCTAAACCAAAGGCCACCACCTTATCAGATTCAACAAAATATTGTAACTAGGCCCCTATGTCCTCTAGACCTATAACAAGCACTCCCTTAAATCCTTTAACTAGGCCCCCATGTCCTCTAGACCTATAACAAGCACTCCCTTTCCTTGCTTAATACTCATATTAGCAAGGCAATCAACAACACGATTGGCTTCCCTATACTTGTGGGCTAATGGATAATTGTTCAATCCAATGATTGATACAAGGAATCTGTTGCTTAAGTTTCTAGTTATCGATTTGTCCCTTCAACACAACATTGATGCAAAATTGAGAGTCTCGTTCTACTTTAACATTGCATAGACCTTTTTGTGCACATAATCTTAGTCCGCTTGCAATATAAAAAATCTCACCCATCGCAATTAATGTGACAAAGGGCACCTTCCTCCATGTCATTGGAGGTCAGGCTTCACCACCTTTGTCCTTTGGTCCACTCAAATCATCCTTGTCAACTTCAAGCGAATGCATTACCCCCACTGGTATGATGGATCAAAATTCTTCCATTATCACTGTGTGCTTGGTCACAACACTGAGTGGTGTTATCATCTTCAACATATTGTTCAAGACCACATTAATAGTGGTGCAATAAAGGTGGATGTGCATAAGCACAAATCAAACAAGTCTATTGATAAAACCAATAGCGACTTGCAGATTTATATTGATCCTTTGCCTTCGCATTCGGCAAACTTTATCTCTACATCAGATCCTTCTTCAGATGATGGTCCATATGTGAACATGGTCACCATCACTCCCATTAGCTCACCCTCGGCCCCAGAAAGGGAAGGTATCTTATTTATCTTTGTCATTTACCCCTCTAGATGCCCTGTATTGTGGAGAGCCTGCTCCTCTTTACGTCCCTACCAAGCTAAACGGTCAAACTATCAAATGCGTGATGGTTGACCCTGAAGAAGTTGAGGAAATACAACTTCAGAGATCCCAAGAACACCTGCATGCAAATACTTTTCACAAGAGAAGAATGGAGGCACATAAAGCAAAAAAAACATAAATGCTCTGAAGAAGAAAATTATCATTCAGAAAGGGAATCAATTTAATTAACAAGTACAATACAATCCTTATAAAAGGATAATAGAAACCCTAAAGATATGCAACCCTACAGAAACCCTAAAGGGATAATGTGTATTTAATAATTAGAATAATTATTAAATACCTACAATATTTATTAAATGCCTAAGTTTAGCTTAAGCGTAGAGTTTAATAGACTAATAATTAAATAAATAATTATTAGCTAATACAAGATAACTCTAACACGCCCCCTTAAGATGAACTCAGGGAGTAGCTACAAAACTAAATGCATGAAGCAAAAAATGCAAGTACATGATGAAGGCAAATTTGGGTCCCGGCAACAAGGCCTGATGAGGTACCCAATCACAACCAAATCTCTATGAACCGGAGAAATGGAGAAAACCACATGGGAAAAACTCTACTCCAAAAAGAGATGGAAAAGCAAGAAGAACACCACTGAAGCATGAAATAGATGCAAACACTATCGAAGAGTAGCTGCTAATCTGAAGAACCTCCACTAAAATAGAACATGACCAGGTAGAGAAGATTGTAATCTGCATAAGTGCCCTCAAATGACACTACTCGAATCAGATGACAAACAAAGGCAAACAACTGAACTCGAAGATACAGATGGCATGAGACACCAAAGCCTAAAGAGTTGATCAATCGAACCAAGGAAGCATTAGAACCAACAGGACAAACCTCCCCATAATGCTAAAAAGGGAGAGGGACAGGTACACTGAAAAGAACGACCAACAAGAACAAGGAAATGGGGGTTTGGGGGCATTTTGAGCTCAACGGCGAGGTTCGTTTGAGCCCAAAATGATCAGAAACAAAACAACTACCCCAGATCCAATAAAAAACTCTGAAAAAAAACTTGAAACCCTCCTCCAAAAAATCTTCTGAAAAATCAGGAACAAGCAGTAGCAGATGCAGGCTCTGATACCATGAAGAAGTTGAGGAAATACAACTTCAGAGTTCCCAAGAACACCTGCATGCAAATACCTGTCACAAGAGAAGAATGGAGGCACATAAAGCAAAAAAAACATAAATGCTCTGAAGAAGAAAATTATCATTCAGAAAGGGAATCAATTTAATTAACAAGTACAATACAATCCTTATAAAAGGATAATAGAAACCCTAAAGATATACAACCCTACAAAAACCCTAAAGGGATAATGTGTATTTAATAATTAGAATAATTATTAAATACCTACAATATTTATTAAATGCCTAAGTTTAGCTTAAGCGTAGAGTTTAATAGACTAATAATTAAATAAATAATTATTAGCTAATACAAGATAACTCTTACAGACCCATCAAGCAGAGTCAATGTTATCATAGAGGAGACTCTCTTTGTGAATGGTTGGCATAAGTCGACGTATGATGAGTGTCACACAACTTTGAGGATGCATGATGGGTTCTCTATCTCTCCCTTAGGTAGCATCACCTTGACGATCCTCATAGGGCCTAGGGCGGTGTCTTCTGTGTTAGTAATCATTCCAAAGTTGGACCTCTTTTAGGTTAAGATCGGCATCCTGTGGTTGATTGTTATGGAGGTGGTCCCTTTGGTTGTCCATAAATGTCTTAAGTTCCCCCATGAGGGCATGGCGCATGTCATCAATGATACTGGATACCGACCCTTGATTGCCTGTGGGGATTTTTTCGTTGGACCACTTTTGGCCTGCTCTAGTGGGGCCCATGGTTCTCCATGGTGATTTGATGTATCGTGTGTATTATCAATGTAAGACGGGCGAGTTGGCTTCTAAGTTAGTGCAACCTAGTCTTTCATTGCCTCTCCCTGCATTGATCCTTGCTCCATCTATCTCGGTGATGGAGTGGGTGGTGCCTCATGTCCCCTCATTGTTGGGGGTCGAGGCTAATGTTGCTCCTCCTCACAAACCCCTGCGTCCATCTAGGACTGCACAACCTCCAACAGTGTTTGTTGTTACTATGACTGTGCCCAGCATAGCCAAGGGAAAGGCGCCCATGATAGCGAAGTTTGTGACCCACCCTCCCTTCGAGATCCCAACCATGGTTGGTATCCCTCAGACCTCTTGTTATGAGAAAGGGACGTACTCTTCTCATGTTCATTCATCACCACTTACTCCTTCTTCATAGCCTGTGTCAGCACCTTCCATTCCCTCAATCTCTCCTTGAGCAAAGCGAGGTAGGGCGCCCAATGTTGTGAATTTTGTGCCACTCCACGATGCACCTCATGTTTCATCAGTAAGGCATTCTCTTGTCCCTAATATGATTACGGAAGCCTCTCCAATGGAGCATGATGCTCCTAAATCCTCTCGAACTTCAGTTGGTGGTCTTCACCTTCATTGAAATCAACGTAAATGCTTTTGACAAGCCAAAGCTTGAGAGTGTGATGTCACTTTGTAATTTGTTGGGGCATCCTTGGCACCCACCATTGTTGTCTCATAGCCTACCTTTGCGGCTGCTTCAGTCTTCGCATCTGCTTCATTTTTGCTTCTTGGTTCTTTAGGGCCTGTTGATGAACCTCCCCCTAAGTAGGTGTAGGTTTTCATTTCTCCCTCTTTGGAGCCACCTCTTATCACTTCTTTTCTAGACATGCCTCCTTTGTCCTAATCGCTTGATATGTTGCACATGTAGGTGATGCCCAATGCAGCTTTGTCTGCCCTGCCTATTTCACCACTACTCCAGCATCCAAGTTTTCCTAGGGTCCTTCAGCCCGCTACAATTGATAGGAAGCTTACCACTCCTATCCCATCTAAGCACAAGTTTATGCAGGGCCCGGTCCTGGAGTTTTGACGATGCAAATCCTCATAGGTATGCTCCTCATCCCTTCCTCTGCCTGTTTTAATTTCTATTGGTCTACCTGTTTCTATATGTGTGATCGAGAAGGCCCCACCTTCTCTCGAGTTTGTCACTACCCCTCTTCCAAAGGCCAGCAGTCTTGTTCTTGTTTCATCTTCTCCAAATGAGTTATCTACTTCCCCCACGGAGGCCTGCATGTTTGACTCCTTGGGGGACATCCTAGCCTTGTCTACGATCTTCATGAGATCATTGACCCTTACCTCCTCTAAACCTATGGATGCGATTGTCGCTACTGCTTCGTCCTTTTCTCCCACTGCTGGTGAGGTGCTCAATGAAGCCCTTGCGGAGATCCCTCTCCAAGCTCGTCCCCGTTATCCCTATGATCTAGATTGGGAGGATGACGATCTCCGAAGGGATGACCTTTAGGATTTTTATCTCTTATCTCCATCTGTTTTCCTGTGCATGTGATTGTGTTCCCCCATGCTCACTTTATCTATTTGTTCCCTCCCGAAGGATCCAGGTTACTTTGTAAGTACTTGGATACGGGAGGTTGACTATCTTTATCAATTGTGCTCTCCTGAAGGACCCAATTTACCTTGTAGGTGCTCGAATACGGGGGATTTTCTGTCGTACACATTCCTCTATTTGTCTCTCTACTTCTTCTCTCTATCGTATATTGCTTTTCGACATTTAGGAATGATGCAAAGCGTTTGGGGCATCCTTTGCCTTCTTCCATGTTGACCCAAATTTTTATTTTCCTTTGTCTTCATGTTCTCTTCTTCAGATCCGAGAACTTTGGCGCTATGACGATATACCCATCTCATAGTTACCTTGCATATCTTTTGTTGCTGCTATGGGTTTTGATGCCAGACTATCGGATCTCCCTGTCCTCTTGCATTTCATCGCCGATGTTGTGGATATTTATGTGTCACCCTCTCATGGTGGCATTCCATAGAAACATCTTGTTATGTTGACGTACAACAATTGCTTTTCTCCTTATAATGACATGCCTTCCATGCATTTCATTCTAACGAGGTGCCATCATATCTGCATTTATCCTTTTAGCCTTTGCATTGGTTTCTTTTATTGGCTACTTTTTCATCTTTGCCTAGGTGGGGTATAAACCACTTAATATTTTTCTTTCCCTAGATCACCTAAGTGGGGGCCAAGCCACTTGATCTTTTCCATGATCACCTACATGGGGGCCAAACCATTCTTGATCTATATTTCTTGTGTGCCTTTGTAGGGGCCAATCTACTACTTACCAAAATTATCTACCCTATCGCATGGCTATCTTGCATGTCGCTACCCATGTCGGTAGATCTATCTTTTATCTTGCCCTATTGTATGGTTATCCATACTGGCATATCATGCCCTATCGTATGGATATCTATGATAACACACCTTGCTACCCATACCAACGTATCTTATATTTCGGTGGCCACTTATCTTGTATATTTTCATAACTAGGGGCTTTCTTGCAAGCGAGGTTCATTTCTATTACGATATCTTATCCACTTCTTTATCATATCATCCATCATGATAGTCTGCAACTAGCTTGTTTGTGAAGTACCAAATAGTAATATCTATTCCAAAACTTAGTATCATCTCGTTGGGGGCAACCTTGTCTAATCAATGAAAAATCTGTCTCCCTATCGCAACTTTCTTTGTCTTTATCTTCCTCTACTTTAGCTTCGCATCTCTCGACAAAGGCATGCTCGCTAAAGTGAGGGAAAAATGTAATATCAAAAATCTCACCCCTCGCAATTAATGTGACAAAGGGTGCCTTCCTCCATGTCATCAAAGTTCGGGCTTCTCCACCTTTGTCCTTTTGTCCACTCGAATCATCCTTGTGAACTTTAAGCGAATACATTACCAACTCTGCCAAATTGTCACCTTCAGGGACTAGGGCATGACGCAGAGACGTTCGCACAACGCACTCACATCCCACGAATTTGACAGTTTGTAGGTGGTCATTTGAGCATTACACCTATACCCAGAAGGAATTGTAATGCCTCTGCATGCACCCACCGACATCCGATTTCCTTCCAAAACCTTTATCTTCCATTTGTGAAGGCATTTTGGAGTATTCTTTAGCAAGTTTGTGACCTTTCTACAGGTGGAGCTTTTAGAGACTATTTGGACAACATTCCAAAAAGGCCGCCATTGTTTTAGCAATTCAAACATTCCACACTGGCACTCCAACAAGTATTGAAGAAGGGGAGTTCTCTTAACCTTTCTCTTTCATTTTCCAATATCATTATTCCAATCTTTTATTAAATTCCTTCTTGATGTTTATTTTATTCTCGTGGCTATCTTGGGTTGTCCACTGAGGTGGAAACACAAAAAATGAGGGTCTGACTTAGGAAGGCTCCAAAACACAACCCCTACATTTTCCCTTCTGGCCTGCATGTAGGTTCATAGAGGTGAGAGAATCATCACTTAGTGGGAGGCTCCAATCGTGGACCAATTGTAAGTATTTTCATCCTTCTCTCTTCCCTTTTATTTTATTATAGTCATTTCGCATTTTGTAGCTTCCATTTTAGTGCGTCCATTATCTATGTTTCATCACGTTATCCTTGCATTCGACACTTTTTGTACATTCTTTGCACTTCATCCACACAGGACAATAGCATGCCACACTGGCGTTCCAGCTCTACGCACTTTTCCTTGGGGTAGAGGCTTGACAGAGTCGTCCACAAGTTTCAGGTTGTAGGTAGATGCTCTAGTTTTTTATTTTTATCCCCTGGCTCATCTTAGTGCTAGTTTGAGGAGGTATCAGAGGGGTAGTTTGTTCTCAAGGATCCATCATCCTTGAGGTAGAAAATTTCCTTTGTTACACCACTACATAGAGCCTCCAACTCTGTCGCATTATTTGAAGCAATGCCTATGGAAGCATGAAGAGCCCAAATGCACTCCCCTAGATTGTTTTGAATTATACCTATGATGCCAGCCTCTCTCGAGTTACCTCTACCTACTCCATTGAAGTTAAGTTTGACCCATCCATTCTCTAGAGGAGCCCATCTAGCTTCTGATCTCTTCATTGATTTTCTAGGCCCTAAGCTTGCATGCATATTTGAGGAATCTCGTCTATCTTGAACTAACTCATCCCTCTTAGAAAAGTGCACTATCATTTTAGAATATATTTTTGTCATCACTACCTCACATATAGCCTTCTTCAGATCCAAAAGAACTACTCATCAGACCATACCAAATGACTAAACACCCTTCTATCCTCTCCTTCCAAATATTTTAATTAATCAATCTTTATCCTTGCTCATCAATTAAATATTTTTTAATTATTAATTGATTAATTTACCATTTATTCCTCTAGGACATTATAATTAAATAATTTTAATTATTTAATTAGCTAATCTTTTTTATATAATTAGATAAATTATTTCTATTTATCTAATTATTCATTTCAAAAGTTCCTTGAAAAATAAATAAAATTAACATTTTATTTATTTTTTATTTTCACACATGGATTAAAATTATTTAATCCCATTAACTTCTTCGCCACTTGTCCACTCCCCTCTTACAACATCTCCACCTTCTCCATCTTCCATTATGCCCTCCTCTCTTTTTAGCCTTCATTTCCTCTCATTCATTCTAGACCATCTATCACTTTCTAGGATGAATTCAAACTCCATTGTTGATCAAACATTAGATAAATCATTAAATTCAACTCTTCCCCTCCATTATTTCTCTAACCACAATCTTTGAGCTTTTCTTTAACCTATTATCACTTGTGCTACACTACCATCCAACAAAGAAAGCTTCAACAAGACCATGGAGAAAAGTTAAATGGGTATACAAGTATATTTTATTTTCATTTTGTTGTTTCATGTATTCATTTTTAAATGCTTCATTTGTAGATTAGAATCTTGCATTAATTTAAGGATTTTGTGGTCAGTCTGTTAATGATTTATGTTTGTCTAAATTCTAGTCCACTCTAGCTAGAACACAAACACTTGGTCGATTATGGTACTTGTTGTGAATTAAAAAATTAGTAGTGATTGAAGAGAAGTTGTTACATGAAACTATTTGACAAAATTCATAAAGAAAAAAGCAATCTTATGGGATGTCTTTTGTAATGCCTCGCTAGGAAACCCCGAAGGGATAAAACTAAAACACAAGAATAGAGTGAAAATATTTTTTTTAAAAAATTAAACACAACACAATGATACAATGAGATATCAAAGTTCAGATTACACAACAGAAGACTTCAACTAACACCTAAAGAGTTTCCCAACGTGATTACTTAATTCCACATTTAACTCAATTCAGGCTAATTAATTCAACTAAGTTGATTAACTTAATGATAAGGTAATACTTAAACAAAGGATCATTTTCTTTCAGTAAGACAAAAATATAGATCACATGATAAGGTTCTTCCATTATAATTTAACCAACCATTACGTTTAAACTTTCATTAAAACTTAAGTCATGCATCTAATTTTTTGCATTTAATATGATGACTAGACACATGCATTTAAAATTAATTTCATCTAATCCACTTGATACATTCTAACATAATGCCATCCATACATGATAAAACTAAAAAAAGAAACATAAGAGCATAAGCATCACATAACACCAAATTGATATCGGAGTTCACCCCTAGAGAGCTACATCTCCAGGTCTGCTCAACTGCAAGACCCCTCTGATCATTAAATAAGTTAATAATGCATAATGTTCACATTATTTACAATCTTGCCATCAAGGTGAACATAACCAATATACAAATGACCACATCAATCAAATAAATACATAAATGATCCTTGAATAGGAAAGGATTGAATTGAACATAATAGAAGCAAATACAAAGGTCCACTGGAGCATCCGTGAAACAAAGTCATCGCAACCCAAGGTCTAGCATGACATCAGGTTCTCACAAGGTCATAAGCAACAGGACGACTCCACAATAGTGCTCCTATCAAGACAACACAACAACACACTAGCGAGCATAAGGGACAAGTTTCATCACACAACCTGGTATGGTTACCATGGTAGGTCTTCATAGGTTCCGACCCCATCCACTGGGTTACCCTGGCAACCTAATCTGAACCTCTAGTCCATCCAAGCCTCATACGTACCCACACATCCTTTTGTGAAGACAAGGATGATGGTTTGCCATTTCAAACCTTCTCACAGCATCTCAAGTCTGTGTTAGCACTCATCCCATGTGTGAGGCACAATTATCTTACTTAGTGATTCATTAACTAACTCTCTAATATGCTATTAGGTTATCAGTTATTAGACACACTTTCGATGGGTTACCCAGCAGCCACTTTGGGCGCGGTCCTCAATCGAAAGCCACTTTACCATATGACACTAGACCATACTCAACAAACTCTTAAACCCAGATACTCAAGGTCAAGCAAATAGAGTTCAAAATGGAGGAAACAACCATTTGGTCAAACACGACTTCATACGAGGTGCACTGACTGACGGTACTCTAACTAGATACCTGACCAGCTATGGTCAACCACAAATCATCATTCGACACCCACATAAAAGACATGACCAGTTACAACACCATCACAAGACAACAGTCAAACTTGAGATCAAGGATAGAAACAGGTACCCCAAATCAACCATACGGCAGGGTCCAATCAAACAAATCAAGTCTTGCCATTACTTAAGCAAAAGCGAATACAGAAAATTAAACTTGCATAGGCAATAACCGGTAGAGACAACCTTTTTCCATATTGATTTAAACATTAAAATTTGATCAAGTTTTCTAAATGATCTAAGTTAGATTGCAGTTATCTACCTCATCTAAGTACAGGTCGTTCTTGGTTTTCTAACACACTAAGTTCATTTGCATCAAAACATAACATGAATACATCATTACGAGTTTTTAAACCAAGTTCACATGAATATAATTAAATAAACATTAACCGTCCAAATATGATATTTAATCTTCAAATAAAACATCATTGTCATACTGGTTCGAAAACAATTTCTCCAAGTTCATCTTTTCCAGAACCAAATTACACTTTTCTGATTAAGGATACATACATTTAAAGGAACCAAAAATAGGCAAGCATTTCCCAAATCCACAAATTACTTCCTTACGCACATATAGAAAAATACCAAAATTAACTATTAATTAATATATATATTTATTAATCCGCGATTAATAAAATATAACAATTTAATAATTAATAACAAAATTAACAAATCAAGTATTTAATTAGAAAAATATGCATTAATAATAAAATAGAATTTGAAAATTAATTAATGTATATTTACCATTATACAATTAATTAATAAGGGGGGGGGGTACCCACGTGGGCCCCCTTGGTAGCTCACGCTAGCGCTGCTACCAAATGGTAGCAATCCGCTACCATTAGTAGCAGCCGCTACCCTTGGTAGTGTGCTACCTCCCGCATGGTGGGGGGTTTTTCCCCGCCACGTGGGTTAAATGATTTTTTATTTTTTATTTTTTTTGTTAAATTTATTTACTGTTAAACAATAAAATTACACAGTCAAAACCCAGTCTCAACAGAGACTTAAAAAAATATTTTTTTCTAGAAAACTATGAGTTTTCTAAAGTTTACATTTTCAGCAAACCCAGAACCAGGAAAGGGAAAATTCCTTTAAAACAAACACCACTGGCAAAATAAGATTGATTAACATCCATTTAAACAACAGATCTGCCAAACCCCAACTAAATTTTTCCAATTTAAAACTTATTTCTGAGTACATACAATGGAGTTTTTAACCAAGTTTATTAAGAGAAACCCAAAAAATTTAACTGGAGGTTTGATAAGAGAGCGAGGAGGGTTTGAGTCTGTGATTTCAAGGCAACTCTTCCATTTTCCACAGAAAATAAGGAATTATCTACAAACACAACCAGATTTTTACAAAACAAAACCCAAACAATTTCTTGAAAACAAAGAAGCCAATGAAATAAACTAGAGGCCTACCTGGTTCAACAATCCTGGCAATATTGAAGGAGAGCCCAACCTGCAAGCTCCAAAAATCCTTTCTTTTGCAAAATCCCCCAATTTTTCATTCTCCAAAAATATCCTCCCAAAATTATTTTCAAACCTAGGTTAAATGGGGAAAAGTTTGACCAAAAATCTATTTTTGGATTAAAAATATTTTATTTAAAATAAATCTCCAAAAATCATTCTTTAAACTATATCAATATATTAAACTTCATTTTCAATTTAAAATTGATTTTCTCAAATAATTGAAATTAACCTTCTATTTCAAAATTCCAACAAGATTAAATTAATTCTATTTTAATTAAATTTAAATCTTTCATTTCAAAAGCATAACTGAAAATATTCATTATTTAAAATTAGCCATTTAATTGAACTTGATACCAACTTGAATTGGGCAATTCTAATTAACGATAATTCGCATAAAAGGAACCTATTTAATTTAGTCCCCAAAATATACTAATGTGTAAACACACATTAAATCAAATTAAACATTAAGGATTAAATACTCAATTTAACCATACACAAACACGCAATCCAAGAAAGCCACACAGACAAACAACCCGCATACCCAACCAAAGGGAATACCGACAATGACTGACGATGCTCACTTGAGCACGACTATGGTCAAATGAGGGTCTTACAACCACCTAATCCAACTCTAAGGATCAAAGAGGTACACTCAAACTTGCAAATCCACGTGGAGACGAACCTCGCACCCATGTGCAACTGCACCTGAAATCTCCTGCAACCAAGAGTCATACATGCATACATATATATACTTAATGAAAGTGTTAGCTCGAGATTAATAACACGAAATAGGAGAACTAATAAACTTGCATACGAATTGGTGTGAAAACCACATTAACAGGTATGCACAAAATCCAAAACATCTGACTATAACTTTATAACATGATAAACTAACCAAGGTCAAACCAAGATTAGAAATTGATTAGGGCAAGGGTACTACATCTTTGGTATGTTCAAAATGGTTTACTAAAAGATCTAAGGAACTTTTAAAATGCATTTGCAAGTGTTTTTTTATAGTCCTTTAAAATGCAAACAACCATCTTCATATATATGGGCTACTCCTCCAAACTTCCAACAAACTTCTTGATACTATACCCATATGTGAGGATCGACCAAGATTAATTATCTTATATGTGGGAGGGGATAACTAAGCATTCACTACTATCTTAGAAGAGTAATAGTGAAGGTGGGGTACAGTTAGCTCTAGAAAGGATAGTGAAGAAGAGTGGCATGAGGAAGCCATGGATTTGGGGTTCCACTATCACCAAAAAGTCCCTTTGTAATTTGATTACATGATGAGAAAATCTTCTTCTAATGAAACACAAAGCACATACGCAATATGATCTGAAGTGGAGACATGTTATTTTCAAGAGCACCTATACAAAGAAGAAAGTGAAAGCAATCCCCTTTCAAATACAACTAAAGTCCTTGATTTTTTCAACCATTATATGTCAATTTAAGTATAGAGCATGGCCATGATTCCCTTATCATAAAATTCATTAAACATTATGCTCCAAAACTCAACTAAATTTATTTTGATGATGATAATAAAGTCTTCTGGCCTATTCAAGTGTAAAAATTATGCTCTCTCAAGTCTCATACCATGTACATGAAGAGCTTCACAAATAAGGCCATCTAGAGGAATATGTTACACATGGCCACCCAATCAGCCCTAGCAACAAATTTTGATGTTTTTTCAGACATCCCTACTTGATCACCATTAAGATCTTTGCAAGTAACAATATTTTGTACACATCACCTTCGAGCAAATACTAAGGTTGAACAACAAAGCAGCCGATGCCATGGCTACTATTGCTTCATTACTACAAATTCCAGAGCAACAGAGTCGTTATGAGTTTCTGGTAGAGCAACTGTTCTCCCCAATCTATGACCACTCTGAATCCCATGTCATCTATGCCTTAACCAGTTTGGATTCGCCTTTATATGGACCGATATATGATTATCTAAAGAACAACATCCTACCCATTGACCAATCTCGTAACCAAAAACGTAATTTTATCCAACAAGCCGCTCGGTATACCCTTACTGCTGATACTTTGTACCGTCGAGGTCTAGATGGTACTCTTCTTCGTTGCCTTGATTGTAATGAATTTGATTCCTCTTTACACGAGCTTCACGAAGGTATTTGTGGAACACATTCAAGTGGGACTACTCTCGCTAAAAAGCTTCTAAGAATGGGATACTACTGGCCTACAATGGAGAAAGATTCTTACCACTTCGCCAAGAAGTGTCCTAAATGCCAAATCCATGGCAATCTGATACATGCACCAGCACAGGAACTACAACCATTTACAACATCCTGGCCCTTTTGTCAGTGGGGACTAGATTTGGTCGGCAAAATTCATCCTTCATCTTCAAATGGACATAAGTTCATTATAAATGCAACAGAATACTTTACCAAGTGGATAGAAGCAGTCCCCATGACCACAGTGACTGGAAAACAAATTGCGTCTTTTATCCTGAACTATTTGATCTGCACATATGGTATTCCAAGTTCCATTATCATTGATAATGGATGATCGTTCAAAAACTAAGATGTCCGAGAACTATGTGAACAATTCAAAATACAGCATCGGTTCTCTACACCATACTACCCCCAGGGGAATGGTCAAGCAGAAGCATCCAACAAAACAATACTGAAAAATCCTCAAGAAAATAGTAAATGATGCAGGCAAAAATTGGCATGTACAACTCAATCCAGCACTTTGGGCATACAGAACTAGCATCCGTACACCTATAGGAGCCACACCTTTCTCATTGGTCAATGGATCAGAAGCTATTTTACCGCTGGAGGTAGAAATTCCATCTCTCAGAGTATCTCTAAAAGGCTTAATTCCAGATGAAGAGTATCGGGTCAACCGATTGCAAGAACTGGAACTATTAGATGAAAGGCATCAGCATGCTTACACCCATCTCAAAGCATATCAGCAACGCATGTGCAGAAGCTACAATCACAAGGTAATCCCTTGCAATTTCAAAGTTGGTGACCTAGTCCTCAAAGAAAATCCAAGAAATCAACAAGATCGAGAAAAGAAAGGGAAATTTGAACCTAACTGGTTAGGTCCCTATGTCATCATATCAATCTATGGATTAAGTGCTTATTAGCTTATAACTTCAGAAGGAGATGTGCTCGACAAACCAACCAACAGCATTCATTTGAAGAAATACTACACTTGAGTAGTCTAATGCACGGAAAAAGCAAAAACAAGAAAAAAAAAATTCAAGAAAAAGCAAATAAAAAGGTACAATAAAAGCAACTGGTGAAAACCTGGTAACAGGCGCTATTGTGAAAGGACTGCTTCTTCATCTATATCTCTACCCTTGTAGTAAAGTACTATCGGCCATCGCCTGACACTTAGCAAATATCCATTCAGGGCATACATAGCGTAGTCACTATACTGGTCTATCCATATTTCCTTTTACCACATTCCACCATGTCTTGGAAATCACTGTACATATTCACATCAAGAGGCACACTTAGCTAGGGGCAATAATCGTCAAAATTGGCAGCACATTCAAGACAATCAAGACTATTTGCAACACTCAAAACACCGCATCCAACAAACAAAAACTTTGAGACATCGCAGAGCAAAACATTGGATCACTAAAGCAAAAATCACAAAAATTTTAAGATGGATGATTTTCTGAAGTACTAAATGTTGCATTATCGCATAAAGTCTTGACTATTTTTGCATTTGAACTTTTTAAATTATTGGATTCTCTGCATTTTCTGGTCAATACTTCAAAGCTAGAGATCATGGGAAAACTCCAATATTTTCTTAGTCTTCTGTCTGTGAGACAATCATTTGCACTGTGTAAATACTTGTCTCGAGACGTGATACAACGAATATCACTGAAGACATGATTCCACTTTACGCATACAAATGGTTTAATCTTGTTTTTTTATACGCAATCCGCACTTTGGTCGTCCTGGTTCAATTATACCTTGACGCTTGTGCTATCTTGCAAAATCAAATATCATGTAAATTTTTCTCAAGTCATTATGGTTCAATTATACCATTATGCTTGTATAAATTTTCAACATATCCAAAGATCAATCCATGCTCAATGATGATATATACACAGAAAGCAAACAACATGTGGTTATATCGGGATGACAAATGCAGAATGAGGATGCTCATTTAACAAATAGTTGCATATCATTTTACAATTAGTTGCATATCATATCATACATCTCATTTTCAAAATATCATGCATCATTCATCATTGTATCCCTCGCATGCATATCTATCACATCATCATGGAATCTTTCTTCACTTTCATATCTTCATCATTCTTCCAAACTATCTTCTATCATGTCTTATACAGGATGTATCTTTCCTGAAACCAGATGTTTTGATGAGCTCTTATACAGGATATATCAGTCCTGAAACCAGATGTTTTGATAAGCTCTTATACAAGATATATTGTTCCTAAAACCAGGCGTTTTGATCGGTCTTATACAGGATATATCGTTCTTGAAACCAGATACTCGATCATCCATGTCTTATACAGGCGGTATCATTCTTGAAACTAGATGCTCGATCATCCATATCTTATACAAGTGGTATCATTCCTGAAACCAAACGCTCGATCATCCATGTCTTATACATAAGGTGTCATACCTGAAACCAGACTTGATCTCATTCCAATCAATCTAATCAATCTTATCAAACTCATGCATGTCATCACTATCCACTCTTCTATCTTTCAAACAACTTTCTTCTTTTTTTTCAAGAGATCATTCATGCCTTTAGTGCACAAACGATCTCCCGAGGGGGCATTATCATATCAAATCTCGACATTAATTTCATATCAGTTTCATAACAAATCGTTCATCAAATCTGGGGCATCATATCGACTTTACATATCAAATCTATTTTTCATTCCCACAACATCTTATCGATCAAATTTTGACATCATATCCGACACATTATTTTCTTTGAATCAACATGTGCACACACGTCACTTCAAAGAGGGGCAAAATGTAGACATATAAAAATGACCATATTCCCAAATGAATATTCTATGTTCATTCCTCTATTTAATTAAATCCAATTTAATTGAATCACTCACATTCCTCTATTTAATTAAGTAAATTACTCAATTTATTTAAATTAAATTCACTAAACCCCTTTTGCACCATTTAATGGAATAAATCATTTTATTCAATTAAATCCCTTCTATCCACTTTTAATTAAATTCAAATTTAATTAAATAGTTATCCTAGATTGAATAAATCTAATTTATTCAATTTTCCCCAAATTGCAACCAAATTGAATTAAATTCATTTTATTCAATTAAAATCCTATTATCCCTCCATCCACTTGCAAAATCCTACATCTCCTACTTGCTTCCTAAACCCTATTCCTAATCCCTTCTAGACTCTTCTAATCGCTTCCAATTAGCCTAACTCATCTCCTAAACTTTGTCACATCCCTAAGCAAGGGGAAGTCACTTCTCAAACCCTCAAAGTCTTTGAAAACCCTTAAAGGCTTCAACCACTTAATTTTCCAAAGTCTTCCAAACCATTAATGGTTAACTCAACCCTCTAGCATGATTAAAGAATTTCCCTAAACTCAACCTCCATGTAACCCAAGGGTCTCATCAAGCATTTATTGCTTTGACCATGATTATCCTTAATCCTTTGCACAAGAGTTTATCCTTTGGATAAAACCTTTATCCATTGGATAACCTTAACCTAACCTTAACCCTTACCCCCTAAGGTAACCATGAGGTCTTCTCAGACATTTAATGTCTCCAACCCCTTCTCTCAACCAATCATATGTTGACAATTGTCACCATTTCATTGGTGCAAATTGCAAACATGGATTCCCAACTTTCAAACTTGACCCTTGATTAAACCTTTTAATCTTGGCCATCCATTGCCCTATTTTTGCTATAAATAGAGCTCTCATTCCTCCACTTTCATATCCAAGTCTTTAGAATCATACTTATACTCATATTCATTCAAGTTTTCATATTTCATATATGCTCATCATTTAGCCTCTTTTTAAATAGGAATTAATCTAAATATGCAATTTTAGAGTATGTTCCTTATCATTTAGCTTAAATCATAAACTACTATAGTATGCTAGGATAGTCGTGTTTGCTAACCTTGTCATCTTATAGCTAGTTTATTGCATTTGTAGCATCATGCATAGCTTAGGATGCATTTCATCTTAAAATCAACAAAAACATCCCTCGTTCTTGCATTTGTCATCCCTAAACCATTTTGCTCAGTGATTTGAGAGCAAAAACATTGGTTTGAGGGACCGTGCAAGATAGAGAACCATGGAACCAACCTTGGCAAGCTGAGCCATACTTCATGACTCCATAGCTTACACCAAGAAGTCCTGTGGGTGTGTGAGCAAGGCTCCATAGAGCTCCGTTTTCCACATTTTGAGTTGTATCGACCCGCTTTTCCCGCATACACTAAGTATTCTATTGGTACTCTTGTATCTTGTTTACTTGCAATTCTTGGGTTGGGTGCCCGTAATAGATCTTATAAGTTCTATACAAAGCATTCAAATAGTTTTAAAACAACCAACCAAAAATTGTTAGCCACATGTCTCATAAGTCTTTGAACATTGTGGATTGAATCTCCTATTTTATTTTTTTGCATTAAACAAATGCAAACATTCAAAATTCTTAATGTAGTTGTGATTACAGATTGTTAAAAAAAATTAGATGTGGCATGTGGAATTTAATTTTCCCAAACATTTCCTCAGAATGTAACTAATGTAAAACTATTCAATTTCTATCTTATCAAGGAATACAACCTTTACTTCTTCTTTTTCGGTTTGTTACATATAAATAAAGTGATCAATTTGACTATATCTCTCTTTGAAATGCTTATAGACCTTGATCATTTTCTATTTGAAATCTATCACCACTCCAAACGCTTATAAAATACCCTTAAGAGCTCTCTCCCTACCATCTTTGAGTAATGGCTATCTAGCCCCTAGAATGTACCAAAAATCTATAGTAATGTATTTATAATGTATAAAGGATAATGATGTTTGGTGCATTCTAGAGTCTAGATAGTCATTTCCTATTGTCTTTGAACCCTCATCTCATTGGTAAATTTATAAATCTCATCATGCATAATTTTGTACTAGCATTAATTTAAAATTACAAAGTCATATAAATTATTATGATTTTATTTTTGCATATAAAAATATCATTCTCTTCTTTACATCATCAATCTACAATCCTCATTCTAATGTTTTCAATAAATATAATTGTAACTTTTACCAACTTCGTATATAAATTATAATAGTTCAAATGATCAAACAGACCCAGACAAAAGATAATACAATCAATCCAAACAAAGGAACCGTACAAAATGACTATGATAAATTCTGAGATCTCTCCCATTTCATGCTGATTGAGGATCTTTTCATTTACATCAAGCGCTTCTCACTTTTGTTTTTTGTATTTTTTCCCTCATTCTCTGCTTTCTTCAACTTTTATTTCATACACATACAGATTACTTCAACTTTGAATCTGTAAAATGCCCTTCTGTTTTCATCTCCCAAGCTACCTTCTCCAACTTTGCGTAGCTCCTTTGTCTATGGATCTGTCTCCCACACAAAACGAATGTATCATTTTATGGCCTTCAGTCCAACTACATCCAAGAATCTTTTTAATTCCTCTATCTTTCATCAATCTCCTTAACAGTTGAACCTCACCCCACCTGCCCACTTCTGCATAGATGTTTGAGAGAAGAACATAGGTTGCACCATTTTTTGGATCCAAATCGAAAAGCAATGTCGCTGTAAATACTCCTAAGCCTATATTCATATGTGATCTACAGGCACCAAGAAAAGACATCCAAACAACCACTAGAGGTTTAATTTGCATCTTAATGATATAGTTTAGGGTTTCCTCAAGATAGCCAGCACGGGCAAGAAGGTCAACCATGCACACATAATGATCAATTGTAGATGTAATGCGATAACGGTTACTCATTTGATTGAAGTATGTACAGCCCTCATCCACTAAACCTGCATGGCTGCAAGCACATAGAACACAAACAAAGCTTACAGCATTAGGATATGTTACATAGTGCTTCATTAATTCAAAGATTTTGAGAGCATCCTTGCAAAATCCATTTTGTGCATATCCTGCAATAATTGCATTCCATGAGATGACATCTCTTTGAGGCATTCCATCAAACAGTTCATGTGCCTTGTCTATGCTTCCACATTTTGCATACATGTCTAGCAGAGCATTTCTAATTATAATATCTGACAAAAATCCCCTTTTTGTTATGCTCTGATGGATGTTCATACCCTGTTTCAAACCTCCCAATTTGGCACAGGCAGAGAGGATGCTGGCAAAGGTTGTTGAATTTGGCTTCACACCTGCTAATTGCATTTGCTTGAAAGTCTCTAAAGCATTTTCAGCAAATCCATTTTGTGCATATCCAGCAATCATTGCATTCCATGCGATGACATCTTTTTCAGGCATTCTGTCATACAGTTCATATGCCTTGTCTATGCTTCCACATTTTGCATACATGTCTACCAGGACAGTTACAACTACATCTGACAAAATGTCTCTATTATTTATGCTTTGATGGATGCCCATACCCTGTTCCAAAACCCCTATTTTAGCGCAGGCAGGAAAGATGATGGCAAGGGTTGTGGAATTTGGCTGTACACCTGCCAATTGCATTTGCTTAAAGATTTCTATAGCTTTTTCAACAAATCCATTTTGTGCATATCCAGCAATCATTGCAGTCCAAGAGATGACATCTCTTTGAGGCATTCGGTCAAACATTTCACGAGCCTTGTCTGAGCTTCCATATTTTGCATACATGTCTAATAGAGCATTTCCAACTATAATATAAGACAAAAATCCCCCTTTCATTAATCTTTGATGGATCTCCATACCCTGTTCCAAAGCTTCCGTTTTGGAACAGGCAGAGAGGATGCTGGCAAAGGTTGTGGAGTCTGGCTTTACAACTGCAAATTGCATTTGCTTGAAAGTTTCTAAAGCCTTTTCAACAGATCTAATTTGTGTATATCCTGCAATCATTGTAGTCCATGATACCACATTTCTTTGAGACATTTTGTCAAACAATTCAAGTGCCTTGTCCATGATTCCACATTTTGCATACATGTCTACAAGTGCAGTTGCAACTACAGTATCTGACAAAATTCCTCTATCCTTTATGCTTTGATGGATGTCCATACCCTGTTCCAAAGCTCCCATTTTGGCACAGACGGCTAGGATGCTGGCAAAGGTTGTGGAGTCTGCCTTTACACCTGCCGATTGCATTTGATTGAAAGTTTCTAAAGCCTTTTCATAAAGTTCAATTTTTTCGTAACCTGAAATCATTGCAGTCCACGAAACCACATTTCTTTGAGGCATTTTGTCAAACAATTCGCATGCCTTGTCTATGTTTCCACATTTTCCATACATGTCTACAAGGGCTATTGCCACTACAACATCTGACAAAATTCCTCTATCTTTTATGCTTTGATGGATGTCCATACCCTGTTCCAAAACTCCCATTTTGGCACAAACAGGGAGGATGCTGGCAAAGGTTGTGGAATTTGGCTTTACACCTGCCAACTGCATTTGCTTAATAAAAATTAAAGCCTTTTCAACAAATCCGTTTTGAGCATATCCAGTAATCATTGCATTCCATGAGATGACATCTCTTTGAGGCATACCGTCAAAAACTTCGCGTGCTTTGTGTATGCTCTCACATTTTGCGTACATGTCCACCAGAGCATTTCCAAGTACAATATCGGACAAAAAACCCCATTTCTTTATGCTTTGATGGATATACATACAGTATTCCAAAGTTCCCATTTTGGCACAGGCAAGGAGGATGCTGAGAAAGGTTGTAAAGTCTGGTTTTACACCTGAATTTAGCATTTCCTTGAAATTTTCTAAAGCCTTTTCAACAAATCCACTATGTGCATATCCTGCAGTCATTGCATTCCATGAGACAACAGTTCTTTGAGGCATTTTGTCAAACAGTTCACGTTCCTTCTCTATGCTTCCGTATTTTGCATACATGTCTAGCAGGGCTGTTGCAACTACAACATCTGACAAAATTCCTCTCTCCTTAATGCCTTGATGGATGTTCATTCCCTCTTCCAAATCTCCTATTTTAGCACAAGCCGAGAGTACGCTGGCAAACGTGAAATGATCAGGTTGGAGAACAGCGTGACTGCTTCGTGAGGGGGTCCATGTCTTCTGTATGCTGCAATAATTGTATTCCATGAGACACTGTCTCGTTCTTTCATGTGGTCAAACACTTTTCGAGAATCTACCAAATTTCCGCACTTGACATACATGTAAATAAGTTTATTATGAAAAGTTTTACCTGTTATAGATTCAAATCGCCTCTGAGAGATGAAAGAGTGAACTCTTTTACATTGTGAAAGATCTTTCTTACGAATGCAGGTCTGCAGTAGTTGAAGATATCGAGAGTTGTTTTCTGGGAATTTCTGTCTCGTAAGCGGAGTTCGCAGCGTCTCCTTCAATTGGATGACCTTGAATCGTGTAGTGGACGGTAATAGCATTTTACGATTGTGGAAAACATGCCATGTTATTCAATTTAAGTCTACCAAATGACATTGCCAGTGGTAATCCTTGTGCGGACTGCTCCTCTCATCCTACTAACAACTTTCTTCCAATATTCTATAGCCATGGAAGATGATTAAATCTGCTCTGCGGAGCAATTTTCTAAAGTCGGGGAACAGATAGAGTAGGAAGGATATTAGCTGGTAGAGTGGATTTTAAAGCTTTGATGAAATTAAAAACAAGCAACTAAAAGAACTGTCGCCTACTTCAAAATGTTAGGCAACTTCCAATTTTTCATAACAATAAGCCAGAATCCGTTGTTCTATGATTTACAGACACATTAAATTTATGGATCAATTAGCAATGTTTTGCAGAACACCCAAACAATTAGCCTAAACCCATCCAAAACTCGGTACGAAGAACTGCAGACATCTTGGCATACAAATCTCATTAACTTATTACATAAGCAAATGAGAATAAGTACAGAAGTTATACTTTTAAGTACGGAGTAGAATATTTCAGGAATGCTTCTTACATAGAGATGTTAAAAAGGAACCGAAACGTTTCCTTCAATCTGTGATTCCAGTCAACAAATTGCAGTAAAACAATAACAAATCCTTCAACCTTTACAGGATAGCTTTAAACCTTATTTGATTTTCATGAAAAAAAATTCTGCGCAATCCCTCAAACATGCTTAAAAGAACCCAATTTTGTTATATAATCGATAACATTTCACTTAATTAAATCCTTCTCACTTTCATCTAGATCACATTGTACAAAACCAATTCCATCACCAACAAATTCTTTGGTGAGACCTTCAAGTGACATATCACATGGTTGCAGACTTCGGGCTGACATTGCAAGTTTTGCGTTCTTTTGTCTTAACTTTGAGGGCTAGGTGAAAGAGTTTTTTTTTATCATTGAAGGCAGAGTCAAATCCATATATTCATTTTGGAAAATTACAACGTATACATTCATGAATCAAAAAGAATTATAAATCTAACATATGCGATTGAAACCATTCTCTGGATTTTCTGGAAGAGAATAAAATTTCAAGGCAAAGCAAAAAACCCTACACATTATCTTCATTCATTCCAAAAAACTATTATAGTTTATGGCAACGAAGATCAAAATTATCTTTCAAATATAAGTCTTAGCAGAGGATTTTTTTTTTTTTTAACAGTAGGTTTTGCAAAGATTATTTGAAATATCTTATAGACAAAAAACACTTAAAAAACCAAAAGCCAACTATAGGCTTTGAAATGTCAACAAACATAACCAAAAAAATTAAAACCTATCTTTCAATTTTCCTTAAAAGGCTCAGTAGGGGGAGTCGGGATTTTGCCCCTTCCTCAACCTTTGCATGGAGGCCGGCCTCGACCACGACCAGACCCACGATCCAATCCTCTGTCACCTCCTCTCCTTCATCGTTCAGCCTGGGGTTCCTCTTCTTCAACTTTTGGTGGCAAGATTCCATTTAATCTTGCAAATTCGTGGAGTTCCTCCTCCCTGCCCAGATCTTCTGGATTCTCACACATGTAACGCCACTTAAGGTATCTGAGCCCCATACCAGCAAATCCTTTGTGATTGTCCAGGTCCTTGCCTTTAAGGTCTAGTAGAAAGGGACAATACGTAATTAGCTCCCCGAGAATGTTGAACAGAATTCTATCACTTGGCCGAGGAGCTCCTGAGTCATGGCGCGCCTTGTTGAGAATTTCTTGCAATTCTAGCAAGATTTCATCTAGGAATAACTTCTTTGTGAAGATTCAAATAGCTTGTTTGACTAGTTTCAAATCCAACAAAGAGGCGACAAACCTGGATGATATGTTTGTATTGTCATGAGGGTATTCCTCCCTGCTCAAATGCCCATTTCCTAGGATCATCTTTACTACCAAGATGTTTGTTGGCTCTGGGTGAAGCAATAATCGCTTCAATCTTAAATTTGTTATTTTTTTGAAAGAGAATTGACATGTGGAAGCCGAGAGGTAAATAGGAGTGTCTGCTCCGAAGCATGAGATAGGCCTTGGATAAATCCTCATGATAAACCCATACGGGTTGTCTACTCCAATAATAAGAATAATAACTCTAATTGAAGTCTCAACCCGAAGTTTGGACATTCATCTGGTAAAGTCACTATTTTCATGGCTAGTGCTCATTTGATTGTCAACCCAGGGACGTAATACTTGAAATGGGTCTGCACTATATATGCCCTAAGTTCCTTCAATAGCTATTTTGCATTACTGCAACAACTAACATTATGTGAAAAGGGAAGGCAAGAATGGAAATTATGGAAAGGCTATAGGAAAGACTTCTGCATAATATTCATAAAAGCAATGATGGAAAGATCTAATATGGATAACAGAGATTACTCTGTTCTGGCTTGGCTACAGGAACAGTCAGTGGATCTGTTTCCAGTGGCTGCAGGAACAGTCTAAGCAAGAACTTCTACTGCAACTAAATAAAGAAAACTAATTTTAACGAATACACACAGGATCACTCACCAAGTGGGCCTCCTTGGATGAGTGATACCAAGCTTCCAGAAAACTACTTTTAACAGATCAAAACAACATAATTTTATTCATTGCTTCCTGAAAGTGATTACATATTTTGAAAAGAAACTCAAAAAAGCTTATCAAATATCCTCTGCTCTATTCTTTTCTATTTTGTCTAACCTCTGAGAAAAAGAAGAGCTTATTATAAAAGAGAAGATCAACTACAATAGACAACACAAATCACGCCCAGAAGAAGAGGTGGATGATTGACCGATAAAGAAGATAACTAGAGCTTGGCTGCAAGAAACGTGGATCTAAACCGAACCACAGTCTTTGCATGTTGTGGCAGTGTTTGCAAATTCAATGCCCACTAAAGTTAGATTTTGGTAGTGTCGCTTGACTGCTCCGCCTATGACGTACCTTGCGCTTGCTCGGCTCCTCTTCAATTTGATCTTCAGTTATCTCTTACGTAATCTTTCCTTCATCAGGCGCGAAAAGAGAATATCCACCGTGGCATCATTTATTACCTGCACTACAACAAAAACAACATACAAGGACATACATACACATTTTATTTAATTAACACATCTATTAATTCACATATGATATTACCCTAAATAATCCGCATGGCAACAGGAACAAATCACATGGCCGCAGGAATAAATGGCATGGCTGTAGGAATAAATCGGCAAAGTTCAAACATGATTTCATAAGTTCAGATTTAACACATGGAATACATATACTCAATTTACAATACATCATTACTACTATGCAAACCAAAAGATGTCAAAAACTTAAGAGTTCTGATGATAAAAACATGACAAAGTCTCAACTTATCATGCCCCCCAACTTTAAGAGCTTGTTGATCCTAGAGCAAAAGGAAATTTTTTTACTCTTGCAGTAACTCTAAAATCACCAATGGTGCCCTGACCTGTCCCCCTTGAAGCCAAGTTCCAATAAAATCCCTTCATTTTTTCCAGCCTAGACCATCTGGCTGACTCTTTTGTGACTGCATCATAGTTCTGATCCGTAGGCTGACATGCCAACAGTGGCCACATGAGGATTGGGGGCTAAAAGATCAATGGTAGCCAGTTGTTGGCTTTTTCTCTGCCTAACTGTATATATCTGGGGGCTCTTTGCATAGCTGCCTGAAAATTCTGTAGTGAATAAGGTTCTCCTTGCTTTAACTATTTTGGTAAATTGTTCCAACGCTGATTTAACCCTTCTATTGCATTTGTCCTGTCAGTCTGATCCAAATGCTCATATGCTTGATAGATCTCTTCTCTCATTGGAAGCACTAACTTTCTAACATCATCTGTTACCAGTAATTTCTGCCACTCATAATAAAGAACTCTAGGTTCTTTTGATTCTTTCCTTAATGGCAATGGACAGTCAAACTCTAATTTTTCATATGCCTTGGCTTGTGCCCCCATAATGATCTCATTTTGGATCTATGACATTAAAGCTTTGATATGGATATCCCCAATATATAATAAAGGGTTCCACTCATTGTCTAAGGGTACAAAATAGTTATGTAAATACAATTCGCATAGCAAATTCTTCATAGCTGGTGGAGAGGTTTGGTAAGCATAAAAAAATTATCCAGGTGTTTCTGAGGGGCTAAGGTCCCTAATAATGCGGTTCAGTTTGAAGTTCAAATACCGCTCTTTCAAGTGCACTGCATAAACCCTTGGAGGTGACCTACATTGCATCAACTTGGGAACCATACCAGCAATTATTTCCACCTTAGCCTCTAATTCCTCAAGTATGTTATCCCTCTTTTCAATTTCTTTCTATTGTTTATCAATAATCTCTTGCAACCTAGCCCTCTCTATTTCCCATTGTCTATAAAATGTTAAAGCAATAGATAAACTGTTTAGGGATGAAGGAGGTCTAATAGGTGTTACCTTAGGCCATGGGATTTCCTCAATAAACTCCTCAATCTGTGTTGGCATCTCTCCAACATTTTCCTCAGACTGCTGTAAAGTGTCTCCAATAGTGTCTTCAGGCTGCTGTGAAATATCTCCAATAGTCTCTTCAAACTGCTCAGGAATCTCCCCAACAATTTCTTCAGACTGTTGTGAAATATTTCCAACAGTTTCTTCAAGTTGTTGTGCCACAGAAACAAGATTTTCTAGTCTATCCTCATCAACTTCTAATTGGATTTCATCATCTACAGGGCTTCCTTTTTCTTGTATTTCAATATCTACAGGGCTTCTTTTTTCTTGTATTTCAATATCTGCAGGGCTTCCTTCTTCTGAAGTTTCCACCGTAATAACCTTTGTCGGCTCACCTGCAAGATGAGCCTTCTGTGTCTTACTACATGTTCTTCTCAAATAAACCTTTGGAATGGCTGCAGGAGTTGCTTTAGTTGCTGCAGGAGTTTTTCTTTTTGTCCTACGCCTCTTAGCTGCAGGAGGAATTTGAGCTGCCTGCAGCTAGGCCATGGGTTCTTCATCTGTTTCATCCCTTTCCAACTCCTTCCCTTTTCTTCTAGGAATTGGTGATTCTCTTTGAAGAGAAGTAGAGGGTTGTTCCACATTTGCTTCAACCGTCTCTTCCTCCACAATAATTGTGGCTCCTTCAGCAACAAGCAAATCATCATCTGCAGCCACTACGGGGGAAGAGGGTTCTGCAACATTTTCTTCTTCAACCAGCAGATTCTCTGCAATAGGAGCATCTTCAACCCTAAACTGCAGTATATCCTCAAATACTTCCCATTCCATTTGTGAAACGTCTCTCAGGGACCATTGTACAAGCAATTTAACCAGTCCATGATGGCTAACGGATCGATTTCCATTTTTTCGTGTCTCCTTAGCGCTTGTAGAAATGAGCTGGTATAGGAAATTAGGGACATTCACTCTCCGGCCATGTCGTAAATGACTAAGTAATTTAAAATCAAGTGAATGCAGATTTGAATATCGCCCCTCACATGTAATGTATTTCATAACATACAAAGCTACCTGAGGCCACTCTGCTGGCAGGGAAACCCTTCTAGTTCCTTATTTGTCCACCATTAGGGGTCCATCCATGGGAAATGTGAACTCTTCCCTGGTGCTCCTTGCATCTTTTGATTCTGGAAATAGTTCCCCTTCCTACGGCAACCCCATTACTTCTACTATTCGCTGCTTCGTAGCAATAACCCTCAAGCCTTTAACCGTAGCTTCTCCTTCATTGAAAGAATGCATAAATTCTGCAACAATTTCTTCGTTATAATCTCTGATTTTCAAGAAGTAATTCAGCCAGCCGTGGTGTCTAAAATAATGCTCACAAAGAGCATCCTGCAGCAACACTTCATGAACTGTTGGATCATGGCGAATTGGATCACCACCCATCTCTTACTCTACTATTTTTTACTTTGCAGCTAAGAAACAGAAGACCAGAATACCCGACAGACTTGCTAAATTGAAATTTCTATACATATCTCAATTCTAGTAGTAGAATTTATTATTCCCTTGCATGAAATAATAGCATGATAAACAATGATGGCAAGAAATCAATTCAAAGTACCAAAAAGGACGGATAATCAATAACTTTGGAAATCGAACCATAAAGCACCCCCCAACTTAACCTAGCACGTGTCCACACAAGCTGACGAGATTTTGAGGAGTGGAGCGGATTTAAAAAGGGGTAGACTCATAATGAACTAATAAATGCATAATTAAATCAAAACACAATATATACATACCTGCAGTCGTACGAAAAATGACAGTGAAATGATAGGTAAGAACGTGGGATGGAATGACGTGGATGGAATTTTATTTACAGAGAAGAATATTCCCATAAGATATGGAAATATTTTATTGTGAAGTGGAAAGCATGTTCACTGCAGAGGCTACAGGAACTTTACCTTTATTACCTTGCTTAGCTGTAGCAGGAAGCTGATGAGTTGTTGCAGGATCATTGTCCATTGCTGCAGGAACCTTTGTCTCATCCTATTGGGCAAATTGCTACAGGAACTCCTCTTTAGTGGCTAGCTTATGATATAGACGCAGTCGGTGACCATTTGCCAAGAGTTTAAATCGGACAAGATCAATTGTGGACAAACGAACAACTCCATTATTGAAAACTTCTTCTATCTCATACGGACCTAACCACCTAGTTTGCTATTTCCCCATAGCATCTTTATATCTGGAATCATACAGTAGTGCCTAGTCACCAGCTTTGAACTTCTTTTTCTTTGATATATTTATCATGCCACTTTGCTTTTTTATTTTGAATAAGCTATGTCCATTGAACAGCTATTTTCCTCCATTCATCTAGAGCATTCAATTGCTAAATACATTCTTTTTGTGCTTCAAATAATATCATATTTAATTGCAAAGTTGTCCTCAGATTTTTATGTTCAAATTCAATAGGCATCATTGTTGTTTTTCCATAAACCATCTCAAAAGGTGTAAAACCAATTGGTGTTTTCCAAGTTGTTTTGTATGCCCAAATTGCTTCTGAAAGCCTATGAGACCAGTCTTTTTTATGAACAGATATTGTTTTTGTAAGAATAGCCTCAAGCTCCCTATTTGTAACTTCTACTTGTTCATTAGCTTGTGGATGATATGGAGTAGATTTTCTATGTCTTATATTGTATTCATTGGCCAAAGCTGTTATCAATGTTGAAGTAAATTGAGGTCCCTGGTCTGAGACAATTTCCCTTGGTACTCCATATCTTGTAAATATATCTTCATAAAGAAACTTAGCCACCTTATTATCTCTTGCATGTGTCATGGCACGAGCTTCCACCCATTTTGTTACATAGTCTGTACATACCAAAATATAGGATTTGTCATTAGAAGGTGGATCAATTGGGCCAACAAAATCTAATCCCCACTTATCAAATGGGGCAACCGATATTTGTGGATATAGTGGCATCTCATCAGATTTTGTAGGTCTTCCCATTCTCTGGCATCTGTCACATTTCCGTGTATATTGTGTTGCATCCTTATGTAATGTGGGCCAATAGTATCCTGTATTGAGTATTTTCAGTGTTGTTCTTTTGGCAGCAAAATGGCCTCCACATGGCTCATCATGACATGCATGCAGGATGTCATACATTTCAACTTTTTTGACACATCTTCTCATGACTTGGTCAAGTCCAGTGTAAAATAGACAATCAACAATCCATGAGAAATTAAAACTTTTTTCAACTAGCAACCTTCTTTCCTTAGGAGAGAAATAAATTTACATCTGAGCAGCAGCTAAATAGTTGGCAATATCAGCATACCAAGGAGTGTGAGCTTGGATGAGAAATACATGTTCATCTAGAAAAGCATCATCTATCACTGTAGAATCTTCTTGTAATTGAAGTCTTGAAAGATAGTTTGCAACCACATTAGACTTCCCTGGTTTATCAACAACTATGATATCAAGTTCCTGCATCAACAATAACCAGCAAGCTAATCTACCAGTAATTGATGGCTTATTCATGAGATATCTAATTGCAGTATGATATGTATGCACAAATATGGGATATCCCATGATATAGTGTCTAAATTTGTTAAGTGCATATATAACAGCTAGCATTTCCTTTTCAGTGACTCTGTAATTCAACTCAGGTCCCTGTAAGTTCTTGCTAATATAATATATTGCATTTTCCAATTTGTCAATTTTTTGTCCTAACACTACTCCTATTGCATAATCAGATGCATCTGTATGGATTTGGAATGGTAAAGACCAATTTGGGCCTTTAAGAACTGGTGTTTGAGTCAAAGCATGCTTAAGCTTTAAAAAAGCTTCATTGCATGCTGGGGTCCATTTAAATTCCATATCTTTGGTAAGCAGTGAATATAAGGGACTTGCAATTTTACTGAATTCTTTGATAAACCGTGTGTAGTATCCAGCATGACCAAGAAAACTTCTTACATCTTTTTGCTTCACAGAATCATTGATATGTTGAATGACCTCAATTTTTGTTGGATCCACTTGAATGCCTTTTATAGAGATATGATGACCAAGGACTATTCTTTCTTGCATCATAATGAAACATTTTTCACTATTTAATGACAAATTGTAGTCTTCACATCGTTGCAAAAAATTTTTTAGATTACCCAAAGCTTGCTCAAATTTAGAGCCATAAGTTGTAAAGTCATCCATATAGATTTCCATAATATCTTGAGAAATATCAGAAAAGATACTGATCACTACTCTTTGAAAAGTGACTGGAGCATTACACAACCCAAAAGGAAGAACAGAGTATGCATACGTGCCCCATGGACAAGTAAATGTTGTCTTCTCTTGATCCTTCAGAGCTATCTGGATTTGATTGTAACCACTCAATCCATCAAGGAATGAAAAGTATCTTTTACCAACCAATGAATCCAATACCTCATCCACAAATGGTAATGGAAAATGGTCTTTTCTTGTTGCTAATTTTAGGGCTCTATAATCAACACATACTCTCCATTTTCCTCCTTCCTTAGGGACTATGACCAGAGGTGATACCCACTGGCTGTCAGAGATAGGATAGATAAACCCAGCTTTTAACAACTTCTGCAACTCTTCTTTAACTATTTCTTTTAAGGCAGGATTGATTCTTCTTTGAGGCTGACTAAGTGGGCAACACTCTTCCTTTATATAAATACGGTGGGTGCAAACTGTTGGATCTATCCCATGCATATCCTTGTAATCCCATGCAAAAGCATTTTTATGAAATTTCAACAAGTCCACAAGGGCCTCTTTTTGAGTATTTGATAGATCACTATTGATATTCAAACATTTATTCAACTCCACTTCTATCTTAATAGTAAGATTAATCTGGTTCATATTAGAAAAATGAGAAGAAGAAACTTCCTACGGCAACAAAGTATGCAATATATCAGTGGTTACAAGAAAGTCCAAACCTGCAATATTCGGAACCAATTCCTGAGATTCTTGCTCTTCTATTAATTCATTTATCAGGATTTTATAAAGAATTGATTCCTCATCATGTAATTGCATGAATGGCCCTCAATTAATCATCATAAGGTGATTAATAGAGTCAACTTCCTTATATTTTTCTCCCAAAATAGGCCAAACAGCTTGTTATTGTTCAAGCTGTGGTTGAGTTGGAGAATACAAGGCTAATGTTTTTGTAGAACTCCAATTTGAAATAGTCATATCACCTAATCTACATCCAATATATGCATCAGCTGTAGCAAGCCAAGGTCTATCCAAAATCACTAGATATCCTCCCAATGTTGCTTTTGGAGATAAAATCATAAAGTCTGCAGGGTATTCCCAGGAATCCAAGATAACTACTACATCCTCAATGATACCATTAGGTCTCACTGTAGAGCTATCAGCAAGCTGTAGAACTGTGGGTGTAGGCCTTAAACTAGTGATTTCAAGTTGTTTCATTACTTCCCTTGTCATCACATTAATGGATGTCCCTAAATCAATCAAAACATTTTTTATTTGATTGTCATTAATGACTATACTCACAATAGGACTACCTGGATCAGAATATTTTGGAATGGCAATCTTGCCTAACATAATATCTGACAGTTGACCCATAACATGCACTGTTTGTGGATCTTTTTTCTTCCTACCAATTTTTTTTAGACATGCTTCTCTCAGTGCCTTACCATATATGGAAACATCTTTTATTGCTTGCAACAATGGAATTTTAACACAAATATGCTTCAGTTGATCTATAATATCAAAGCCTTGTTGTTGTTTTGTGGGAACTTCCTTTTCTTGCAATCTATGGGGAAATGGTGGTAATATTTGGTTCTGAGGTATTGTATCTGCTGGATTAGAGATTTCTTGCTCCTCTTGTACCTCAGTGATAACTGGTTTAGAGGGATTAGGCAAAGTTGTCCCGGATTGAAGGTGAATGTCATTTAGAGATAAAGAATAGGTTGGGTATTGATTAAGATCAGCTGAATAAGCTTGTGGTTGTTCTTGAGACTTAATATTAGGATTTGGTAGTGGTTGAGTAGGCAACTGTGTTGGTTTAGGTGGTACAGTAGTGGCTGCAGGAGGAGGAATTAGTGCAGGAGGTTGTGGCTGCTGGATAGGCTGCTGATAACCAGAAGATTGGCCATTCCATGGCTGACTCCCTCTCCATTGAGAAGTAGGTTGCCAATTCCCTTGAAACTGGTTTCCTTGGCCCTGAGGTGGGTACCAGTTCCCTTGTGGCTACTACCACTGTGGCATTTGATTACCAAAATGCCGCCCTTGGCCTTGAGAACCATACCAATTTTGATAATTACCAAAATTTTGAGAATATGGTGATTGCCATTGGTTATTTGGTGCATAAGAATTTCCACTATAACCAAAAAAAGAAAGTGGATCTGGAGGCATACCTTGTCTTTGGAAATTTGGTCTTCTTTGTGCAACATAGAAGACTTGCTTGTCCTCACCTTGAATTGGCTTGAAGTCAGGTACCTCCACATTTGCAACCATTTTACATCTGCAATCCTTCTTTCACTATTTACAACGAGGGCAAAATTCTGCAAGAAATGCATCAGCTTCCTCATGCTTCTTTTTAGCTACTAGTGTATCCAACTGGGTAGCCATATTATTTATAATATCCTCCTTAAATTCCTTTAACAAATGACTAAGTTCCAATCTAGAAACTCCAGTTCCAAATGCAAATGATGGTGCTCCTAGTTTAAAATGCCTGTTCTTCTTAGAAGCAGATCTGGAATACTTCTTGCAATTTTTTCCTATTTTAGCCCAAGTGGACTATGTAATGTCACCTCGTCCCATAAGATCCAAAGAATCAGTACATTCATCACTGATTCCCCTCAAAAATATCGACTTGAGGGAATCTTCATTGAGAGTAATATGCTTGGACTTTTTGACACTAAACAGGAACCTTTCTAGGTAATCTTCAAGACTCTCATCTTCAGTTTGTGTCATTCTAAAGATATCATGCCCATGACGATCAGTACCTCTACAATAATCTTTGTATTTTTCAAGAAACAATCATTTCATCTCATCCCATGTATTGATTGTGCTACTCCCAAGCTCATAAACCATCTCAAGGGTGACTCCTTCAAGGTGGCAGGAAAAATTTTGAGTCTATGGGCATTTGTAGTATAGTCAAAACTCCTACAACGAACATCAAACTCAAACAGAAATGTGTTTGGATCCTCTGTCAGCAATCCATAGAATTTAGGGAGTGAAGATGTTGGAATGTTCTTGAGATTAGCATTATCATGCTCATTAGATATGGGGAACTCAAACATTGGGCCTGGTGGTGGTGGTGGGTTATTTCCACCAGGAGGTGGGTTCCCTTGCATTAGACTTGTGGGAATTGTTACTATAGGAAATTCTTCTTCTTGAAGACCAAAGAGGAATTGAAGACTACATTCTGGAAATTCAGAGTCAGGGTGGTTCAAATTTTGTGGGGTTTGGTAAAGTTCAGCAAAACGATTTATATCTGGGAAATTATCTTCTGCATGATTAGAATGAGTGGGCAGAAATCTACCTCTGGGGTCTCTTCTTCTTCTATGCATGCAGATTCATGAAATTTATCAAACGATCAAGTATACCAAAAAATAATTAACTGAAAACTGAAAAGAATAATAACCATAGGAGGTTCTTAGTTTGACACCATCCCTGGCAACGGCGCCAAAAATGTCTACTCCAACAATAAGAATAATAACTCTAATTGAAGTCTCAACCCGAAGTTTGGAAATTCATCTGGTAAAGTCACTATTTTCATGGCTAGTGCTCATTTGATTGTCAACCCAGGGACGTAATACTTGAAATGGGTCCGCACTATATATGTACTAGGTTCCTTCAATAGCTATTCTGCATTACTGCAGCAACTAACATTATGCGAAAAGGGAAGGCAAGAATGGAAATTATAGAAAGGCTACAGGAAAAACTTTTGCATAATATTCATAAAAGCAATGATGGAAAGGTCTAATATGGATAAGAGAGATTACTCTATTTTGGCTTGGTTGCAGGAACAGTTAGTGGATCTGTTTCCAATGGCTGCAGGAACAGTCTAAGCAAGAACTTCTACTGTGACTAAAGAAAGAAAACTAATTTTAATGAATACACACAAGATCACTCACCAAGTGGGCCCCCTTGGATGAGTGATATCAAGCTTCCAGAAAACTACTTTTGACAGATCAGAACAACATAATTTTATTCATTGCTTCCTGAAAGCGATTACATATTTTGAAAAGAAACTTAAAAATGCTTATCAAAGATCCTCTGCTCTATTCTTTTCTATTATGTCTAACCTCTGAGAAAAAGAAGAGCTTATTATAAAAGAGAAGATCAACTACAATAGACAACACAAATCACACCCAGAAGAAGAGGTAGATGATTGACCAATAAAGAAGATAACTAGAGCTTGGCTGCAGGAAACGTGGATCTAAACCGAACCACAGTCTTTGCATGTCATGGTGGTGTTTGCAAATTCAATGCCCACTAAAGTTAGACTTTGGTAGTGTCGCTTGACTTCTCCGCCTATTTCGTACCTTGCGCTTGCTCAGCTCCTCTTCAGTTTGATCTTCAATTATCTCTTACGTAATCTGTCCTTCATCAGGCGTGAAAAGAGAATATCCACCGCGGCATCATTTATTACTTGCACTACAACAAAAAAAACATACAAGGACATACATACGCATTTTATATAATTAACACATCTATTAATTCACATATGATATTACCCTAAGTAATTTACATGGCAACAGGAACAAATCACATGGCAACAGGAACAAATCACATGGTTGTAGGAATAAATCAGCAAAGTTCAAACATGATTTCATAAGTTTAGGTTTAACACATGGAATACATATAGTCAATTTACAATACATCATTACTACTATGCAAACCAAAAGATGTCAAAAACTTAAGAGTTCTGTGATAAAAACATGACAAAGTCTCAACTTATCACGGTTCCTCACCAAACATGGCTGACGATTTCAGAGGCTCTAATCAAGAGAAAAGTATGAAGCAGATTAATCTTCAATGAGATCACTCGCAATTTAGGAAAGATTAAAAAACTTGTAGAGAAAGCGAAGCAGAACCTAGGCAGCACTTTCTTTAATGCATATTAATGAGGAGTTGCTTGCATTAAGTTCGCTGACAAAGGTGGTGAAGGATATTTGTCCCTGATCGTGCCAAATCTCCCTACCTTTGAAATGATATCTAACTTGTTGACAACGCATGCCTTGAGCTAGAAATGGCAGCTATCGCCCGCCGGTTTTTAGGGAACGAAAAAGGTAACGCTTGTTTTGAAAGCACAAATTGAGTGACGTCACTATTATCGGGCCCTCTTTGTTGCCAAAAAAAGGTCAAGATTTAAATTCAAAAAAGTAGTTGTTCCCAAACTTGAGCGCCATAGTTGAACTTTAAAATTTATTAAGGGAGGATCTGCAAGACCTTCTCATTTGCTTTGGAAGCCCTTCCTTGCACTCATCAAACCTAAGGGAACCCTTTATGCACTATTAACCTGTCCTAGTTAGTCTTGCTAATTGGCTCCCTGATCCCACCAATGAATATAAGTACCCTCTACTGCTGCTTTTGAGAGGGCATCTGCTACTGTGTTCGCTTCTCTGAAGATATGCTTTGCCTCATATTGCTCCAGTTTTGCGTTTTGCCAAGTTTTCTGATATACTGTCTAGAATTGCCTGTGCCGCCAATTTGGGGTTTTTTGCCTTTTAATTGTGTTGATCGCTATCTCTAAGTCTCCCTCCACTATGATGTTTCTTAATCCATTCTTAATGCAATCCATCAATCCTAGTTGTATGGCTTTAAAATATGCTATATTGTTAGTGTCCGATGGCATTGGCTTTGTCATTTTCTCTATGATTGCCCCTAAGTGATCTCTAATCACATATCCTATGCCTGAAGGACTTGGGTTGCCTTTGGAAGCACCATCAAAGTTTAATTTTAACCAACCGAGCTTTGGAGAGGTCCAATTAGCTTCCTTTCTAGACTTGGATT
The DNA here is from genome assembly GCF_030272615.1 of Cryptomeria japonica. NCBI lineage: Eukaryota > Viridiplantae > Streptophyta > Pinopsida > Cupressales > Cupressaceae > Cryptomeria > Cryptomeria japonica. The sequence continues at coordinate 17,535,815 of NC_081411.1, forward strand.
TTTGCCCAAAAGAAGGAGGAATCTTGATTCCCTGCCAATTTTTCTTTATGCTTTCATCCCAAGAAGAGAAAGCTTTGGATGAATCCATTGAGAAAACTAATTTGCAGTTTATTGTCTCCACAATTGTCATTTCTATTGAATTTAGGACTGATTCAAACCTTCTGGCTTTATTATCAAAAATCCTATGATTCCTTTCTTTCCAAATTTCCCAGACAAGGCAGGACAGGGACACTTCCAAAATCTGGCTGAGAGTGCTTTCCTTCAAAGGGAGAGGCCAACATTGAAAAAGAGAAATTATGTCATTAGGCGGAGCTGAGATCCACCCCAATTTAGTAGAAATCCATCACCAACATTTAGAGGTAAAGGAGCAATTCATGAGGAGGTGATCCACTGTCTTTGCCTAGGCTTTACACATAATGCACCTCGATGGTCCTTCATATCCCATTTTAGTGAACTTTTTTGCAGTTAAGATTCTTTTTCGGAAAGCTAGCCATGCAAAAATCCCTTCTTTTTGAATAATCTTGCTACTCCAGAACAGCTTAATTGGAATATCTTGTTCGTCTTGATTTGGAGCACTGACTAAAACTCTGTAGCCATCTTTAGAATTATATTGCCCTATTTTGAAGGAGGCCCAGATTAGAGTATCTTTCCCTCTTCTAGGGTTGATATTTCTTGCTTTTAACAGGTCTAAGCATTGTTCTAATTCTTCCCCTAGGATAGGCAATCCATCCATAGGCTTCCACCTCCAGCATTGAATATTCAAAGATATTTTCACTGCTATGTAGTCAGTGACTCAGACTCCCCAGTGTTGTTTAAACCAATGTTCTATTGTTGGAATGTTGAGAGAATTTGCAATGCTAGGATATCCTCCCCATGAGTCATCCCAAAAAAGGCTAGAAGTTCCATCATGAATATCCCAAGAGATGGAATCCAAAATCAGTTTTCTGCAGGAGACAATAAAGTTCCAAGTTCTAGATCCTTTCAAATGATTGTTTGTTCTAAGAAGATTATGAGGGTCCTGATCTGGAAGATATTTAGTTGCCAGCATCCTAACCCATGTTGTATTGGGATTTTTTAGCTTCCAAGCTAGTTTTTCCCCTAGGGCTTTGTTTTGCAATTTTAGATCTTTGATTCCTAAACCCCCCATTGTCTTGGGTTTGATTTTATCCCATGCAATTAAGGCAATTCTATTATTTTCCTCAATATTTTGCCAAAAGAAATTTCTCATCTTCTTGATTATGTAGGAATTTGCACTAGTTGTTAGACATAAGATGGATAATAAGTAGATAGGTAGGGCCGAGATCATTGCTTGAATCATAAGTAGCCTACCAGCCCATGAGAGCCACTTCCCCTTCCAAGAGTTTGAGATATGCTCCATAGAGGATCCCAAAATTTTCTATTCCTTAGTCCTCGATCCATTGGAAAACCTAGATGTATACCTGGAAGAGTTCCTGCTCTACATTTGAGGATCCTTAGAATCTTAGCCTGTAAGAGGTTTGGAGTGGAAAAAAAGAAAACTTTGGATTTTTCTTTGTTACTTATTTGTCCTGAGGCCTTTCCAAAGGATTCTAATAGCAGGTTTAATTGGGTTGCTTCCTTGACTTTTGTTGCACCCAACAGAAGATTATCATCCGCAAATTGTTGATGTGTGACAACAAAATTTGTGGTTACTTTGATTCCTTCTAGAAGGTTATTGGATTGTCTTATTTTTATTGCCCTCCCTATAGCTTCCCCCATTATGATGTAGAGGAATGGAGATGTAGAATCTCCTTGCCGAATTCCCCTTGAAGAAGAAAAGAAGCTCATTGGCTTCCCATTTATCAATATTGAGAATTTTGGTGTAGAAATGCATTCATAGACCTAGTTGATCCAATGTTTGGCAAAGCCAAAGGCTTGCATAATTTTACAAAGGAATCACCAATCTACATTATCATAAGCTTTTGAAATATCTAATTTAATTATCATACCTGGTCTATTCGTGCTTTGAAGAGTGTGGATTGCTTCTTGTGCCACAATGACGCCATTAAGAATCAAATGACCAGGAACAAAGCTAGTCGGTTCTTCTGATATAATGTTGTCCATAAGAGGCTTCATTATGTTTGTCATGACTTTTAAAAGGATTTTGTAAATTGTGGTGCATAGAGAGATGGGTCTAAAATCTCCTAGGTTTGATGCTTTCTCCTTTTTTGGAATGAGGGCAATAAATGTGTTATTGATTTCTCTGAGTAGTTTACCTGATATTATTGTGCATTCTAAAGCTTTTGTAAGTCCTTGACCCAATATATGCCAACACTTCTTGAAAAAATCAGAGGGGAAGCCATCTGGAGCGGGAGCCTTTCTAGAGGGTAGCTGGTTTAAAGCTTGAGATGCTTCTTCCGAAGAGATTTTCTCATTTAGTTTCTAATTATGTTCATATGTAATGATCTTTGGGATCAGATCCAAAAACTTTTTTTGTTATGTCAGGTGAGAGCCTTCAACATTGTTTAAGAGGTTGGAGTAACAATTAATGATCTCTCTCTTAATCTCTTCACGGTCCTCTATGGTTTGATTTTGATTTGTCTCCAATTTAGAAATCCAGTTGTTACTCCTATGAATCTTTGTAACATTATGGAAGAACTTAGTGTTTTTATCTCCCATTCTAAGCCAATTCTCTCTAGACTTTTTCTTCCAAAAGATTTCTTCTTTTGAAAGGATATCCTCATATTCCATGAGTAAGTTCTTTTCTTGTTCAAAGAATTCTTGATCCATTCCCGTTGAGATAATCTTGTCATTTAGGACTGTCAATTGCCTCTCTAATGATTTTTTGGTTGAGAAAATGTTTTTAAAATGCTGAGCATTCCATTGTAGCAATTTTTGCTTCACTAATTTTAGCTTTGAAATAAAGCAAAAAAGTTTTGGTCCTTCAAATGATTTTTCCTTCCACCATTTTTCAATCATGATTAGAAAATTTGGATCTTTCATCCACATATTCTCAAATCTAAAGGGAGATCTAGAGGTATCTTGGGTTCCTTGGAGCCAAAGCATAATGGGAAAGTGGTCTAAACCTGAGCAGGGTAGTACTGAACAGTCGAAGGTAAAAGGAAAGGATCTAATGTCACCCTTCAGGAAGAAAAAATTATTTTTTTCTAAAATATTGCTAAAGCCTTTTCTTCTATTTATCCATGTGAAGGAATCCCCTGAATCTATTTCTAATAATTCATTCCTTTCAATCCAATCATTGAAATCCTGTTGAGATCCACCTAACTGAATGATGCCTCCCCTTTTGTCTGATGCATTCCTAATGGCATTGAAGTCACCTCCTCTGATGAGGTGTTTATCGGCCAATTGATATATGACTCCATCTAAAGAGAGCTTGAAAAGTCGCTTTTTGTGGGGAGTCACTGGGCCATAAGTATTGATAACAAAAAATGATGAATTTGGTTGAAAATGAGTGATTTTGGCTAACAGCCAATTTCTGGTTGAAGCAAACCCTCAACATGGACTTGAGAAGGCTTCCAAATTATCATTAGACTCCCAGAGGCCCCTTCTGAGGCAACTGTCATTTGCGGGGATGAATGGAACAAGGAGCTAATTCCAATATCAAATAAGACTACTTGTTGACAATCCAATTTGGTTTCTTGCAAGAGGGTGACATCTTCACTAACCAAAAGAATCCTTCTTTTGATCACCCTCTGTTTGTTAGGGGCATTGAGACCCCTAACATTCCAGGATAGGATTTTCATTGTTGTTCAGGAAGGGGATTTCCCTTCCCTACTTTCCAAAGATATATAATTTTTTATTGGTTATCCGCAGCCCCATCTTGAGCTCTAGCTTCAATGAGTGATATGCGGCCCTTCTTAGGGAGGGAAGATCCGAAGGCTGGTTTCTCCATGCCCTCTAGATTCTGTTGTAGACCTAGTTTCCTTTTCTCCTTAATCTAAGAATACAATACTGCTAGGGGAGTATCTAGAACTGAGTCCAAATCTTCATCGTCTTTCATGTAATCTTGGAAAATTTTCTAGGCGTTTTGTTCTATAGTCATTTCCATATCTTGTGGAATTAATGAGGGTGACAATAGGAGTGGATAAGGGAGCTCCACTGATAGATTAAAACATTTATTTGTTGTTAAGGGATCTGTAGAAAGGGGAATCTCACCTTCAAAGAAGAGAGGGTCGTCTACCTCCTCCATATCAACTTTAATATCTTTTACAATGACATCCTCCTCCTGTAAAATGTTAGCTAGATGCATGGGTTTACCTTTGCTTGATTCTATAAGTGTTGGAGCACCCCTTGGTCACTTTCTCCTAGGTTTATTCTTCCTTTTCAAGGCCTTTATGAGATGCTGGGAGAAAATTTTGAAGGCACCTCTACTCAGTGAAGGCGTTTTCTTTTCACCAAACAAGCTCCTAGCTGTTTTATGAGGTTGGATCTTAACAATCGGAGATAAAATGAGAGGAGGATAGCTTGAACTAGGGAGTGGGAGGGTTTGAGATTCCCTACCTGAAAGAGAATGAATTGAATTACCTGACTTATCACTTGGATGCCACTTAGTTCTTGGAGTGTGAAGGTGATGGGAATCTTCAGGAGCAGGAGATAAAGGCAGTAGAACCAAGCCTCTATTTTCCATCTGCATAGTAGTCTCCTTTATTGTAAGAGTGGCATCTAGTACAAGTGAGTTTGTTAGTCTTTCCATTCCCTTGTCCACCCTTCGAGGGTCAAGTCCATCAATGCTTGGATCTGTTGTTGGTTGGAGTGGATTCAAAGCTCCTCTAGCTGCTGCCAGTGAGCAATTTTTAACTATTTGGTTTCTGAGGACGTATTTACCAGGAGTCTCCTTTCCCAATCTCAGTACTTTCTGCTTCCATCTACCCACATCTAAAATAATTTCTATTTCACTGTAAAAACCTTGTTTTAGGTCAATCTCAACATAGATGTTGGATACATCCCCTTTGAGACCATTCAGGAAATCCTCCTCAATCCCCACTAAAGATCCTAATGCATCACCAATCTTCAAAAGAGCCTCCGAGCACCAAAACTCAGATGGAAGACCCACTAGAGAAAGCCAAAGTGGAGACTTCTCAAATCTATGGTTCACCGAATCAAAGCCTAGTTTCTAGTCCAGGAAGTGAAAAGTCGAGCCTTTAAAGAATAACGAGCAACCATTAATTATTGTGTTTTTCAGTGTTGAGTCCACACATTATAAGAAGAAAAAATCATTTTGTAGTAGTCTGACTGAGATCATTCCTGGAGAAGAAGTCCACCAGGATATTATCTCTTTGCTATCCCCTCTGCGGCCACACCATTATGCAAAAAAAGGCATTTTCTTTAAAGCGGTCAATTGTAGGATTTGAAGAGTCTGGAGCTAACACAAACAACTTACTCCCCATGGATTTGATGTTCCATTTTTTAGGCTTATGGTCAAAGGGAGGGATCTGCCAAGGAGGAAAAGGCTTTTTGAAACTCAACGCCCTTTGATCCCTACCTGAAGGCAACATTCTTGAAGTCGGGAGGCGAGCTTGCAAGCTCTGATGATGAATCTGATGTTGATATGAAGGAGCTTGTTTAGGTGGAGTGAATTTCATTTTCCTTAACGGTAGAGGGATGCTATTAGAGCTTGTAGCTACTTTCCTAGCCCAACAATCTAAGCTATGATACTTAAAAACCTCATTAATCATATGATTTTATTTGCAGGCTTGTTGATTAACATCAGAGCAACGATGAGAGGTTGAGCTTATTTGTGGGAGTTGTGAAGGGAATCCAGCCCAGTAATGGCTCTGATTATTCTAATTCCTATGAAGCCCTTGAACTATGTGTTGGTTCTGGAAGCGCGCAAATTTCTGGAAACTATGGTTTCTCTGGGTTTCTAAAATCTTGAGGAGTTTCTTTGAAGTGACAACTTACTCTGAATCCTCTGGTTTGTTCGTTGGAATGCATCTTAACGTATTGCATACCTCTCCATGATTTTTCCTTAATTTGGTCCCGACCTAAAAATTTATGGTTTGAACCAAGGATGTAAGCACTATAGGCAAGAAAAAAATTTCTGGTTTGAACCAAGGATGTAAGCACTACAGGCAAGAAGCCCCACTATTTCTCCAAGGTTCTCCCCAAGGTAAAGGTACTCCATTTTTAACACGGTAGAGATGAACCAATGGGGGTTTGAACCTAGGTTGTAGGCACTACAGGCAAGAAGCCCCACCATTTCACCAAAGGGTCATTCCCCTAGGTGAAAGATATTTTAAGAGCCCTAACTTTAAATAATTCTCAAGGAGAAATGGTTTTTGCCTCTTAACGCTAGATCAAGGTATTTTGAACCAATGGATATAAGACACAACTTACAAATGCAAGTGCATCAATAATCTATTATCTAGCAATAGATTATACAATTTTGGCTATGAATTATAAAATTGATGTACTTACAAGTTATGGCTATTATCTATTGAATTTTGGTAACTTTCATAAGCATGTCATTTAGAGGTTTTATAATTTATACAAAACTAGTAATGAATTTCCTAACAAAATTTATCTTTTCAAAAAATGATTTCATCTCCTTATTGCCAAGCATGCTCAATTTTAGAATAGCCTCAAATATATCTAGATCTATATAAATTCCTCTTTCAAATATTATATGACCTAATAGTCTTTCTTCTATCACTTTAAAATTGTACTTTTTTCAATTTGAGCAACATGTTATGATCTTTGTAATGTTGTAAGACCTTTTGTACATTAACGACATGACCATCCCTATTTTTTAGAAATGCTAATCAAGTCATCCAAATAAATAATTATATATTTTCCTACCAAATCTTTAATACCACTGTATACACATAAATTTGGCTTGGAGAATGTTATTAATTGGATGCAATGTCATTTAATATTATTCTATTATATAGTTAAATTCTTCAATTTAATTATATAATTCACTTTTTCAAATTTCTTCAAAACTTACCATATTTCATTTAATCCACATCCTCCTACCTTTCCACCTCATTGCCACCTCAGCATGTGACAAGTGAAATTAAATATTTTGCAAATTAAAAGGGAGATTTTCCACACTCAATTGAGTACTAGTGACCATGCCTTGGAGTACTTGTCTCTATGCTCATTTAATCCAGGTTGTCTCTTGAGCCCATAACTTGACCATGCTTAGCCATAAATATGAACAACCATTTTCAACCTTCATCTACTTGCACTTCTTCATAAATGGCAATTGCATCCTCATCATCCATTTCTCCAAATTAAATCTCAACCCTTGATTGTTGACACATCATCTTTTTCCTTGGAAAGTCTTTAAATAGAGGCATTTCCAGCATTTTTAGGATCCTTGAATTTTTGTATCCACATAATGCTAGTTTTTCATTTGAAGTTGTGCATCATTTAGCTTTGTTTTAGAAGCATTTTAGTAGCATTTTACTATATTTAGTAGACATTATGGCTTCATTTGTAACTTAATATTTGCATCTTAGTATCCATATTATCATTATAGCTACATCTTAACAATACCATCATTGTCATTTCCTTAGTTTTTAACTTGCATTGCTCTTATGTTAGTTTAGATATATCATCTCATTTTGTAAATCTCATTCTTCAAGTAGTCATCTATTTGAGTCATTGTGCATAATCTAAGAGCACTAACTCAAGACTAAATAGGTCCTTGGAGATAGAAAACAATGGGACACAATTGAGGGAGTTTTCTTGTGTTTTCATGTTTCTTGATTTCAACTGAATTCTCTCGATATAATGTTTCATTAGTACATTTAGATGTTGATTTTCTCTATGTACAACCACATCCACAATTCTCTTGAAGGTTTCACCTACATTGATAAGTATGAAAGGCATCCTCCTATATGCAAAAGTTCCCACTTGGTTGTGAAAATAGTCTTTAGCTTATTTGAATATTTCAAAGACCTAAATATAACCTGAATACCCATCTAAAAATGATATGATCTAATATCCACTAACTATTTGGAGAACTACACTAAGGGAAGATAATAGATAATTGTCCTTTTCAAACACTTGATACATATTTTTGAAGTCAACATTAATTTTGATTTCTCCTTCCTTTTCTCCAATAGCTATCAAATTGGAAACCCATGTGGAATGCCTTATTAGAAATATAGTGAACAATTTTTACCTTTCTTTAATACAAAAGGCTTTGTCGATAAAAAAAAAATTACTCAATTCTAAGGCTTAATATTATGTTGTACATAGTCAACCTTGGTGTGATGTGATAAAAAGAGAGAACTTATATATTGATGTAGACGAATCTCTATGCGTGCAAGTTAGTCTTCAAGAACATGAATTTCTCTCCTATCTCTAGTTCATTAAGATAAATAGAAAAAGAATGACAAAATTTAAGAGGTTGATTAGGAAACACTATTAATTATTTCTTACACCATAAAGTTTATATTCTAATAAAACTCAAAAAAATAAGAAGTAAGCATAGAGCTAAATATTTTATCTCAGTTACCACCAATTTTCCATACCATTATTCCCTATCCTCTATGTTCACCCTTCTCTTTCCTCTATTCCTCTACTTTTTTCCAAACTGAAAACTAATTCCCTAATTACCATACATCCAACTCTAAAAGCTAGTGTAGTTATTCAATTCCTACTTTAAGTCTTCATTCTAAAATTAGAAAATATTGACAGATGTTTAGCACTAATAAAACTATTTAACATTTTAGCTAAAAATAGAAAGAAGAAAACCTAAAACACTAAGTCAACCCAACTGACGACTAGTATAGATTTTAAGAAAGATGTATCACATCATCCTCCCCTCCACTCAAAAGATATGTGCTTCCTATTTCTATAGTTGCTCAAATATGATTCAACAAGTCGACTTTTATGATCTACAAGTTGTAAGATTCTAGTAGCCCTTCCCATTTAACAAAATACAACCTTTAAAAATTGGACCGAGTAGTCATTAGTTTAGTGTCCAATACTCATTCCATGTGCTCTTTGTTCTTCTTTAAAAAATGCTTGACCCAATTATCTGATAGTTCTAATACTTAATGAAATTACAGATCCAATAGCCAACAAGATGAGGGGGGGGGGTGTGAATCATACAAACTTAATCATCCATAAAAACATCAGATTCAACCTCGGTAACATATATATCAGTCATATAATCAAAACTATCAAACATGCAAACTCAAAAGCATATGAACGATATAAACCTCATAACACCAGATTTAATGTGGAAACCCAAATAGGGAAAAACCACTGTGGGATTTCGGACCCACTAAGAAATATACTCTTCTAGAGTATGCTCGGTTAAAAGCAAATCCTGTTAAAGATTACAAACACATTGCTAGATGTGACCCGGTTAAGAGATTTCCCTCGGATCTGGTAGGACCTTCACTTTGTTATAAGTGACCTTATCAAAGGATTTCAAACACTCAATCACAATGTCACCTTGCTAGAGGATTTACATATAAGACTGTTAAGTCCACTCGTTAAGAGATTTTCTGCTACTTCTCAAAATAACAGTAATAAAGATATGTCTGCAACTTCAGATCTAAAATGCTAAAGAAGATTCCTATTTGTTCAATACAATCTAGACATAGAACTAATCTTGTCTATCTATTGGGCATCTATACTCTGTTATTCTAATAGGTCTTCAAGCTTTTGTGCTCGGTGATCACTATGTAGCATCCATGTGCATACACTTGCCTGCATACATTGTTTATCAACAGTTTCCTATTTATAAACAATCTTCTAACCGCTTAATCTCATTGATCACATTTCCCATGATCAATCATAGCCATCAAATCTTCAATCTTGTCCAGGTTCAATGTATTATTCGATCTGAAAATGTTTTACCCCGCCTTGGAACTTGCATTGTCACCTTGGAAATTATGTTAGAGTATTGTGGTTCAATTTGAGCTGTAGATCTTCATGTCGACTTTCCATTGCCTTAGATTCGTTAACAAACTTCTTCCACGGCTTACCAATCATTGATCCGCTCTAGCTCATCAACTTCTTTCATTAAATACCACATGTAAACATTTAATGCATTCTGTTATAGCTCGGTTGTAACTCGGTAAACACTAAACTTCACTCAGTAGACATTTTGCCTTCATTAACTGATAGTGATAACCTTAGGGTTTACCGACTAGGTTCTTTGCTCGGTAACATAGTATAGTATTAATCTTTACATTTTACAATATATGTATGACGTTAAAACAATCTAAAACATCATGATCTCACCATTGTCTGACTCGGTAGTAGTTGCCCATTGAATACCTTATTCATCCCTTTATTCATGATATTCTTTCCTGTGTCTTTTACCGACTTCTTTATAACCTTCGTATCATACTTCTCAAGATATGGCAACATCATACTGAATTAGAAAATCAATTTCTTGACATCAATGACAAAATAATAATATCAAGATAGTAAAACATCTTTAATCAGTTATGTCCATAATCATCAACAACCTTCTCAATATCCTTATTGAAATGTCAACAATCTTTCATTGTCTGTTATACTGTAATATTGCCAACAATCTCCCCCTTTGGTATTGATGGCAAAACTAATTGATTTGACCTTTAAAAGATTCGGATTGTTGTGATTCTAAAATGTTGAAATGCTCTCCCCCATGCATTAGACTTCTCTTCTGTTTTCAGTCTTTATTTCAATCTGTAGTCTTCTCTCAGTTTTCTCCCATAATAATAGTCTTCTCCCCCTTTGGTAGATCTTCTCCCCCTTTGACAACAATGCCAAAAAGAAAAGAGCTAAAACATAATTTCTTTCGGTAAGAAGTTATTTCCTGCTGTTGTATATCAACTGAGTCTCGGTCAGAGCATTTGTCTTCAATTCATGTTCCCTGTATAATTCTCTGTATTATTCCAGTACAATTTTAGAAAACCTTCTAAAGTGTATAAATCAACATCAACTCCTAAAAGATATTCTGTAGAGTCATCGAATTGATGCTTTCACCGAACTCAGTTAGTGAATGGAAGATAGGGGTAGGACCCCTAACTGACTTCTGAGTTATTCAAAAGTGTCCTTTGGCAGTGGCTTGGTGAAGATATCTGCTATTTTCTCCTTTGTACTAACATATTCCAACACCACTTTCCTCTCGAATTTCTTCTCTAAGATAATGATATTTGATAGAGATGTGCTTTGTCTTAGAGTGCATAACAGGATTTTTTGAAATATTAATGGCACTAGTGTTATCATAGAATATAGTTACTGTCTTGGTAACTTGCTCATTTATACCTTCCAACAGTTGTTTGATCCATGCAATGTTGGTACAATTCAATGCTACAGCAACATATTCAGCTTCTGCTATTGACTGAGAAACACATCCTTGTTTCTTGCTAAGCCAACTCACTAGTCTTTCTCCTAAAAAGAAAGCTCCTCCACTTGTGCTTTTCCTGTCATCAATGTTACCTGCCCAATTAGCATCAGTATAAACTTTTAAATCAAAATCATTTCCTTTCTGATATACTAAGCCATAATCTTCAGTGCCTTTTAAGTATCTAAAAATTCTTTTGATTGTCATCATGTGTGTTTCCTTAGGATCTGTAGAAAATTTTGCAACAATACCTACTGCATGTGTTGTATCTGGCCTGCTATGAACAACATATTATAGTTTTCCAATCATGGATCGGTAGAGTGTCTCATCAACAAATGCAGATTCATCATTCTTTGATAGTTTACAGTTGGTAGTCATAGGAGTACTTACTGGTTTTGAATCCTCCATTCCAAATTTCTTCAAGGTTTCCTTTATGTACTTGGATTGAGCAGTATTTGTAAACCTATAAAATACTTTATCTCACCGATTAATGACATCTCAAATTCTTTGCTCATTTCATTTCCAAAGTTCTTGCATAGAGAGTCATTTCCACAAAATATAATATCATCAACAAATATGGCTAAGATTAGTATTCCATTTTCATCATTCTTCATGTACATGTTGTTGTTCTCACTTGTCCTTATAAAACCAATCTTAATCAAATAAGAGTGCAATCTTTCATACCATGCTCTTGGTGCTTGTTTCAAACCATATAAAGCTTTGTTCAACTTACATACCTGATCTTTATTATTGTCTTCAACAAATCCTTCAGGTTGTTCAATGAAAACTTCTTCTTCTAATATTCCATTCAGAAATGCAGATTTGACATCCATTTGATATACCTTGAAGTTCTTGAAAGTAGCATAGGCCAACAATGTTCTTACTCTTTCAAGTCTAGCAACAGGTGCAAAAGTTTCACCATAATCAATTCCTTCTTCTTGTGCATAACCTTTGCAAACTAGTCTTGCTTTGTTTCGAATGACCTCCCCTTTTTCATTTAGCTTGTTTCTAAAGATCCACTTTGTACCGATTACATTTTTGTCCTTCGGTCTTGGGACCAATGTCCATGTGTCATTCTTCTTGATTTGATCAATCTCTTCTGTCATAGCATTTATCCAATCTTCACTGTTAAATGCCTCTTTCACTATTCTCGGTTCAAATTCAGATATCAAACATGTGTTTTGTCTTAGTTTGTTCCTTGTCATCTCTAGATCATCCTTGTCTCCTATAATCTGACTTGGTACATGATGTCTGCTGACATACTTGGCTAATACAGGCTCGGTAGGCTCTGTATGATCTTCTTCATCACTCGGTAACTAGATATTTCTTTCATTTTCTTCAACAGTTATCTTGGTAGGACTTCTCGGTTGCACATAGACAAATCCTTCATAATCTTCTGGTTCTTTGGAATTACCTTCATCATTTCTTTCTACAAATTCATCAATTTTCACATTTGCACTTTCTACTATTTTGTTAGATGATTTGATCAGACATTTAAATGCTTTGCTTCTAGAAGAATAACCTAGAAACATTCCTTCTTCACTTTTCTGATCAAACTTGCCATTTCTATCATCTTTATGAACATAACATTTACTCCCAAAGATTTTAAAATAACTAACATTAGGTTTCTTATCATACCAGATCTCATAAGGTGTCTTCAAAGCACCTTTCTTCAATTGAACTCGGTTCAAGGTGTAAACAGTTGTGCTTATTGCTTCTCTCCAAAATGTTTGTGGCACCTTCTTCTCAATCATTAGTGTTCTAGCACAATCCACAATAGATCTGTTCCTTCTCTCATCTATCCCATTCTCTTGTGGAATTCTCAGTGCAGAGACTTGTCTTTTTATACCATGATCATTGCAAAATAGGTTGAACTCATCAGATGTAAGTTCTCCTCCTCTATTTGATCTAAGACATTTCAGTTGTCTTCCTGTTTCATTTTCAACTCTTGCCTTGTACCATTTAAACATTTGAAAAGCTTCTGATTTTTCTTTTAAAAACATTACTGACATCATCCTTGAGTAATCATCCACAAATAATATGAAATATTTATCACCATAATAACTCTGAACTTTCATAGGACCACAAAGATCAGTGTGCACAAGATCTAAAATTCCCTTAGAAGTGTAGGACTTACTTGTAAAGCTTGATCTTGTCATCTTACCCATCTAGCATCCTCGGCACATAGCATTCTCAGGTTTTTCAAGATTCGGTAGACCTCTTACTCGGTGCTTCTTACTTATTTTGATCAGATTATCAAAATTAACATGACAAAACATTTTATGCCATAACCAGGTATCATCTATCTTTGCATGCAAACACTTATTCCGAGTTGAGTCAAGGTGAAATGTGTTACCTTTTGTTTGTGTCCCGGTAGCAGCTAACTTTCCATTCTTGTCATGAACTTTGACAATTCCTTTCTGAAATTCTATTCGGTAACCTGTGTTGTTTAGTTGTGCTACACTCACCAAATTGTATTTCAAACCTTCAACCGAATAAACATCATTACATTTAGCATTTTCAAGAAGTGTAATGGATCCCTTACCTATTACTAGGCATGGTGCATCATTACCAAATCTAACATAGCCTCCATCATAATCTTCTAACATAACAAACTTGTGTTTATCTCCTGTCATATGATGTGAGCATCCACTATCTATAATCCAAGAATCATTAGTGTTTATGTGAGATATTAGGGCTTTTTCTTCACACCTTTCTTCATCTGATCCATCCTTGATAGCTGCATAAGCAACTTCCTCTGTATCAGTCTCATCTGATTTATCATCATTAGATTCCTCATCAACTATTAGGCATGTCTTTTTATCTCTTCTCCTGAAGTCTCGGTGTCCTCTGTAATGATTAACTTTCTGTCTGTCATCTCGGTAATCTCTCTTTTCAGTAAAATATTTGTTAGGACAGTTAGAAGCCATATGTCCAATCTTATCACAATTGAAACATTTCAAAGGTAGTTTTTCTTTATACTTACCTTTGCCTCTCGGTAACCTTTTGGCCAATAGTGCTTCAAACTCTTCTTGCTTTCTGATTTCTTCATACAGTTTGTGTACTTCTTCCATGTTCTTCCGAAATCTTTCACTTGCTCCACTGTGATCTCCTTCAGAGTACTTATACTTTCTTTCATTGTAATCATTAGATTCATTCAGATGAAAAGAACTAAATGCAGATTCAACTTTATTTACCGAAGATCCATTATTATCAAAATTACTTAATTCAAATGCATGTAGCTTACCAATAGTAGCATCCAAGGAAACTGGCAAATTAGGTACAGACCTCAATTCATTGATTGCAGAGACTCGGATTGCATAGGCAGGTAGAAGGGTTCTTAACAACTTACTTGCTACATCCTTTTCTTCAATAGTTCCTCCTGCTCCTTTGATTTGATTTACAATCTCCTTTAGTCTTGTACTGTACTGGGTTATGTTCTCACCTTCATTCATCCTCAAAGATTCAAGTTGTCCTCTTAGACTATCCACTTTTTCTCTTTGAACATGTTCATCTCCACCATATACTGATATGAGCTTAATCCACAATGCCTTTGCATCAGTACATCCTTCTAGATCATTAAACTCTGAATCGGTCAATGCAGATGTTCTTTCAATCATTGCTTGAATATGTTCTTGCTTTGCCTTTATCTCTTCCATTGTCAATGGATAGATGCTCAGTGTGATGAAATCATTCTCCAGATAATAGACAGCATATTCTCTAACTCCTGATAGATGTAGCTTCATCCTTTTCTGCCATGTAGAGAAACTTGACTTGTTCAGCTTCGGTGCATCCCTCTTATACATCTTTGGATCTTTAACTCAAGTGCCTTTAAACTTTCCTTCCGGAGTCCAAAGCTCTGATACCAATTGATAGTTCTGATACTTAATGAAAGTACAGATCCAATAGCCAACAAGATGAGAGGGCGGGGGGTGAATCATACAAACTTAATCATCCATAAAAACATCAAATTCAACCTCGGTAACATATATATCAGTCATATAATCAAAACTGTCAAACATGCAAACTCAAAAGCATATGAACAATATAAACCTCATAACACCAGATTTAACATGGAAACCCAAATAGGGAAAAACCACTGTGGGATTTCGGACCCACTAAGAAATATACTCTTCTAGAGTATGCTCGGTTAAAAGCAAATCCTGTTAAAGATTACAAACACATTGCTAGATGTGACCCGGTTAAGGGATTTCCCTCAGATCTGTTAGGATCTTCACTTTATTAGAAGTGACCTTATCAAAGGATTTCAAACACTCAATTAGAATGTCACCTTGCTAGAGGATTTACATATAAGACTATTAAGTCCACTCAGTTAAGAGATTTTCTGCTACTTCTCAAAATAATAGTAATAAAGATATGTCTGCAACTTCACATCTAAAATGCTAAAGAAGATTCCTATTTGTTCAATACAATCTAGACATAGAACTAATCTTGTCTATCTGTTGGGCATCTATACTCTATTATTCTAACAGGTCTTCAAGCTTATGTGCTTGGTGATCACTATGTAGCATCCCTGTGCATACACTTGCCCGCATACATTGTTTATCAACAGTTTCCTATTTATAAACAATCTTCTAACCACTTAATCTCATTGATCACATTTCCCATGATCAATCATAGCCATCAGATCTTCAATTTTGTCTAGGTTCAATGTATTCTTCGATCTGAAAATGTTTTACCCCACCTTGGAACTTGCATTGTCACCTTGGAACTTGTGTTTTGCGGTTCAATCTGAGCTATAGATCTTCATGTCGACTTTCCATTGCCTTAGATTCATTAACAAACTTCTTCCACGGCTTACCAATCATTGATCTGCTCCAGCTCATCAGCTTATTTCATTAAATACCACATGTAAACATTTAATGCATTCTGTTATAGCTCGGTTGTAAATCGGTAAATACTAAACTTCACTCGGTAGACATTTTGCCTTCATTAACCGATAGCAATAACCTTAGGGTTTACCGACTAGGTTATTTGCTCGGTAACATAGTATAGTATTAACCTTTACATTTTACAACATATGTATGATGTTAAAACAATCTAAAACATCATGATCTCATCATTGTCTAACTTGGTAGTAATTGCCCATTGAATACCTTATTCATCCCTTTATTCATCATATTCTTTCCTGTGTCTTTTATCGACTTCTTTATAATCTTCATATCATACTTCTCAAGATATGGCAACATCATACTGAATTAGAAAATCAATTTCTTGACATCAATGACAAAATAATAATATCAAGATAGTAAAACATCTTTAATCGGTTATGTCCATAATCATCAACAACCTTCTCAATATCCTTATTGAAATGTCAACAATCTTTCATTGTCTGTTATACTGTAATATTGCCAACATTATCAGCTTCCTACTCATGTCCTCCATCTGATCATCATTCTTTCTATCTGAATATGACTATAGTTCAACTATATTAAAGGTAGGACTAATATCCAACTCTTCAGGCAAATCTATTTGGTAGGCATTCTCATTTATCTTCTTTAAAAAATGTTGTGTCCCAATCTTCTTAGGTTTAAATTTGTTATAAGTCCCTTAGGGATACCTTTCCTTACGGAGATGTACCATGACCATGTCTCCTCCTTGAAATATTTTACTTCTTTGATGCGAATGTACACTCTTCTTATACTTCTCATTCATGCACTGCAATTTGTGCCTAACTTGCTTATGTATTTCTTAGATATTTTCCACAAAATCAGTAGCTTCTTGACTATTATGTGGGTTTTATGGAAGATCAACTAAGTCTACAGTTATTATAAGGTTTGTACCATAAATAATTTAAAATTCATACTTACATATAGACCTATTTATGTTGGAATTATAAGAAAATTTAACTTTGGGTAGTACCAAATCCCATATTTAGGATTGTCACCAACTAAACTCCCCAATAGATTGACTAGACTCTAATTCACCACTTTAGTTTAGTCATTAATTTGGTGGTGATATGTTGAACTTAATTGCAAGTTGTCCATTTTTTTCCACACAACTCTCCAAAAGTGGCTTAAAATTTACATGCCTCTATCATTGGTTATGGTTCTGGTGATGTCATGCAACCTCACAATTGGAACCTAAGGAATAGATGGGTCACTTGACTTGCATCATTTGTCTTCTTAGAAGGTATAAAATGGGCATTTTAGAAAAATGATCCACCACCACAAGAACTAAATCATAACCTCTTTGTGTTTGAGGCAACCCCAAGATAAAATCCATTGAAATATCATTCCATGGTCCCCTTGGCATAGGTAAGGGCATATATAGACCATTATTTTGGCATCCACCCTTTTTTATTTGATACACTCTGCAAAGAGTTGCAAACTTGTTCACGTCTCTCCACGTGTTAGGCCAAAACAATTTCTCTCACTAATATAAAGGTCTTATCTCTTCTAAAATGTCCACTCGAATGCAACTCTCTCACAAGATTTTATTTCCTTGAACCAAGGGGAATGCAAAGTCGAGATCCTTTAAACAAAAATCCATCAATTAACAAGAAGTTTTCAAAATGATATATACATGTATGGTCATGACCAAATAGAAATACATAGATGTTGCCATGACATTACAACTAATAAATGGCACGTCCTTCGTAAAGCATCAAACACTATGCTGGTTTTGCTACTCCTATGTTGCATAAAAAATGTGTAAACCTACATGAATGAATCCCACTTGGTATGCTTATGGGATAGTGTGGCGTCCTAAAATTGCGACACTTGCAATTTCAACTGCATTTGGGTCTTCATGATGGCGGCGCAACGTTGAACCTGAATGGAGACCCCGAAACCTGTTTGCGACATCAAAAAGCTGCATTTTTCTGAACCTTGGCCTGATCCTTCCTTGCACCCTGTTGTCCCGGGAGGTGGGACCATGGCGCCCAGCGCCCTAGTCCCTGGCCCTATTTTGGGCCCAGTCTCTTGTTGGGCAATGGGTCTTTAAGTTTGCAATTCAGAAAATAGTGTTCCTATGTCGGCCTAAGGTCGGAAAAATCAGTCTCTCAACCCTAATTGACAAGTATATAAACTACATTTCCCCTCCCAGAAAAGAGGAGGAAAAATATATGTGTGCAAGAGGCGGAAGCACTAGGCAAACATTCAAACATTCAAACATTCAAGCATTCAAGCATCCCTTCAAGCAATTGAGCATTCTAAGTCTCCATTCAAGGCTAAGTGTTGCATTCAAGACAAGGATTCAACCATTGAAGAGGAGATCACTTACAACATATAACATACAACATCATTACACCTTCGCATGTAAGAATACAAACATTCTTACAACAAGGTATCAGTACTTGTTTACATTACAAACATTTACATTTACAGCATTCTCAATTCTTGGTTAATTCCAAAACCGGGGTTTGACCTAAAGGCAAACCCCTAATCCCTAACCCCCCAATTGTCCTCTCTTTCCTGTGTGTAGGTTGCAGGTACGCGGCTGTAATTGAAGATCTGGAATCCTTGTGCAGAGACGAACAGATCCACCTTCGTTTCGTGGATTTTTCGGAGGACCGTGTGCACTCCGGGCGCCATCGTCCCATCAACTTTCGCTCAAATTTGCAGAACAACATCGTCTCGACATTTTACTACTAATTTCAGGTCCGTAGCTTCATCCTGTGTCCCTATCTCCGTCTACAAGCGAATCTTTCTTACTTTACATGCATTCCTAGTTCAATCATTCTATCTACATTCTTTACAAAAGAGGGTATCCTTGATGTCTTAACCCTTGAAACTCATTTAGAATCCAGTCTTGCGTTGTGTGGGATTGGATCTTGTGGGTTTCAACCCCTCTTTTGAATGTAAATTCTCTCCTAAGTGAAAACCGTCAACCCCAGTGACCTCCCTTCTCTCTCCTTGGGGGGGGGGAACACCTAGGGTTCGATTTTTCCACTTTACAGATAGTTTATATTGTGAATTTATGTATTTTAAGGCTTGATTGTCGATCATCAAGATGAACACTCTATGGAGAAGTTAGTGTAGATCCAATATTTCAACTCTTGTACAACAACACAGAATTCCTAAAGAATAGATGGGTCGCTTGACTTGTATAATTTGTATTCTTACAAGGTATAAATGGGCATTTTAGAAAAATGATCCACTACCACAAGAATCAAATCATGACCTATTTGTGTTTGACGCAAACCAAAGATAAAATCCATTGAAATCTCAGTCCATGGTTCCCTTAGCATAGGTAAGGGCATATATAGACCATTATTTTGGCATCCACCCTTTTCTATTTGACAAACACTACAAGTAGTCACAAACTTTTTCACATCTCTCCTCATGTTAGGCCAAAAAAAATTCTCTCCTTAATTCAAAGGTCTTATCTCTTCCAAAACAACTCTCTCACTGTTGGCATTTGCAGGAAGATTGCGTTAATGATATGTTATGTTGTCATTGATGTCAATTAACCGGTAATGATATTGTTGATATTGTTGATATTGTTGTTATTATTGATATTGTCTTGTAACCGGTAGGAAGAGCTTTGTGGAAGATATTGTAAATCAATATGTAAGTATGTGAGTTGAACCAATAACCAGTATAAGAGGATAAACCCTATCTAACCAGTAAACCCTACCAATTGTTTTTGTTAAACCCTAACCGATTGAGTTTGTTGAGTTGGCTATGTTGGTTTATGATCTGATGTTGAGCGGTAATGATGGTGACACGTATGGTCATTGTATGAAGACAATTTCAAATTGTTTTGGCACATTTGTTTGTTTGTTTGTCTAGGGAATGAGCAAAGTGCATTGCATATAATGAAAAGTGTGTGATGAGTTACAAAGTCCGATGAAGCAGTGCTCAAGGAGCAGTTGGAGTTTTCTTGAATAATGTGTATAGATTGCTATGTAAATCCAACGGTCATACTTGAACTGATTTGTTTGTAATCTCTATGAGAGAATTAGGTTTTTGTTGTGTAGCCAACCTAATTGATTTGTTATAAGGTTGATGAAGTTGTTTTGAAAAATTTGTTGGCAGAAATCAGTTGAGTGTGTGGTTTCCAAACCGGTTAATGAATCTGTAGTTTGAGTAAAGGCAGATTGAAGCTTAAAAGGATATAATGAAACAAGTGTAGTGCTATTCAGATAGATCAAGCAAATCTTGTTGTCTTCTAACAATTATAGCAGAATTAAAATCTCCTAATGAGTAAACTCTAACAAGCTTGGTTACTTCTTAAATCCTCTAACAAGGTGATCCATTAGATTGGATTTGCAAATCCTCTACCAAGGTTACTCCTAACAGGGTACTTGCTTTTATCAAGGCATTTGTTGTAAATCCCTTAACCGGGTGATTCCTAACATGATCAGTTCTTAATAGGACTTTTTGTAAAAGCTTTAACAGGCTTGGCTCCTAACAGGACGAACTTCAAAAGAGTTCAGATAGTTTTCTTGTGAGTCTCATCTCACCATGGTTTTTACCTATTTGGGTTTTCCACGTATAAATATTTGTGTCATGTGGTGAATGTTTTTGTGGTTATGATCTTATGGTTATTTTGATTAACCACATAACTATTTTGATTAGGCATGATAATTGGAAGCATTGAGAAATAAAGTATGCTGACATGTGATAAACCGTTTGGATGTTTACAAGTTTAAAGTTGTTTACTGTTAAGTTGCTATAACAGTCAACCGGTTTTTCTTGCGAGATATTATCTTGACAAAGTTATTTCATTGATAAGTTTAATTTGTGTGATTGAGATTGAGATTGGGAAGTTTGTATCAGTTTTTCAATTTACTGATTCACCCCCCCCCCCCTCTCAGTAGTCTATCGGTTACATATTCTTTCATCATACCATCAATTGGTATCAGAGCATCTCAGATCCTCTAAGATCTAAGCCTAACAGCTTGAGGAAAAGATCTTGTAGATAATAATGAAGAAGTAAGGTCTGAAGTTCAACAGAGAGAACTATAGGATATGGAGCAACCAGAATGAATATTTACATCAAGAGTTTGGGAAGTCACTATTGGGATCATGTAGATACTAAGTATATTGCACCTTTTGGGACTCTAACTGATGATCAGAAGAAAGAACAGCAAGAAAATGATCAAGCAGTAGAGGCTATTATCAGTTCCCTATCTGATGTTGAATATGTAGATGTTCATGGTCTTGAAATTACATATGAAGTATGGAAAAAACTTGAAGAGATTTATGGCGGTGATGAACATGTTAAGATAGCTAAAGAGGAGATTCTAAGAGGAAAGTTTGATGACATTTGAATGTCTAAAGGTGAGAATATCCAGCAGTATGGTCAAAGGATAAAAGAGATAGTCAGTCAAATAAAGAGTGCAGGAGGGAAAGTGGAAGATGCCACAGTGATCAGTAAGGTACTGAGAACCCTGCTACCGGTCTACGCTATTCGAGTTGCAACTATCCAGGAGCTGAATTCCATAGACAAAACTAAGGTAACTCTTGACTCTATCATTGGAAAACTTATTGCTTTTGAATCAAACGGTTATGATGGTAGTGTACAGAAATCAGAGTATGCATTCAAAGCTTCTGTCTCTAACCCATCTATGAGAAAACGTAGAGATACTAGTCATGGTTATGAATCCAAATCCAGCAGAGATGTTGATGATGAAGACAGTTTAGTGGAGCTTGAAGCATTGTTGGCAAAGCAGTTGTCTAGAGGCACTAGCAAATACAGAGGTAAACTACCTTTAAAATGTTTTGCATGCAACAAGACTAGTCATATAGTACCTGATGCTCTATGAAATGGACAAGGTTAGACTAAAACCTGTGGTGGAATAACACACAAAATACAAGAAACAAAGACAAACGTTAGTGTTAATCAACCAAAAACTAGTCTAAGCAGACATATCAAAAGAGACACTAAAAACATGATAAGATATTTAACTATTGAAGCAAATACAACAAGGCATCTCCAAATGCCTTCTACCATGCTCTTAGCTCCTTCTTCCTTGTTCCTCTCCTCTCCAAGTTCCAAATTAGTGTAGCTCTCAGCAGCTTTTTGCACTATGGATGCTTATGGAGGTTCAAGATTGTAGATGATTATGAAAAGTATGCAAATGCAAGCTTAATAACCAAATAAGGATGAGTTATCTAAATGTTATTTGTTAATTTTAACCAAAAGAGTGAATATGAGTAAAATATGCTAAATGCTCTCTAAAATTCTCTATAACTTAAATGCATACAAGTTTTCAGGATCTAGATTATGAAGGAATGGGCTCTATTTATAGGGAAAATGGAGAAATGGATGGTTGAGATTGAGTAATCTCAACAAGGGTCAGGATTGAATGATATTCAATTTATGTGAGGACTTTCAACTCAATCTCAGGATGACAAGTGTCAATATGAGATAGGTTGAGAGGAGAGGGAATAAGCATTAAATGCTTGACATGACCTAAGAGTTAACTTGGGAGTTAAGGTCAAGGTTGGGTTGAGTGAATAAATTCTTTATTCAAAGAATAAAGCTTTTATCCAATGGATAAACTCTTGTGCAAAAGTTAAAGGGATAACCATGGTCAAAGCAATAAATGCTTGAGGAGACACATGAGTCACATGAGGGTCGAGTTAGGGGTTAACCATAAATGGTCATGTAAGAGCCATAAGTGGTTTAGAAGACTTTAGAGGTTAAATTGTTGAACACACAAAGCATTAAATGTTTTTCAAAGACTTTGAAGTCTTTGAGAAGTGACTCCAAGTTGTTTAGGAATGTGACAATAATTAAGAGATGGATTAGGCTAATTAGGAAGGGTTTAGAAGAATCTAGAAGGGGGTTTAGGGGTGAAAGTGGATTTGGTGGGTGAGGGAAAATAGAATTTTAATTAAAATAAAATTAATTTATTTCAACTTGTGGTTGCAACTTGCATTTGTAGAAAAATGCAAGTTGGGGGGAAATAAATGATTTAAATAAATGTTTTATTTAATTTATTTAAAAGAGGAAAGGGGTTTAAATTGAATAAATAGGATTTATTCATTTAATTGATTGTGAATTTGGTTTAATGAATTAATTAAAATAAATTGAATAATTTATTTAATTAATAGGAGAATGTTTGAAGATGAATTAATTAAATATTGATTTAATTAACTGATGGCTAGTGGATTTTTAATCAAATAAATAGCAAATATTCATTTAATTAAAATGGACAAATTTATGTGACTACATTTGCCCCTCTTTGAGACGGTGTGGTTTATCATGTCGTTTCAAAGAAAGAAAAATAGGTGTGAAGAAATGCCCCATAAAATATTAATTTAATGGGTGGTATGCCCCCTTGAGAGACGGGCCGAAAAATTTCAAAAAATTTCGAAAAATCAGGTGATCTCTCGAAAAAAAATGAAAATTGGCAGGCTGGTAGAAGAGAATATTTTAGCAATGCTGGTGAAAAATAGAAGAAATCGGAGGTAAAATGGAGAAATGGGAGGCTCGGGAAGTTCACGGGGATCACGGCGGTGAGCGAGGGAAAAGTAGGGTTACGGCGAAGGGTATATATGGAGGGAAAAGGGTGAAAACAGGCTCATTTGTATTCACGTCCATAGTGAAATTTGAGCTCTGGTAGTGACTTTTTGGAGGAGCAAGCAGCAGTCAGGATGTTGGTTCCCATAGCAAAGTGCCGATTAGAGCGAGTCTATCAATTCCAGCGGCCAGACGACTACGAACCAGCGGTATGTGAATTTGAATTTTTGAATTTCATGCATTTTTTATATGTTTTTTGCTAAGTCCAAGTTGAGTCAACACAATAGCACTAAAATGATGTTTTGGCGCTGTTGTCAACTTAATTAGCGCTATTGTGCCGCTATAGTGCTATTGCATAGTGGTTTTAGCGTTTTTCCCAAGTTTAGCGCTATTGCATAGCTGTTTTAGCGCTTTCGTTTATTTAGCGCTATTGGGTAGTTGATTGAGCGTTGTTGTTGTGAGGTAGCGCTATGGTGTAGTCAATATAGCGCTATTGTTGTTTGAGCATTATTTCCTAGTTGATTGAGCGCTTTTGTTAGGATATTAGCATTGTTGTGTGCCAGATAGCACTTTTGTGAGGAAAATAGATGCCTCAGTTTGTTTGAACAAAAATCTCTCGATGCCAATGATGGATGGATGGAGAGATGAGGTGAGAGTTGTGTTGAACCATAGCAGCCCTAATGAGACTTAGGTCATTAGGATAAATGTTTGTTGAAGTCTAGGTGTGCCATGATTGCTAACCTGTTGAGACCTGAAGATACTTGTTCAAAGTATCTGTTGATAGTCTAGGTTTAAACTTAAGAAAGTTTGAAACAAAACAACTGATGATGATGGTTGATGCACTTGTGTAGGAAGATCTTCACGTCTTACAGTTGTGCGAGAGGCATCCTGCCACACAGGTGTTGCGCGATCGGTTGACAAAGGCCAAGGTGGATTGCATTGCAGCAATAGGCCTGTATGATGTGATGTATATGCCCGTGATTCGGATGAATCATGGTTTGATTACAGCATTGGTAGAGCGGTGGCATAGTGAGACATGTACGTTTCACTTAGCGTAGGGGGAGATGACAGTTACACTAGAGGATGTATGGTGCATCCTGCACATTCCCATTCGAAGAGAGCTGGTGACATATGACCGATCTTGGGGGATAGCAGCTATACAGTGGTTTTTTGAGGAGGATGTGTACATTGATGATGGGTCGATAGCCCGGGAGGACATAGCAGCCTTGTATGAGCCATTACCAGCAGTGCTATCAGGGATTGTTAGGGGACTGCTATGTCCAGATCGACGATCGCATGGACTTGTCATTGGTTGGGGGTAGGTGATCGAGCAGATGATTACAGAGGGGACTCAGTTTGCATGGGGACCGTGCGTGCTATCGCACTTATATTGGGATCTTCATGAGGTAGCATACAGAGGGAGGGGCTCATTGGGAGTGGGGATCACTCTACTACATATTTGGGCATGGGAACACTTACTAGTTACCCGACCAGTCAGTTTGAGATTCTAAGTAGTGGATCAGCCATATGTATACATGTATGGAGGGATGATGAGTCAGCCCCACCTGGGGAAGTTAGAGTGGTGGCGGCAAGCACTGGATGACTTGGATACAGTGATCTGGAGGTCGTATATTGAGTGTGAGCCGTGGGGGGATGATGCGGAGGCATTTCCATATGTGTTCATGACACGGTACCTCATTGGTAGGACAGCCTACAATGTGGAGAGATAGTTGTCGGGCAGGGTGTTGAGACAGTTTGGGCAGAGGTAGGAATTGCCTAGTGGTTCTGGAGAGTATGCACGAGTAGTACAAGAGAGGTACTTATGGGGGCCAGTGCTACCTTATGATCAGGAATTGGTAGAGTTTCGCACACTACAGGCGAGACCATGTCATATGAGGCCAAGGATGGTAGATGATGGGGTGTCAGAGGAGTATACGCAATATATTGCAGCACATCTGATTCCTCGAATATCAGATCCGATAGAGCCGATTCTAGATTTTGAGGAGGAGAGGGGACGGAGATGGAGGAGGAGAGGAGGTCGCGGAGTAGTAGGTGTACGAGGGAGAGGGGATGGAGGAGGGGGTGATGGAGGAGGGGGTGGGGGTTTTGGAGGAGGTGTTGCATTCGGAGGTGGAGCTGGGGGTGGTGGTCGATTACAATGGAGAGGGAGAGGTGGGCAGCCATTGCAGCTATCTCAGGGACCTTTTATGCAGGGAGGCATGAGATTAGGTGGTAGGGATACAGGTGAGGGACAGGCACCTATGGATACAGAGGAGGGAGCCACTAGAGAGGGAGCCACTGGGGAGGCACCTATGGATATGGGGGAGGGAGCTACAGGTGGAGATCTGCAAGATCATATGATACTATTTTTTTAGATGCGGCTAAAGGATATGCAGGAAGAGGTGACCGCTAGAGATGTGCAATTGTTTGCATGAGAGTCAGAGCTGACTATAGTGTTGCGGGAGAGAGATCGGGCCATGGAAAGGGTGATCCAGTTGCAGGAGAGAGTGAGGGTTTTGGAGGGAGTACAGGGACAGGGGCTATTTGTGGAGGCATTGGTGATGGAGGTACGGAGAGCAGGTGGAGAGGTTGATTACTGGTGGGGCCTATATGAGAAGGAGGTACCATCTAGTCGACGGGTACTAAGTTATTCACAGATGCATCGAGAGAGATCAGAGCGGTCTCAGAGGATGCAGAGCAGTGGTGGTGTGATGGGTCCTCCCCGGAGAGATAGATCAGGTGTGCAGGGGCTAGTGGGGGAGCAGGTGGAGATGGTGGTGCAGCCTCTGGTGAGAGTGGCATCTGAGAGAGCATTTTGTATGCATGTTTCTACATTGTTATTTTGGACTATGTCTTGGATGGCTCTTGGTAGCTGATTTATTAGACTTCATTGTACTCTGATACATGTATATTTGTGGCGATATGATATGATATATGAGGAGATCCCATATTTTGTGTTGATATGCATGTTGATGATATGTATGGATGCTTATGCAGGATGATGATCTTATGATTTTATGCTTAGATGGATACTTTATACTTGCTATATGTATGTGTTTTTATGAGATGATTCCTATATGCATGGTTTATGATGATTTATTCTTACACGATGTCTATATGCATTTTTTGTGATGGGATGATAACATGTGGATGCAGGTTGATATGCATGAGGCTAATGTAATGTATTGAATTAATTATTTATGTATGTAAATATGATGATGATTATGAGGGTACTTTGGATTTTGATAAGACAATGAGATAATGACATGCAATGATGTTTATGATATAATGCATTAAATGAATGATTTATTTATGTAAATGCATCTAGATGGTTTTTTAGATGAATGTAATATGGATAAACAAATACAAATGTGCAAATGATGATTTCTAAATGAATGCAAATGGATAATGTATGAACCAATGTTGAGGCAAATGATTTTGTTGATGATTCTAAATGGCGAAAAATATGATGAAGTGATAATGATAATGCAATTTATGAATAACTGCACCTTAATGCAATTTAAAAAGTAGAATAAATGCATTTTTGTAATGAATCCTAAATGAAAATTAAATGAATGAGTATAAAATTATACTAAATGGATAAATTCACTTAGCTAATGCATAGATAAATAAATGTATGCAACGATAAATGATGATAAATGATGATAAATGATGATTGGTAACTGACACTAAATGAATGCATAGTAATGGCTAATGCAATCAAGGACAATTTTATCATATGAATAAATCTAAATGTCATGTTTATGCAATGATGAAATCATATAATGAGACTAATGTTAATAAATGATAATGAACTATATGTAGTTTTATGCAACTAAATGATATGGAATGCACTTGAGGCAAATGCAACTAAATGTAATGATGATGATATGATCATGATAGATGAATGCAAGGTTGTTTAGACTTTGCATGATGCATTGATGATGTATCAGTGTACGCTATCGCATTCTATCCAAGACCAACTCAATTTTCACAGAACTACTCATATTAACTTCATTCATACTTGCACACAAAACTATGTATATAAATAATGAATGAGTAGATGGATGGGCGATATGCAATGGAATGCAATATAAATAGATGAGATGGAATGACGATCCATAGTGCTTTATTTTCATCATTGAGCTTTAAAAATGTTGTAAGAAAATACAAGCAACTTGACATAATGATTCAAGATGACCTGAGTATGCCTTACATGGATTTTGATATAGCAAGTTAATACAAGCAACTTGATATAATGGATCAAGTTGACCTGAGTATTGCTTGTGGAAAAGACAAGGATTATCTCCTTTCATGCATGACTTGGAACGTCCTCCTTGATCTTTTTGCCAATCAAATCCCGAGACAAGCTCATACCGTAGTAAGAGATAAACCATTATCGAGTTTGGATGAGGCTGTTAGGAACCAAAGATGGAGCATTGTATCTGTAGGTAAACGGCATAAATAAATAATAAAGAATATGGACCCTCGATAATGGTTCATGCTCATATGGTCAAGGTATACGCTGTAGTCAGCAAGTCGTAGTGATGTATGACTGTATTTTGCTTAAGATCACGTAGCTTAGTGAACTTCCCACGTAGACACCATTAGGACATGCCCCAGTACTTCATCGGAATAATTCACAGAAGACATACAAACAATTCTTAGGAACCATCCCGGCTACTCTAATCACTTGTGGATATCCCAGAGTAGCGTAGGAATCTGATATATATAAACGAATGAATAACCCACAAATCAACCAAGTTTTTGATAGCTTAAACAGAATTTTCTTGTCAAAGAAAAAGTCATCTTGTCTTTGTTTTGGTAAGGAAGGATGCATCCTTGTTAAGACAGTGTGTGTGGCGATGTTGATTGTTGAGCTGATGTGATAAGTGGTCATCGTTATTGCACAATGTTTGCTTGGTATCTGCTTGAAAAAATGTATGTACCAGGTGTTGCCATGTTTTTGCTTGTTTCATGTTTTCTGATGTTTTTGGATTTTGTGAGATAGTTTTCAAATGTTTTTGGTATTTGGATGATTGTTTTGAATGTTTTTGGAGTTTTTGTGAGACAATTTTCCATATTTTTTTTGGTATTTTGACGAGATAGTTTTCAATGAAGAACTCAGTGAATCACAAAACAATGTAGTATCCACTTCCATCAAACTAGATCAAGGGTACTGCCCCCAATTTAGACATGACTATGAAAAAGCGGGATGCCAGATGCATCAAGTACTTATCCTGGATTGTAGATCAATAACAAGCCATGGTTCGAACAGATGGATGAGTGGATGCAATGAATGTGATCGCAACAAGTCTGAAAGACAATGGAGACATAGCCTTTTTGAGTGGCACCTGTTTGCCAGGTTTTCACCATCGTACTTACCAAAGGTGCCAATGGAGTGGTTGTTCACCGTTTGGATGCATGATTTTTTCTATACTATTTTGATGTTTTTGTATTTTCTTCAAGACATATATCTGAATGTTCTTGGTGTTTTTCTGGTATGTATGGGAGCTTGATGTTTTGTGCAGCTTATATATAAAACCGTTTGAGGTGCATGTTGTTGATTGGATCTACTAGCGATTCTCCTTCAGACGTAGCCAACTGATATGCCCTGGACCCAAATACAGCAGTGATAACATATGAACCCAGCCAGTTTGATTCAAAATTTCCTTGATGTTCTTTGTTTGGTTGGTTATAGGGATTCTCTCAAAGAACAAGATCACCTACCTCAAATGTGCGATGTCTAACTTGATGATTATAGCTTCTGCTCATGCGCTACTAATAGGATTTGAGGTGGTTGTATGCAGCTTGTCATTTCTCATCAAGGAGCTCTAAGTCTTGGAGACGGGATACTCTGTATGCTTCATCATCGATGAGATTGTCCAATCAAACCCGTAGAGATGGTATCTCGACCTCAATAGGTAAGATAGATGCAGCACCATAGACCAGTGAGTAGGGAGTTGCGCCTATAGGGGTTCGAATGCTAGTTCGGTATGCCCATAGTGCTAGATTCAATTGAACGTGCCAATCATGACCGACATCATTGACTGTCTTCTTGAGGATTCTTAATATGTTCTTGTTTGATGCTTCGGCTTGACCATTGCCTTGTGGATAATAGGGAATGGAAAAGCAGTGTTGGATGTGAAACTTCTCACAAAGTTCACAAACATCCTGATTTTTGAAAGGAAGTCCATTATCTGTGATGATGGACATGAGTACACCATACCAGTAGATGATGTAATTAAGGATGAATGAGGCGATCTACTTGTCGATGACTTGGGTAAGTGGAACAGCTTTGATCCACTTTGTGAAGTATTCGGTAGCGGTAATGATGAACTTGTGGCCGTTGGATGAAGATGGATGAATTTTACCCACAAGGCCAAGTCCCCATTGGCAAAAGGGCCATGGTGTTGTGATTGGTTGCAATTCCTGTGCTGGTGCATGTATCAGGTCTCCATGAACTTGGCATTTTTTGCACTTTCTGACAAAGTAGTCGGAGTCTTTTTCCATGGATGGCCAATAGTATCCAGTGCGCAGGAGTTTCTTGGCTAGTGATAGACCACTTGCATGAGCTCCACAAATTCCTTCATGTACATCTTCCAAGGCCTTTTTTATCTCATCCTATTCCAGACATCGAAGGAGAGTACCATAAAGACTGCATCAATATAGGGTTTCAACAATAATGGTATATCGAGCGGTTTGGTGAATGAAGGATTTACATTGGTTATTCGATTGGTTGGAAGGAAGTGTGTGATCACGGAGGTAGGTGTAGAACTCACCATACCATGGGGATTCT
The DNA here is from genome assembly GCF_030272615.1 of Cryptomeria japonica. Classification (NCBI taxonomy): domain Eukaryota; kingdom Viridiplantae; phylum Streptophyta; class Pinopsida; order Cupressales; family Cupressaceae; genus Cryptomeria; species Cryptomeria japonica. The sequence goes on from NC_081411.1 coordinate 17,566,333, forward strand.
AAATCGATAAGGAAACATATCATCTCATATTCGAGGATATCATAAGTGGGAATCCAAAGCTATTCGACCAAGAACTCGTAGCATGTGGAATTTTGTGGAAGATCTAGGAGAGATGCAATGGTAGCCATAGCGTCAGCAGCTCGATTATGATCTTTGGGTATCTACTCAAAGGTGATAGTAGTAAATGATGTCTTTAATTTGTCCACCATTTGTTTGTACGGCATGAGTTTGTCATCCTTGGTCTAATATTCATCTGTTGCTTGCCGAATGACCAGTTGGGAAACGCCATATACTTGTAGTTCTTGTAACTTCCATTGTAGGGCTAGTCGGAGTCCTATGATCAGGGCCTCATATTCAGCTATGTTGTTTGTGCATGGGAATGTGATCCTGTAAGACTTTAGGATGTTGTCACCTTGAGGTGTGATAAATAGAATGCCTGCCCCCAAGCCATGTCTAGTGTATGAACCATCAAAGTATAGTTTCCATGGTTGTGTTGTTGTGATCATGAATATCTCTTCATCTGGAAAATTGGAAATGAGAGGATGATCACCTATGAGTGGTGCATCGGCCAACTGATCTGCAATAACTTGTCCTTTGATAGCCTTATGGTCCACATACTTGATGTCAAATTCACTTAGAATCATCACCCATTTGGCCAAGTGACCTGTCAATGTGTCAATAGATAGTGCCTCAGTTTAGTCGCTGCCAAGATTACTACTAGGCAAGCTTGCTCAATAGGTGTGTAATTGAGTTCATAGCGAACCAGTGTGCGAGAGATGTAGTAAACAGCACACTCTTTCCCTTCTGCATTGTGTTGTGCCAGTAGTACACCCAATGTTGTACTTGTTACTGATATATACAGTAGTAGAGGTCTACTCGGATCTGGTGGGATCAGCAATGGTGTATTCATGAGATAGTCTTTAAGCATCTGGAATGCTTGCTGACATCTGGTATCCCATTGAAAGTAGATGTTCTTGTGTAACAAGTGTGTAAAGGGATGACACTTATCTACCAGTTGTGCAATGAATCTTTGGATGGATTGGAATCGCGCTTGTAATGTCCTTAGCTGACTAATATTCTTTGGAGGTGGCATGTCCATGATTGCTTTGACTTTTGCAGGATCAACCTCAATACCTTTGCTTGAGATAATGTATCCTAGAAGCTTCCCAGAGGTTACTCCAAAGACACACTTCTTTGGGTTGAGTCGAACATGATATTGTTCCAGTCTGTCAAAGATTTGCTCTAATATGTTCAGATGGTCTTCTCTTGTGAGTGAATTTGCCGGTAAGTCATCTACATAATCTTCCATTATGGTATGCATCATGTCATGGATGATGGTGGTCATTGCTCTTTGATAGGTCGCTCCTACATTCTTTAGACCAAAAGGCATTACATTCCAGCAGTATGTTCCCCATGGACATGTGAAGGTTGTCTTATGTTGATTCTCTGGTGCAATCTTTATCTGATTGTATCCTGAAAATCCATCCATCAGTGAAAGCATGGCATGTCCTATTGTTAGGTACACTATTATGTTGATGTTTGGTAGGGGGAAGTCATCTTTAGGACATGCCTTGTTCAGATCTCTGAAGTCAGTACAGATACGGATGCCCCCATTTGGTTTGCCGACAGGCACAATGTTGGATATCCAATCTGCATAATCAATTGGTCTAATGAAACCAACATCCAGGAGTTTCTTAAGTTCTTCTTTGACTAGTACTGCAATCTGAGGATGCACCTTACAAAGCTTCTATTTGACAGGTTTGGCTCCTTCTGCGACGGTGAGGTGATGCATGACTAAATCAGGATCAAGCCCAGTCATGTCTACATAGGACCATGCAAAGTTAATCTGGCACTTCTAGAAGAATTCTACAAACTTAGGTTGTTCCTCTGGAGTTAAAAGAGATGCTAGATGTATGTGGTGAGGAGTTTCAACAGTCCCCACGTTGTATTCTTTGGTTTCCTCGATGAGAATTGTTGACCGTTCCTATCGTGTACTAGAAAGGAGAATGTCAAACCTTTCATCCTTCGGTGCCTCAAAGAGGTTTTCACCATTGGATACGCTCTTTCTTTTTACTTTTGTGGGATCAAACAGTGCCATGGTGTGGTTTTCACTGGAAGATCCATGTTTTATTGTTATATTTTTGCAGCTGAAACGTTTGGCATCTGCCCCAAAGTATGTTGTACTATTAAGTTCAATGGCAAATCTAGCTTTGTGATCCCCGCTTGGTATGTTATCCCATAGTTCCAAAAAGTCAATGATCGCCTCATCGTTTTGGAAGTGGTCAAGGCATGGGGGATTAGGTTGGTTCCACTCGATGAGTTCAGGATGGATAATGGGCATTACTTCATCGATTAGGTTAAGTTCGTTAGATGTGTCAGTGAGGGTTAAGATGTTGTGGTGAAGGTCATTGATAGTACTCTCCCTGTCAGAATCAGGTGTAGGATGTGACGTAGGGTCTGTGGAAGAAGTTTCCAGCTCAGGAACCCAAGAAGTTTTTATCTATGCTTCTCCATAAATAGGGATGTCTTTGCGAGGTGGAGGTGGTGATGTGTCTTCCTCATTTGAAGTATTAAGTTGTATGGAATCGAATTCCCACTCATGTGAGTCAGTTTCTGAGTCACTTTCCAGTAACCGGTTACTATACCATACTAGGATATTCTTTGAGTTAAACACCACAGGTGTGATTGGTTGATGTACCATCGTAGATAAAATAATTGGTGTTGCAGGAAGAATTATGGGAATCAAAGAATCTGATACAGGGAGTGTTGGTAGTGTTGAATTTGCTGCTTCTACTGGAATTGCTAGTGTTGTCGATACTGTTGGGAATTCTGATATAGTTGTTGCTGCTAAGGGTGCTTTTGATGTTATTGTTGATGGGGTTGTTGGTTTGATTGGTGGGATGATTGGTTTTGTGGATGGTTTTGCTGGGATTTTCAGCCTCGATGGGGTAGTTGCCATGGTGTTTGATGCTGCTTTTATAATCAAAGGTGGCCTCTTTGTCATGGGTTGGTATAGAGGTTTGTTGGGTTTCCCTTTAAATTTGAGCTTAGGAAGGACCTCCTTTTTAAAGCCTAGGCCAGTGTTATCTTTGGGCTTCAATTCCGGTTGCAGCGGTTCATGTCTTCCTTGTTTGCAAGGTCCCAAAGCACTCTGACCATCATAACCCATTCTTTGCATAATGAGAAGGCCTTTTCCATACTGATCTGTGGGAAGCTTAGCTTGTGGGATTTCTGTGGTGATAAGTTCTTTATAGATCCATTCTGCTAAGTCCTCATATCTGGTCTCTTCCTCTTGACTCTTTCCAAGGATGAATGGCATCAAAGTACATGTTGGCTTGATCAATGGTTGTTGAAGTAACCATTGAAGTTTACCATGAGTTCTAGGAGAAGTAGGCATTTGTCCAACATAAAAGAGTTGGCTCAAATTGTACTCCCCATAACCTTCCTCTACTATTTTTATTTTGAGCTTCTCTTGCTTGTGTATAGTGGTGTTTGAACTGGAAAGAGAGGCTGGACTAATGTATGATGTGGAGGAGATGGCTTCTCTATTGTTGGGAACGGTAATCTCTGGTTGATGACTGATATTATGACAATATGCAAAGGGATTTGCATCTCCTAGGATTGTGATTTCCACACCATTATGCGGGAACTTGATACATTGATGGTAGGTGGATGGAACGGCTTGCATGGCATGTATCCAAGGTCTTCCTAACAATAAATTGTATGGTAGAGGAAGGTCCAGAACTTGACAGATGATGTGTTTCACCACAAGACCTACTCGAATTGGTAGCACAACAGCTCCTTTGGATGAACACTCTGCATCATCATAGGCTTTGATTGTGATCTTCTTGTGGGGATCCACTGATTCAATTGCATATCCCAATGTTGTGACTAATTATAGTGTACAGATATTCAGGCCTACTCCATTATCGATCAAGACTCACTTGATCCTGTGTTGGTTGATAAACCCTTCAGTGTGGAGTGAGGCGTTATGAGGTTGCTGGAAGGATGTGTTGTCACTTTCAGAGAAAGTGAGACAAGGTGATGACCTTAGATTTCCAACCATGGCTTGGAACTGATCTGTATTTAGGTTTGCAAGGACTGGTGCCTCTTGGAGAGCTTGAACCAAGATTGTTTTATGGGATGGAGATAGGCACAATATCTCTAAGACAGATATCAATGCAGGCATTTTTTCCAACTGTTCCACAAGGTTATACTGCTTTGGGATAGATGGGGTGCCTTGTGGAGCTACTTTTATGGTAATCTTGTTGCGACTTGTAACAACATTGCAAGTGGAGCTGCGATTTTTTATGGCAATACTTGCAATTTGTTCACTGACATCATATAGGTGATTCACAGTGTAATTATATGTAGCTTGCGTATAATTACTAGTGTCTGTGTTTCTCCCTAAAGTGGAAGGACCCCTTTGATCTTGTGATGGAAGTGGATTTTTGAACATGAGATGATCATTGTTTGTTGTTTTAGGGTCATGTCCTTTGATTTTGATTTCACCTCGATCAATAAGATCTTGAATAAGGTCTTTTAATCTGTGACAATTGCTTGTCTTATGCCCTTTCCCTTGATGGAAGCCGCAATGTTCAGTATCCCTCCACTATGAAGGTTTGACTTGAGGTTCATAATTTGATATTTTGGGCAAGGTCACCAGATTTTGAGAAACCAACTGATGTAACATTGTTTCGATGGGTTCCCCTAAGGGAGTATATGTCCGTTTTGGTTTAAAATTTTGTTGAGATGTCTGGGTTCCTCTTGAGGTACATTGCATCCTTTATTTGGAGGAGCAAATGTGGTATTCTTGGGTGGGGGGTTCTATCCTGCAAATCGGACTATAGGTTGTGCACTTTTGATAGTTCTTGCATCCACAACCCCGTCGTTGACGATGTTTTTGTTTTTGTTCCAGAAGTTAGGCTTGTCACTATTGAAGTGTGGGCGAGGGCCATCCTTTGGCTCATTATATATCTTGATAAGCCCTTTTTTCATGAGAGCTCATTCACATTTTAAGCCCTTGGTGATCATGTCATTGAAAGAGTTTGTGTCTTTTACGTCTAGGTGAAATTCTATTTCGTCATTTAAGTTGGAAATAAATATTTCCACTAGTTCTTGTTCAGGTAACTGAAGAGAACGTCTGCTAGACATTTGACGCCATCGTTGCAGAAAGACTGAAAATAGCTCACCTGGTTTTTGTTTAGTGTTACATAGATTAGCCATTGTGATATCACATTCAATATTGTGTGAGTAATGTGCCAAGAACTTCTGGAGTAGTTTTTCGAAGGTCCTAATGCCACCTGGTAATTGGGAAAACCATGATGTGGTTGTTCCTCCCAAGCTTTGGGGAAAAAGTCGCATTAGGTATGTATCCTCATATGCCACTTCGAGGCAAGCTGAATGGAATTCTCTAACATGATCAAGAGGATCTCCTTTTCCTCTATACTTTTCAAACTTGGGTGTTTCAAACCCTCGTGGAAAGGTGGCATATGAAGATTCCTATCAAAGGGATAGGGATAAATGTCATTAAGCGAAAACTGGTTAGTTTTCACACCACTATGAAGTTGTTGGACGAGATTCTCAACTTGTTGCCGCAACATTTCTATTTCATTTGGAGGAGGAGGATGTGGGGGATTACCTTGATGAAGGTTGTATCTGATGTGTTCTCGACCTCTTTCATCCTCATTACGACTTTGGCATTCTGATGCTTGTCTTAGTTGTGCAACATCAAAATCAGAGGATAGTTTGGCCCCTTCTTGAGCAAGTCTTAAAAAGTGAGCATCAGCATTGCTCCTGAGTATTTCATCAAAAAGTCTATTAAAGAGAGGGTTGTGTTGTGCCCTTTCTATTGTTGTTGGAGTAGGAGTGCCTGGATTTTCATCATTTACATTTCCTCCAAGGGCTTCTTGGAACTCATTGATATTTTCTTCCTCTTCCTCTTCAATTTCTTGTTGTCTAGATCTTGATCTGGTATGAGCCATTTTGTTTATAAGTTTCTGTTAAAGTTTGATGAAAATGATGATGAGTTGTTGATGGAATGAAAGATTGATGTGTGGTGAAATGCTTTGCATACGGATCCCTAGCACTAAAGGTAGATGCTACCAAAGTTCTCTCTTGAATTGCTTGTTGTGTTTTGATTGACAAAGTTTGATGTGATAAGGTTTAGAGAGATCTGAGATGTGTTACAGACTCAACTACCTAGTAATGAGAGGATTCACTCATAGACTAGTTTTAACCTACATAGAAATGCCTCTTAGGATGAGTTTATCCTAGATGTAGAGACAATCTAAAAGTGATGTGTTTGTGTTTGATTCAAGCAATATCGAAATAGAACTTAGGACAAAAACCTCTTGATGCTTTGAGAGTTGGAATGGATTGATGATGTGTGAATATGATAATGGATGAAAAGTGAACTTCAATAAAAGCTTTGTGTCACATAGGGGACAAACTCTTCTTCTTCCCTCTCGGGGGTTGGTGGTTCTTCCCGAGCTATGTTATATGTGATACAAATGTCTGGAAAGAAGTTAGGGTTGATCTTGCCTCCTTTGTTTTTGTGATAACTCAAAGCTCGATATTGCATAAGAACTCTGTGGTTCAATGACTCTTGATCAAATTCGTTTGATTTCCCTTAAAGATAAAGACACATGTGACGTAAGAAGGCTCTATGAGAGACAAAGATTTGTCTATTAAGATAGAAGAATTTCCTCCTTTTGATTAAAGCCTTTGAGCTCAATGGTCTTCTTTTCAAGGTGACATGTTGATGAAGATTCTTCTTTCTTAAGATGTGAAGAATGGTCATATAGTTTGATACTCTTTGTTGTTTTCCCTTTGTTTTTGATCTTTTATTTTTGAAAATATTTGTGTTGGATGAATACTTGTTTTGGATTTGGGTTTTATGATGTTTCTTTGACAAGAAAACAAAGCAAGCACACAAACACAAGAATGTTGCCTCAAAAGGCACAAGTATGGGTCTAGATCAACCCAATCTTTTGAACTTTTTATGACCCTTTCCTTCAAATGTATTTTAAGTGTTTTTTTTCCAAAGCCTGAAGTCGGCTCAATTTGCACTGGTCTTGACTCAAAAATGAAAATACGTCAAACGCTTTTTATCCCTAAGGTCAAATGGCCAGTTGCAATAATTTCAGCCCACATCTTGATATTTCTTCGACTTTGGTACTACATACCTTATGAATCCCGTTGTGGCAGGTAAGGATGTGATATACTAAGTCTTGCACGAGTATAACAAATAGATGATCCCTATGATGGGGGAGTCATCACTTTCATCAAGCCACAAGTGAATTTTCAAAAAGCTATGTTTCTACTCAAGGAAATATGTATGGTGAGTATCTTGGGAGAAAAACCATCTATGCTCTTGCACTGAATTTATCACAAATATCCTCAATCAATAGAACGAGTGGGCTACTACTTAAAGGTGTTTAGTAATTTTTGATGTTTTTGGACATAAGTTCATTCTACAGTGACTCACTTAAGAGCCGTGTAACTTGTGGTGGGGCCCATTTGTCCTTTCGGCAAGTTACACTTTAGGAACAGCTATACCCAAGGCTACAGCTTTTGCTCTCACTTGATTTCTATAGCAGCTCGAAGGATTTACCGCGCGAGGTCATTCCCAAGAGTGATCGATCTCTTGGCAGGCCTCTCTTAAAAAGATAAAACTTGAGTGTTACTAACACTTTTCTCTTGCACCTAGGACCACGAGAGCCAAGGGAGAGAATAGTGTGTGTTAGAAGTAGGACCACTCGACAAACTTTTTTGCACAAGTGTGCCATACACAAAATACACTTGTTCTTTTTCATTTGTCATTGCAATGATGTTTTATCTATTTGGAGATGTTGTCCAACAACCATGATGTTCTTTTTAACTTCAAAGGCAATATGTTTGAGTAAACTAGGAATTTTAAAATCCTGGTCAACTGAAATTGAAACATGTATGCATGAAGTAAATCATTTTTTTGCAAAATGAGACAAGTTGATTGTTCTTTTTATTTGCCCCAAAATTGACGTGTGGATTGTGATTTTTTTTACATTTGATACAAGAAATGAGATTTGTCTTGTCTTGTTTTAAGCACCAAATAAAAGTTACTCCTAACTTGCAAGAAATAAAGTTTGTTTTTGTGATTTTTAGAGCACCAAAGATGAAGTTTGAATCCTAACTTGCAAAGAAATGAAATTTGTTTGTAAGTTTTAGAGCACCAAAATGAAGTGGATCCTAACTTGCAAAGAAATGAAATTTGTTTGTAAGTTTTAGGGCACCAAATGAAGTGTTTTTTATTTTTAAGCCAAAAAAAGAGTTAGTTTAAAACCTGCACATGAAGCGAAAAGTTAGTGAAATCCGAAAATATGGTGGGCTTCCACAAGCCTAAAAAAAATTGTTTTATCGATTACATGGCCTTTTTTACAATGTTCTCTTACAATAGCAAAACAGAAGTGCTACTTACACAAACACGCTACAATATAGACAAAAGCACTAAAAGAAAAGATTTTACAATAATACAAAAGTGCTAATACATAAACACAAGTGCTAACTAATGAACAAAAGCGCCATACTACTAGCAAAAGCGCTAATTCTTGGACAATAGCGTTATTGTAAGAACAAAAGCACTAGAATACCAAAAATAATAGCGCTAAAGCATGAACAAAAGTGCCAAAGCGTGACCTATGTGTCAAGCTAAATAGTCAAAAAGTTAGTTTTGTAAACAAAAAAATTTGTTGGGTGCTCGATTCATGTCGAGTTCACCAAATAATGCTCTGCAAAATGGACAAGGTTAGACTAAAACCTGTGGTGGAATAACACACAAAAACACAAGAAAAAAAGACAAACGTTAATGTTAATCAACCAAAAACTAGTCTAAGCAAGCATATCAAAAGATACACTAACTATGGAAGCAAATACAACAAGGCATCTCCAAATGCCTTCTACCATGCTCTTAGCTCCTTCTCCCTTGTTCCTCTCCTCTCCAAGTTCCAAATTAGTGTAGCTCTCAGCAGCTTTTTGCACTATGGATGCTTATGGAGGTTCAAGATTGTAGATGATTATGAAAAGTATGCAAATGCAAGCTTAATAACCAAATAAGGATGAGTTATCTAAATGTTATTTGTTAATTTTAACCAAAAGAGTGAATATGAGTAAAATATGCTAAATGCTCTCTAAAATTCTCTATAACTTAAATGCATACAAGTTTTCAGGATCTAGATTATGAAGGAATGGGCTCTATTTATAGGGAAAATGGAGAAATGGATGGTTGAGATTGAGTAATCTCAACAAGGGTCAGGATTGAATGATATTCAATTCATGTGAGGACTTTCAACTCAATCTCAGGATGACAAGTGTCAATATGAGATAGGTTGAGAGGAGAGGGAATAAGCATTAAATGCTTGACATGACCTAAGAGTTAACTTGGGAGTTAAGGTCAAGGTTGGGTTGAGTGAATAAATTCTTTATTCAAAGAATAAAGCTTTTATCCAATGGATAAACTCTTGTGCAAAGGTTAAAGGGATAAAGGGATAACCATGGTCAAAGCAATAAATGCTTGAGGAGACACATGAGTCACATGAGGATTGAGTTAGGGTTAACCATAAATGGTCATGTAAGAGCCATAAGTGGTTTAGAAGACTTTAGAGGTTAAATTGTTGAACACACAAAGCATTAAATGCTTTTCAAAGACTTTGAAGTCTTTGAGAAGTGACTCCAAGTTGCTTAGGAATGTGACAATAATTAGGAGATGGATTAGGCTAATTAGGAAGGGTTTAGAAGAATCTAGAAGGAGGTTTACGGGTGCAAGTGGATTTGGTGGGTGAGGGAAAATAGAATTTTAATTAAAATAAAATTAATTTATTTCAACTTGTGGTTGCAACTTGCATTTGTAGGAAAATGCAAGTGGGGGGGAAATAAATGATTTAAATAAATGTTTTATTTAATTTATTTAAAAGAGGAAAGGGGATTAAATTGAATAAATAGGATTTATTCATTTAATTGATTGTGAATTTGGTTTAATGAATTAATTAAAATAAATTGAATAATTTATTTAATTAATAGGAGAATGTTTGAAGATGAATTAATTAAATATTGATTTAATTAACTGATGGCTAGTGGATTTTTAATCAAATAAATAGCAAATATTCATTTAATTAAAATGGACAGATTTATGTGACTACAGTAGCTAATTGTCCTAATGGTGAGAATGAACAAAAGAGAGATAAATTCAAAAAGTATAAGGGTAAAGGCAAGAGAGATTGTCTTATTGTTGTTGATAGTGGTATCACTCATGAAGAATCTGATGGTGATGCTAGTGAGGATATTGTGTTTGTAGCTATTAAGGAAGAGATATCAGACCAAATGGCATTAGTATCCAGGATGGATAACTCTGATGATTGGATCATTGATAGTGGTTGTTCGCATCATATGACTGGTGATCGGAGCAAATTTATTTCCTTGAATAAATTTGATGGCGGTGTTGTAAGATTTGGCAATGACTCACCCTGCATGGTTAAAGGTATGGGAGTTATTTCTCTTAATGGGAAGAGCAGTGTTGAGGATGTCTATTGGGTGGAATGTCTAAAGCACAATCTTCTGAGTGTGGCACAACTTAATGACAGAGGATACCAACTAGAATTTAAAAATGGTATGTGCAAAATCTTTGACAACAAAGGTGAATTGATTGCAAGAGGGAAACAAACTAGAGGTAATTTGTTTCATCTTAATTTGAAAGTTAGCAATTGTTTTATTGTAAAAATAGATGATAGCTGGCTTTGGCATAGGATATTTTGTCATATAAACTTTGATAACATTGTTAAAGTGAGTAAGTCAAAGACAGTGAGAGGTTTTCCTTAGTTAGACAAACCGGTTAATGCTCTTTGCAAAGAATGTCAGTTAGGAAAGATGACTTCTTCAACTTTCAAGAGCAAGTCTTTCTCAGCAGAGCATTTGTTAGATTTGGTTCATACAGATCTATATGGACCAATAAGAACAAGAAGCATTCAAGGTGACAGATATTTCATGATCCTCACTGATGATTGCTCAAGAGTGATGTGGGTCACATTCTTGAAGGATAAGACTGAAGCTTTTGGTAAGTTCATGGCATTTAGGGCCTTAGCTAAGAAAGAGAGTGGCAAGAAGATAAAATGTCTGAGAACAGATCAAGATGATGAATTTACTTCTGAGGAGTTCACTAAGTATTGTAAAGAGAACGGTATCAAACGGAAGCTTTCTACACCAAGGACACCACAACAGAATGGTATCATAGAGAGAAACAACCGGTCAGTGGTTGAAGCCGATAGGACAATGTTGATTCAAGGAGGTGAAAAAAAATTGGAGAGAAGTTGTCAGTATAGCTATTTACACAATGAACCGAGATCTGGTGAAAAGAGGTAAGGACGAGACCCCTTATGAATATTGGTATGGAAGATCACCTGATGTTAGCTATTTTAAGATATTTGGAAGCAAATGTTTTATTAAAAGAGGTGATTACATTAGCAAATTTGAAGCTAAGAGTGATGAAGGCATATTTCTTGGCTATTCCACCAAGAGTAAGGCCTACAAATGTTTTAACAACTGGGCACAGAGAATTATTGAGAGAGTTGATGTTCGAGTGGATGAATGTCCTGAAGTTTCAAAGGAAATCAGTTTGGAGAAGAAGAATAAAGATCCTTGCATTTTTCTTTTGGAACCAGAAACTTTTAAATCTGAAACTGGTAAAGCATATCCTGATGCACTTGCTCAACCGGAACAGATAAATTCAGAAGAAGAAGATGATAATGATGAAGCTGAACCTGAAGATAATGATCATGTTATTCCTAGATATGTGAGACTAAATCACAGTCCTGAACATATTATTGGGGATAAGGATGTTGGAGTACTAACCAGAAGGAGAATAAGAGAGAACTCTTGCATGATCTCCACCATTGAACCAAGAGCTGCTAAGGAGGCATTTAGTGATGATCATTGGGTTAAAGATATGGAGGAGGAATTGGATCAAATTGAGAAGAACAACACTTGAACCTTGGTACCCCGACCGGTAAATAAGAATGTTATAGGTACTAAATGGGTATTCAGGAACAAGTTGAATGAAGATGGTGTTGTAATTCGCAATAAGGCTAGATTAGTTTGCAAGGGTTATGCACAAGATGAAGGAGAAGATTATGGTGAAACTTTTGCGTAGCAAGACTGGAAGGTGTCAGAACTTTAATTGCATTTGCAACCCATAAGAAGTTCAAGGTATACCAAATGGATGTTAAGTCTGCATTTTTTAATGGGATATTGGAAGAAGAGGTATACATAGAGCAGCCAGATGGTTATGCTTTGAATGATGAGAAAGACATGGTATGCAGATTTCATAAGGCTTTATATGGATTAAAGC